>NC_141151.1:129327200-129638546 GCF_053477565.2 Lygodium microphyllum
ATAAAACAACCATTTACACCTATGCACCGCAACAACACCTAAACGATAAGGGGGGGATGAAGTTTGTGCGATGATCTAATTGCTGAAAAGATACAAATTATGATTTCCCTCTTTGTGCATAGCATTTAGGGATCATTACATAATTAAATATAAGTGACTAGTAGCACGGAAGTTCCGGTGCTAGTCCCTAAAGCAGCGCAGCACGTAACGCTTATTTAAAATTCATGAAAGGGTTGGTTTTTCGCACCTCACATGGCTGGTTTTTTAAATCATAAAATGGTTTTGCACAATTGTCATACACCTTGCATCAAGAGTGCCATGTGGTATCTCCTGGAATACATTGCACTTGTTTGATAAACTTTGACCAATGCTGAGAGGACAGGAAACCCAAGCTGTAGGTTTAGGCAGGTGCTTCCATTGGGAAAAGATTTGTGAGGAAAATCAAAATCTCCTAGAATGCTAAATCCTAAAAGAGTGGAGTTTGTGTGAATGTCATATGTGTTAGTAACGCATCTTGGGGCTAATCCCTGAGGTGTAGGAGAGTTGTAGTGGAGTCGCGGCAATCAGCCGAGAGGTGCTTCTCTATGTGTGTATTATGAGGCATTATGCCTATATGTTATGGGATCTCCCTCTCATGAGAAGGAAAGATGAACGTTGGACTGCATATTGGATACAAACGCAAAATTGTCATAAGCATTTAGTGAAAAGTGAGTTTGAGACGCTCCTCGCCCGTGAGGCCATGTGGTGGGGTCGCTTGTCGTATGCATGAGGTTCGGCTAGTGCCATAGCCAGTGCCGGCCCATTTTAGGTCACATCAGTGGTGCATCTGTCAGGAGCTGCCTATAAGTGGTAGTCTCCAAATCTAGGTTGTAAAGGGACCTAAGTTTATAATTTCCATTAGGAGTATGCTAAGCTAACCATAAAATGGGGTTTATTCAAGGATGAAAAACCTTGGCTTTCCCTATACAAAACTTACTGATGGACTTAGTTAGTTATGTAGAGCATGAGTCCTCTATAGAAGATAATTTAGGTGATGAGAAGAGTAACCAATTAGTGGTTACCCCATCCTCTAATGCGATGGCATGGGCCGAGGTTCACCTTGGTGTGGTCTCTACCCAAGAGAAATCATGTATAACTATTCATCAACCTAGAGGGCATGGAATAAGTATGTTGAAAGCTATGGTGGTCATGGCATCAACAAGTGATTATGCTAAAGCCGTAGTGCCATGGGAAAAACTCGACACACAGTGGAGTGAAGTTATGGCTGAAACATCCCATGTGATGGGGCATCGTGCCAAAATTTCAAGTATCACAAGGATGTTAGAAGCCCTAGCTGTAAAGGGAAAACCATTGCTTAAAAGACACGGTCCCCAGGTCCTAAGTGCTAAGAATAAGTTTGCTTTTGATGAGAGGCAGAAGCTCCTATATAAAGCCATCATGGAACTGCCTAGGAAGGGGCAAGATATGGAAGATCCTCTAAGAAAGAATCAAAATGACATGCTAAGAGCTATAGGTCTCAGCAGAAAGGGACATTAAGGATAATATTAACCTCCCTACACCAGTAAAGGTGGAAATGGAAGAGGTTGGAGACCCTTAGACACTAGAGTTAGGTCATGAATATGAGGATTTTAATGGCCCAGTGCTGATCCCAAAGGAAAGGACTAAATGCCCTCCTCCTTATAGGGATCTCCCAATGTTTCATGGGCTGGTTAATGAGGATCCGATGGTGCATTTACGAGAATACGCCCTAATTTTCCTTACAAGTGGGTTCAATGATATTCATCGGATGCTCGTATTCTCAAGTACCCTAAAGGGAGAGGCTAAAAAATGGTGCTGGAGCCTCCCAAGGGGGTCTATTAAATCCTTTGAGGAGTTGAGTGATCGATTTTTAGATGAATATGAGAAGAAGATGCCTATGACCCAAGTTTTAGGGCAGCTAATGCAGATTATTAGGCAAGAGTCCTATCCTTGTGTTAAAGAATACGCTAGAGCCTTTTATGATATTCTGAGGCTTTGGCCAAGAAGAGCTACTACATTGTCAGCTGATGTGCTATGTGAGCTCTTTTTGAGTGTCTTAGAGATTAACATGCAAATCCAAGTGGGACTGCGGAATCCTAAGTCATTAAGGGAAGCAAAGATGCATGCCATTGATTATGAGGGACATATTCAAAGATGTTGGGAAAACTTTTGGAGTTTTTCCCGCTCAGTACAAGTGCATCCTAGCTTCCAACCATTTCTACAAGAAGACATCTCACTTGTTGATACCAAGGCAACCTATGAGAGGAACCTTGGTAGCCAAAATCTCCAAGCAGAAAATGGCAATAGTAGAGATAATATACCCCCTTGGGATAAAAATATTCCAAGCCTAGTAAGTACCATCAAGGCTTGCAACACTTCCATGAGAGGTAGTTATGACAGTGGAATTGATAGAACCATTAGGTCTACAAGCTTAGATGAGCGTTTTATGGGTTGTTCTAGTTGTGCTCCTAGTAAGGATCTTGAGAGACCTTTCCGATTTATAGATGAATCATGCTTTCAAGTAGATGCTATTCCTTTTAGTAAAAGCATGGTTCCTATGGCTAAGCAGTTGCAGAGTAGTGGACAAAGGAAAGGGAAGACATCTCATATGAAGAAGATGCAGCATGCCCAAGGTCCACCTGTACTAAATAGAAGCCATAAGGATGTGAGGCCATCTGGTAATGGTGATAAATCCACTGTGAGTCCATTGGACTAATGTGGGAAAATGAGGTAGTCTAAGAATATGAAAAGGAATATGAGATGGGTTTGGAGGCCCAAAACCCCTAAAAATATTGTTGGTGTGTCAGATGAAGGGCAAGGAATCGCATGTGGAAATGCTTTGATGGATTCCCAAGAGGATGCAGCTAAAGGCCATAATGCAACACATCTGACAATAGGGACCGCCACCCTGAGATGCATCTATGTGATGGGTCTAGGCTTGAAGCTTTGTCTAGTTTGGGTCGTATCATTGATATTTGGAATGGTCCAATTAGAGAAGAGTTGAATGATCATAAATCCATGATTCCCTTGTAGGAGTTACTGGAAAGCTGGGACAAGCGATCCGTTTGAATGATTGAATGATAACCAAAGGGATGAGATATATCAACCTAATGATGTCATTCATTCAGCTCATAGTACCCAAGAAGAGATGACCATTGAGATATCAATAGAAAGGCTTGGGCTAGTGAATCTACAAAGAGCATAGATCAAGCTTTTAGCTAACTCACATGAGTAACATGAGGCTAGTCCTTCTATTTTATGCTAGCCTGATTAGTTTGATAGGATGTGATGTATATGCCAAGGAGATCATATATTGCATGCATTAGAATGAACTATCCATTTTAGGCCAAGAGGGCCAGTAGCTTTAAGTAGTTAATGTATGATTTCTTTAGGCCAAGAGGGCCAGGTGTCTCTTTAGTACGGGTGCAGTTAATGGTTTCTTGTTTTAGTCCTGTGCTAGATAGGTTCAAAGTAGAGCATGGACGGAGCCTTTGTCACGTGGAAGCTTCTCATGGCCCTATCCAGGTGATATCTCTCCTTTACGAGTGCCTGTTCTTTCATGTTATATGTATGTGTAAAATATTACACGGCGCAGTGAACAGAATCTGAGAAAGAGATAGAGAGTACACAACAGATAAGAGGAGAATCAGTAAATTCTTTAACTCCAAACAACTGATACAAAGATGGCTCTGTCCACCCGTGCGCCTCCACTGTGTGAAGCTTAGATGGCGATCTAGACAGAAGATAGCTAAAGAGCTTAAGGCTAGCTGGAACAACAACTCTGACTCGGTGAAAGATGAGTGAGAGATGGCTATGAAGGGGTTTAGCTTTTATAGCCTGCGAAGGTCATTAGGTCAGCCTGCTGACCGACCTACCATATGAGCCTCCACTAGTCGGACATGGAATATTCTAGGGAATATTCCCTTTACCATCGGGCCGGGGGCGCTGCCTCGAGACCCCTGTCAGGGGGCTGCTGGCCCCCCTAGGACCCCCCAGCCAGGGGCCGCTTTGGCGGCCCCCGGACCCCACAATAGGGGCCCCTTTTAACTCCCTTACACCACAACTCGATGCAATGCGCCTCGAGTTGCTACCAGCTTAACCACTCCGTCTAACCCAAAGTTTAGACCCACAACGGCCACCTTTTTGCCATCCTGTCACATAGACCTCATCTGGTATACAAGTCAGGACTCAACCAATGTTCGGGCTCACATTTGGCTTCTCCTCATAATGCGGGCCTTACAACTTTGAGCACCATGGATCATTGGTAGCACCTAATGAGGGTGGGGCATTGATCATATCTAACAGTATCTGTGTACTTGAAGGGGGTTTTCTTTCTTGTTGGGGACCAACAATCAAGGCATGAAGTCCCAGGTTTAGGTTAGGTATGTTTGGGGAAGGTCTGAGTAGTTGTTGGCTCCTACAAGGCATTGTCGGGCATTGAAATACCTATTTTAGAGGGGAGTTCTAGTGACCCTATTCTGCTAACCTGCTAGTGCTAATTTTCATGGAAATCAAACGGTGGCGGATGACTGAGCTGGAGTTTTCCTAGATGCAAAATGGCTTCAGGAATCCAACGCAAGTCTCGGATCTCCATTCCAAGGTCGTTTGATCCCCCATTTAATCCCCGCAAGGTTCGGGGTTGTGAAGTAGCTACTAGATCTGGAAGCCGAGAAGAGCGTGACGAGGCCCATCTTTGTAGATTTCAATGCCATGCAGCCACCCGTCCAGACGGATCTCGAATCCGATGTCGTTTACCCCCTCAAATCTGAAAAAACGCACTTGCCGAAAGTGTGAATGCAAGAGGCATGAACTAGATAAGTTGATTAAGAGTTTAAAAGCTCTTAACAAAGAGCTTATGAGCCAAAATCCCATGAAATGAAACGATTGAGGGGGGGGGAGGGGTCAGTTTTTTGCACCCGTTTTTTTTCTCCCCTCATGATGATTTTCAGATCTGGAGAGAATGGAGAGGAATGCTCCTGGCCCTGGAATGCTTCTATCCTTCGCCCTCCATCGCCACAAACAAATCAAGAAATGATGCACTCAGTCAAGAGAACAAAAACCAATATTTCTCTCTCCTCCCTCTCTCTCCTGCATAGAGGCAATTCGTGTGCAAGAAGTCAAGAAAAAGAGGGGCTGAAGAATGCTTGTCCGGCTGTGATCAGATTGCTTCAAGATGAAGAGGAGGCTGAGGAAAGAGGTTCAGCACTGAAGAATGGTTGCTGACCAGTCCGTGGGCTGCTCAAAATCATTATTAAAAAACCCGCAACACACAAGTCACGCGGTATGCTCCAATTTTATAAAGAAATTTGATTGTTTTTGTTGTTTCATGGTCCAAATGTTGTTCATATGCAATGAAATTTTGTTTGAACCTTGTTTACATCATGATTGAGGTCTGTAACTACACAAATACAGAACCGTGATGATTTAGAGATTTTGATTTAGCAAGTTCTCTTTGCGAAGTCAAACTAGATGTAAACTTCTTACAGTTGATTAAATTATCTCCAGGAGTATGCAAGGAATTTAAGAAGATCTTGCGTATTAGGTATATTGTAGAACCTTTGGGCATAGCACGAGTAGGGGAAGATTGGTTTGATCATGCTGAAAAGAATTGCCCTAGGGTTCTAGCATACGTGGATGGAATATTAGTAGAGTATGCTATCGTAGACACTGGGTCATCTGTCAATATCGTGAGTTCAGAATTGATGGAGAGGTTGGGTCTAGGCATCCAAAAAGATAGCTCCACCCTTCTTAGAATGGCTAATGATAGTCTAAGGCAACCAGAAGGTTGCGTTACTAAGGTCCATGTTATAGTTGCAAGTGTAGAATGATTCTTGGACTTTAGGGTGATAAGATTTGCAGGATGTCCTAGCTATCGAGTTTTGCTAGGCAATCCTTGGATTTTACGAGTAGACTATCAAGTCGATATACCCACCAGTCGAGTGGTTCTAGATAGAGATACTAATCGAGTAATAGTCAATGCTTACCCTGAGTTTCCTCAGAGTGAGAGACCTCCTTTATCCTCTACTAAATTAGAAACAGTAGATGATCCATCTCATAGTGGGACATCATCTAGTGATGAATCTAAAGAGGGGTCCACTGCAGAGGATATTTATCAGATAACTCTAAATGAGCCGATGGAGCTGTAAGATAGGATAAGAGACGCGTATGTGATTGAGTTAGACCTTGGCACGCTGACTGATTCGCGGCCAATTAAATTAGGTTCCATGCTCAATTCAGCAGAAAGGGAGGACTATGTGTCCTTGATTCAAGAATTCCGCGACATCTTTTCTTGGAGTTATGACGAGCTGAGAGGCATTCCTCCCAGCCTGGCTATTCATACTATTCCTGTAAAAGAAGGCAGTCGTCCTGTGCATCAGAAAGTAAGGCGTATGCCTTTTGAATTAAGGGATGGGCTGTTTGAGGAGTTATAGAAGTTACGAAAAGCTGGTTTAATCTTCCTTGTACAACACACAGAATGGTCTTCACCAATTGTCATCAGGAAGCAGAAAAAAAACCAAATCCGACTATGTGTAGATTTTAGAGAGCTGAATAAGTAGACGGTCTAGGATTACTACCTTTTGCCATTTATTGACCAGATTTTGGATCAATTAGCAGGTAGGAAAATATATTCGTTTATGGATTGCTTTGCAGGATACAACCAAATGGCAATTGCAGAAGAGGACAAGTTGAAAATAACTTTCATTACTGTCTTTGGTACTTTTTCATACCATGTGATAGCCTTTGGTTTATGCAATGCACCTAAATCATGGCAACGAACAGCAGACAAGACTTTTGGTGACATCTCCCCAGATGAGTTGAAAGTATTTATGAATGACCTGGGGCAGCCACCATTGTAAGGGAAAGGATGTTGATTATCTTAAGAAAGTGCTTTGAGCATTGTAGACAATTTTGTATCGCTCTTAACCTATGGAAGTTTGTATTTCGAGTGCCTTATGGGCTATTGCTAGGCCATGTGGTCAGTTCAGTAGGGATCGCAACTGTTGAGAGTGGAATAAGACTGAATTTTTGATTGATTTTTATTGTTTTTTGGTGGATTTAGAGTGATGTATGATTGTTAATGGAAGTATTTGAGAGTATTTTGGATGATATTGATTATGTTTTGGACGTTCATGATGATTTTGAGTGGAGATATGAGGTTCTGTGATGTTCTGATTGGTTCTGTATACCTTCTGTGTAGCTTCTATTTTGTTCTGATTGTCTTCTATATGAAGCATGGATTGAGACTGATGAAGATTGAGATCTTGTGAAAGCTTATTGAATAGTTTTTGAGAGTTTGGAATGGTATGAGTATGAGTTATGAGGTTTTGATGACCTTCTATAACCTTCTGTAGATCTTCTGTAGAGCCTCTATCTTTGTTCTGTCTCTGCTCTGTAACTGTACTGTAGCTGTTCTGGTACTGTACTGTAACTGTTCTATAAACCTTCTATAAGTGTTCTGTAGAATGTATGTGTGACTTTGGGAAAGTTTTCTAACCTTTGGAAAGGATGAATATAAGTTCAAAAGAGCTAAAATAGGTGGAAGAAACAACTGCTGAAGACTGAAGAGAAGACTAAGTGATAGTGATAGTAGTGAGCTGTGAAAAGACACTGTAGTGGCTCTAGTGACTCTTCATATCAGACATACCTCTTGGGAGGTATATCCATGACGTAAGAAGGATTATTGAGGGTCATTACGAGAGCATTGTAGTGAGGATATGATGTACTATTGATAGAGAGAGAGAGAGAGAGAGTCAGAGATAGTCAAATCTATCGAAACAGTGTAACTGTATATGAGAGATTGAGAAAGAGAATTATGAAGGCATTGAAGATGAATAATATGTGATTGATTTCCATTAAAATATGGTGTATTTCTTTTTGTTCTTTGTTCTATTGATGGATTTTGTGAAGATGTTGGAGAATATGGTTGATTCTATCAAATCCTGGGAGAAATCTACTATGATGCTGCGTGAAGAATTGCTGTTTTCTTTGTTTTGATGATCAAAAGAATGAAATAAAAGCTTGTTGATGTTACAAGATAATTTTCTTGCAAGAGAATTCCCTTTTCCTTGGTGTTCCTCTTGGGACTCCATGTTTTTGGTGCGCAGCCGGGGAAACTTGCCATCAACAAGCACCAGAAAAGGCTAAAAATGAAGGAAATGGCATTGCCAAGAAGAGAAGAATTCAATGGATGTTTGTAAAGCTCCTTATTCCATTGAAAAGTTGAAATTTATCATAATCAAAGCCACTTTCCACAAGAAGTTCATCCCACAATGGCGGAAACATATCACCATCATGATGCATGCTTTATGTGGTGGGCTATTTCCTCTTTCTGTTGAAGCAGCAGAAACTTGCATCTTGGTGGCAAACTGTTTGGGACCAAACTAAAGAGTAGAAACAGAGAGAATGACCATCCATGGAAGATTTGACATTCATTGAGAAGTTTCCATACATCATCAAGTGGGAGATTGTGAAGAAGCTTCAGGAGTCTTGGTCTGTAGAGGTTCACAAAGACAAGAAGGAAAAAAGTTGGAATTTGTTCGTGGATGCTCAACAGCAAGATACATGGGATGCTTGGTGCACTGATAATCTTCTGTTTGTTCAATTAGCAACCCACTGGAAGTTGGTAGACAGAGTGTTTTTCACAACATACACTGTTGAAACCCTCAGAAGCTGGCATTATTATAATGACGCAACAACGATCCTAAGAAGAATGAATTCTGATACTTTTAGAATAGAATATCTTCCCCTCTGTAGTGGTTTGAAAGCTGAATTTAGAGATGTGGAAAAGAAGGAAGTAGAGGATATGTTGGCCAGAGAATCCCTCAGAGACTAAAGCCCTCTCGGATACTATCATGTTAAGTCCAGAACAACTGGTTGAAGCCAACCCCCTGATGAATTATGCAATAAAGAGGCAAGCGTTAGAATGAGTTCAGAGGTACGTGAGAAGAGAGAAGGCAAAAATCAAAGTTGAGAACGAGCTCGCAGCAGAAGCTTCCTTTGACGCCCTAAAAGCACTCTTTATAGAAGTTCCCATGGCGACTCAAGGTCCCCTTCCTAGTCAGATTCGTCCTGGAAACATTAATGATAGGCCAGCAAATGTAGTCCCATTGCCAGTTTTTAAGGGAGAGTACAATAAAGATCCCGATCTTCATGTAGCAGAGTTTATGGTAGCATGTGTGGCTAGCAATGCCAGAACCCCTGAGCATTTATTAGCAATATTTCCCGCCACTTTCAAGGGCGCGGCATTTCAATGGTATGAGAGACAAGCAACAGGAACTTTTGGCACATGGGACGACCTGAAGTTGGCCTTCCTCACTAAATTTAGGCATGAAGGTTTTGAAGAGCGGATGTGAGAGGAATTCATGAATCTAAGTCAGTCCTATGGAGAAAGAGTAGAAGCTTATGTCTCGCGAATGGAATCCATCCTAAAGACATGGACTAACCATCATTTGGATGAAGGTATCCAGAAAGGAGTGTTTCTCAGGGGCCTACAACCAGAAGTTCGCAAGTTCGTGGAATTGAGAAGACCAGTCAATCTGCAAGCTGCAGTGGAAGGTGCAAGATTGTATGACGAAGTTGAAGCAAGGCTTTCAATGACTCCAAGAAGAGGAGTCTTACCTCCTCCTATGCCTGGAATGGTATACCCATCAAATGCGGTCCTAGAGACAGTTCCCTACCCCTATCCCCAGATGCAAATAGTGCCATAGTATAGTGCACCTAATCCAGTGTGGTCACCCCCGCAGATGACAGTGCCTCAGATGATGGTTCAACCACAACAATAGCGGCCTCAAACAGTTCCTCCAATGGCGACTCAACAACAGTGGAATCCTATCAACTGGAATCAACAACCCCAAGTCTCAACAGGAGCTCTAAATCAGAACCAGAACAAAGGACCTCCTAGAACTACCCAACCAGTGTATGCAGTAATTATAGAAGCTTCCCAAAACCCTACAACAAGCACTGCAGGAGGTAAAAATCTGAAGAACTACTTATCCAACTCAGTTGCAAGTATCAAGAAAGAGCTTCTGGATGTGATTACAACGTAGTTACAGACGTTGAAGGTGAATACCGCCAATATATCCACTTCTGTAGGAGCCGAAAGAGATGTGATGCGGTCAAATACTTGGTGTGGAAAGTGTCATCAAGCGGGACATTTAGCCACTGAATGTATCCAAAAACCAACCATTGCTAGAGTCTTCTATTCTTATTGTTTGCGGAATAACCATACAAATGATATTTTCTCTCTGAAAGAGATGCATGAAGAACGAAGAGAGAAGGATGAAAATGCAAGATTCAACTTGCTGGAATCTAAAAGGACAACATAGGATATTGAACCCAAGCCTTGAGAGTTTGGTCCTAATTTCGATCCAAGGAGGTTTCCCTCTCAAAGTTACAGAGGACAACAGTCTGGTGGTGGTCAGAGATCTGAGGTGGAGTGTTACAGATGCGGAGAAAAGGGACATATCTCCTCAAATTGCCCAAACCCTAGACGATCAGTGAATTACAAGCCATTATGCAATCGATGCAAAGGAGAAGGCCGCACTACAAAGGACTATCCTAGTCTAGCCCTTGTAAAGGCCAATGTCACTGATAGCCAACAGAAGGTATAAGAACCTGCTTCCAATTTGGTCGAGTTGGAAGTTGCCGCTGTGACGCGCACCAAGAAGAAGGAATCAGTGGTTCAAAATGGAAATGACTCTCTTGCCAAGATTTTGAAGTTCAACCTACCTACAAAGGGAGAGAGCAATACAGAACAGTACAGTACAGTACAAAGCACTATTGTGCCACAGAAGGCTACAGAGACAGTCCCAGAGACAAGACCAGAGGCCCAAGAGATAGATGATACAGAAGCACTTCCAGAAATAGAGGAAGTGCCGATGCAGCAATTGTTAGCAGAAAAAGAAAAGATGAAAATGAGTGTAGCCCCATTCCCCAACCAGCTGGAGAAGCCTGTGGATCCTATTAAAGATTATGACTTGGTCAAAGACCTAGATACTTTTAAGCCAAATTTAACATTTCGGCAGTTGTTGATGCTGTCTCCCAGCTACCAAAAGAGATTCAAAAGCATCTTGACAAGAAGGCGTGGATTAAGGATCGCTCCTTCAACAGCAACCAAGACCAATAAGGCCCCGGAGCTTGTAAAGGAAGTAAATGTGGCTAATGCCTTCCTAGATCCTAGAACCCCAGAGATTAGTGTATGGATAGAAGGATGCTTCATTTCAGATGCATTGATTGATGGAGGCTCATCATTAAACATAATGACGGATGTCACAATGAAGGACTTAGGGTTGCAAGGAATTCAACCTACACAGTGGCTTATCACATGGCAGACCAAAGTAGAGTCAAACCGTTGGGCATCCTCCCATATTTAAAAACAACCCTTGCAGGAAGAGACTATTGGCTGACATATTTAGTGGTCAAACCAAATTCTTATGGGACCTCATACCCTCTACTGTTGGGAAGACCTTGGCTTTTTAAAGCAAGAGCCAGGATGGACTAGTTCAAAGGAACCCTAACCCTAGGCCGAGGACCCAATAAAGCAGTGTTCAAGCTGTATGGATCGCGAAAAGGCAATGGATCCACATCCATTGAAGTCATAACTGACTCCTCTAATGAGGTAACAGATGGTACATCAGGAGATGAAGAGGCAATTAAGAAAATCTTTCCTAAGAAAACAGAGGCACGGTCCCTAACAGTGGGCACTGTAAGCCAACTGCCAAGGAAAGTAAAATCCTTGATCATGGGTGAATATCTCCTAACTCAATTAGAATTAACTTCTGAAATCACCTCTGACAGTGAAATAGAAACATGGATGTATTGTTCTCCCTATTACATGACAGTCATAGAGATAGAGTAGAGACAATACAGTTACAGAGCAACTATAGAACAGAGACAGAGCGGATACAAAGACAGTTACAAAGACAGTTACAAAAGACAGTAACAGATATAGAGCCAGAACCAAAAGCAGAAGTAGAGTCAAAACTGGTGAGACAGAAGCAGAAGCAGATGCAGAGGCAGAAGATCTGTTCTTCTCCTACAGAACCTCTACAGAGGCCGAGGCCGAGCCTCCAGAAGATGAGAATGAAACTGATGAGGAAGAAAATGAAGTAGGCTATGGAAGTGCAGATGAAGAATTTCCTCTGATAGAGGATGATCTGTTTGATGTCCCTACAGAGACCTCAGAGACCGAATATCTCAGGGTACTGGATGGAATGACCATGGTTCCATTATTCTTTCAAGAAAATGGTGGTGGAGATAGTCCCTCATGACACTATTTGGGCTATAAGAAAGATTTCAGCTGGTAGTTGTGTGCAATGTTAAGATTGGTTGGGAGCTAGACAAA
The DNA here is from genome assembly GCF_053477565.2 of Lygodium microphyllum. Taxonomy (NCBI): domain Eukaryota; kingdom Viridiplantae; phylum Streptophyta; class Polypodiopsida; order Schizaeales; family Lygodiaceae; genus Lygodium; species Lygodium microphyllum. The sequence continues at coordinate 129,339,562 of NC_141151.1, forward strand.
GAAAGTGCTAAAAACCAATTAAAAAAATGATGCATGGAGTGCTTGCACCTTCGTTCTAGGGCATCATGGAGTGGTTGAGCTCATGAGGAGAAGCTAGCAATCAACATGAAATGTGGCAGTGGTCCATGTGGTACTGTAAATGATAGTGTGGACCATACATGGAACATTTGTTCTTTCATTCATCCTCACACCATTGACCCCAAAGTATGGAGAATCTGTATAAGCAATGGATTAAAAGAATAAAAATTAAGTTCACCAATGGCTCCTGTCGCCCTGACTGTTCAGTCCAAAGAGAAGATGATGATGATGCCCCCTGCCAACAAAAGCCCAAGCCCTCAAAGTCACGGCCTCTAGCAGGTCCGTGCTATGTGACATTCCTGGACGCATCCTCTGAAGATGAAGCCTTGAGTCCTGAAGAGGTCACCACTTGTGAGTAATGCGGGATCTAGAGCATGGCAAAGGCGGAAGCTATGGAGGATGGAAGGAGAAGTGTGGACTCATGATGGAAAAGACATTGTTTGTTACACAAGTGAATTAGGTTCCAAGATTGAGACTTGGACTCATAAACACAATCTTGTGTATGTGGACAATGACATTGACACTTCACTGAAAAGAAAAGAGTACTATCATTGCATTAAGAAAAGGAAGCAAGTACAATGCTTTATAGGAAAGTAGGAAACTGCAGTAGGCACCATTGTGCATATGGGATAGGTTAGCCTGCATATCCTTGACCCTGAAGCTCCATACAAAGAGGCTGTTTAGTGAGTGTGATTGCTGATTCTCAACACCCCTCCTCAATCACAACTAGAAAGGCACAAAGTGTGTAGAGGCTGTAATGAGAACCACCTGCAAAGTGTGGGCACACCACAAACATGGTAGACACCAGAGGCTGGTGCAGAAAAGGCTAAGTGTGGGCACCAAAACATGATGGACATCCAGAGGCTGTAACAGGGATTGTAATGCCAAGTTACATAAGGAGTTTACAAAGCTTATGGCAGGAAGCATTAGGGCAAGGAAGTACAAGGCTTTTAAAACAGTCTATCAGAGTTATGAGAGTAGAAGGACTGATGAGTCTTGCCCTTCCGATCCTAGTGGTCTTCATCTTCATCTTCTTCTTCCTTTGCTCCATTTTCTTCTTCTTCTTTGACTGCGACTAGATAGGCCTTTTGGGATCTCTTTCTTGCATGGCAGAACTTCTCGGTATGTCCGGTCCTTTTGCAAAAGTCACAGAAGAGCTGATCCTTCTTGCCTTTGTACCTATTGCCAACATATAATGCATGCTCATCTCTAGAGATACTTGGTTCTTCCTTAGTTTTTAGCTTCTTTTCCTCTTCTAACAGTGATGCCTAGATATCAACAAGTTCAGGATTTGGCATGTTGATTAAAGTTGTTGATACATTATTATATTCAGGAGGCAAACTCTTAAGTAGAACACCGATGCAAACATCTTCATCCATTTTAATGTTGATTCCTGCAAGTTGGGTTAGGAGTCCTTCCATGTAATTGAGATGTGTGGCAAGTCATGTGTTGGACTTCATTTCAAGCCTGAAGGACTCAATCAGGAGACCATACTTTGATGATTTAGATTGTGCACCAAACAGGGTGTCAAGTCTTTTCCATGTATCCCATGAGGTCTCACAGTTATCCACATGGTGGATATAACTGTCGTCTAGTTCCAGTTTGATAATGGCCTGGGCTCTGTCATCATTCTTTTGCCAAGTAGTTGCAAGGTCCGCGTCCCGAGGTTTCTTCTCTTTGCCATTTGTCATGGTCCAGAGACCCTTTTTCATCAAGATGAGCTTGATGCGGGTTTGCCAGGTGTGAAACCCGACTCCTTTGAATCGAGCATTTGGAGAGTCTTTTCCCATGTTGAGATTTCAAGATCAGCAGCAAATCAACACCAGAATTTTGAGATTTTATCAGTAGAAGAGCAGAATGCAGTGTGTCAAGAGACACAGTTAGTGACAGTGTGAAAACACACTATATCAGTGTTGATGTTGAGCTTGATTCTTCTTGTTCGGGATCGTTTGGTCGTTCTTCAATCTTCTCAGGTCCTTCCCCTCCTTGATTTGATTCTGGGTCAATGGATTAGAGTGACAGAGGCTTGGGTTGAGTGTCAGGAGAAAGAAAAACTGAGGAAAAAAAAGCTTGAGAAATTTTGGCTATGGTGGAATTAGGGTTTCTGAGACAGGGGCCTGGTTTTTCTCAGATTGCAGGAGCTATACTTGATCATTTTCAAAAAATTTTACATGCCTAGGAAGCTTACTTCATGGGCTATCAAAACCCTATGAAAATCGTCACGATCGCTGGCTGTATGAAGCACGCAGGGCCCTCGAACAGATTCGACGCAGTTCAGGACAGGTTTCCACGATTTCTGTAATGTCGGGGTCAGGGCGCAGCAATGTGATTGATTTTCGTACCAGGATGAAGCGCCTTGAGTAGAAGAACAATTCCCTAGAAGAAATCAAGAGCTGAAGTGGCCTGGTTGAGAAGTTATTGAAGTTCCAAGTGAGGTAGGTCCTGTCTGGCTATGGCAGACACAGAGCAGAGATTGAGAATTTTCACAATGCTAAGATTCAGATAGCCAAATGTCATGGTTTGATGTGATACAGGGAAGCTTTGTGAGTTGGGGAATACTTTTCCAGAAGGAAGATCCAAGAGATTTGACCTGTGGAGTGAGATATAAGCAGCTCAATCTGACAGGGTGCTGCTAGCTATGGCTACCATGGAAGCTTCAGTGAGAGTAGAGTTGGGAGATGAAGTCATGAGCTGACATTGAGCTAGATTGAGGTTGAGAGGAATCAAGAGAAGTTGGAGAAGCAATGCCATCCCCAACTGGGCTCTGATACCATGTGAGTAATGCAAGATCTAGAGCATGGCAAAGGCAAAAGCTATGGAGGATGGAAGGAGAAGTGTGGACTCATGATGGAAAAGACACTGTTTGTTACACAAGTGAATTAGGTTCCAAGATTGAGACTTGGACTCATAAACACAATCTTGTGTATGTGGACAATGACATTGACACTTCACTGAAAAGAAAAGAGTACTATCATTGCATTAAGAAAAGGAAGCAAGTACAATGCTTTATAGGAAAGTAGGAAACTGCAGTAGGCACCATTGTGCATATGGGATAGGTTAGCCTGCATATCCTTGACCCTGAAGCTCCATACAAAGAGGTTGTTTAGTGAGTGTGATTGCTGATTCTCAACACCACTCAAACAAAAGCAAATAAGGCTCTGATACCCTTTCAGCAATTTAAAGAGACGAATGAGTCATCTGTTCAGAAGGAGGACACTGGTTCTAGTGGGACATCAGACGAGGATACGACTCTTTCGAAGGAGTTAGACCTCTACCCAGAAGCAATTCATGGGACATTTATCCGCGAAGTGGAATGTGAAAGACAAGTAACGTTCTTGGATGCTGAGGGTACTGAACGTCACCTAAAAGTGGGTCTCAATCTTCCAGAAGAGGAATTAGTGGTCCTTCAGGACCTACTAAAGGAGAACTTAGATGTGTTCGCTTGGTCCTACAAAGACCTAAAGGGGATTGATCCCACAGTATGTCAACATCACATTGACCTAGAGCCCGATGCCAAACCTGTAAGGCAAAGACAAAGATGGATGAATCCTAATTCTTATGCTCTGGTGAAGGCCGAATTATTGAAACTTCTTGAAGCAGAGTTCATCTATCCCATGGCTAACAGTGAATGGGTTTCGCCCATTGTGGTAGTACCCAAGAAGAATGGGAAGCTCTGAATATGTGTTGACTTCCGAAATCTCAATTCGAAGATGAAGGAGGATCATTTCCCTATCCCTTTTACAGATCAACTGTTGGACACAGTAGCAGGCCATGAGCTGTATTCCCTCTTGGACGGATTCAGTGGATATAACCAAGTCCAAATCGCAGAAGAGGACCAATCTAAAACAACCTTTACCACGGAATGGGGGACATATGCCTACAGAGTGATGCCATTCGAGCTCTGTAATGCTCTTGCCACCTTCCAACGAGTAATGGTGGCGGCCTTCCAGAACCATCTACATGATTTCATTGAGGTGTACCTTGATGACTTCTATGTCTATAGTTTGATCCGTGAGCGCTGGGGACACCTAGAGCAATGTTTTGATAGATGCCGAGAGTATGGGATTTCTCTCAACCCCGACAAATGTGTCTTTAGTGTCTCCTCAGGAGTTCTTTTGGGCCATATTGTCTCTGCACAAGGAATTGCAACAGACCCGGCAAAGATTGAAAAGATTGCTGCTTTAATAGCACCGACAAACCTCAAACAATTGAGAGGATTTCTTGGCCATGTGGGCTATTACAGAAGATTTATTGCACATTTTGCAACTAATGCAGCCCCTTTGCACAAGCTCCTAAGAAAACAAGCTGATTTCCTTTGGACAGATGACTGTGAAGAAGCCTTTAATACTCTAAAACAATGCCTGATCTAGGCACCTATTTTACAACCTCCCGATTGGACGAAGGAGTTCCATGTGCACACAGATGCATCAGTTGCTAGGTGCTGTCCTATGTCAAAAGGGTCCCTCCAAATTAGATCAACCAATATATTATGCAAGCCGAAAGGTCACTGATAGGGAACGGAACTACACAGTGACAGAGCTTGAGTGCTTGGCAATGGTGTTTGCACTGGACAAGTTTCGACACTATCTATTGTCCACACATTTCAAGTTCTTTGTGAATTACGAGGCCCTGTCCTTCTTGATGAACAAAGCAGACATGAAAGGACAAATGATGAGATGGCTCCTTCTATTCCAGGAGTTTGACTTTGAGGTAATTACCAAACCTTGACATTCCCATGTTCTCGCTGATAATCTGTTGTGTATCCCACAGACTGCAGACGAGGAGCAGGATGATCCAGACCTCCCTGATGCTTCCCTATTCCTGGTAGAAACTGTAACCCCCTAGTATGCAGACATTGCCAATCTGCTGGCAACCCAACAGTACCCTCCTGGCATTTCTAGTCGGGAACGGAAGAAGCTTATGTTAGAATCAGCCCCCTACACCTTGTTAGGTGGAGCACTATACAAGAAAGGCAAAGATGAAGTGCTCAGAAGATGTGTTGCAGGAGATGAGATTGGGATTGTTTTGAAGGCTTGCCATGACGAGCCATGTGGAGGCCACTTCGCAAGAGAAGATACAGCCAGGAAGCCTCTACTAGCAGGTTACTGGTGGCCGACCATTCATAAGGATGCCTATGACTACTGCAAGCGATGTGATGCATGTCAAAGGATGGGGAAACCCACCAAGACCAGCACTATGCCACTGCAACCTATCCTTCCTTTGAAGCCGTTTGAGAAGTGGGGGATTGATTTCGTGGGTCCCATTGATCCACCCACCAGAAGAAAACAAAACAGATACATCTTGGTATGTACAGATTATGTCACAAAGTGGTGTGAAGCTAAAGCCCTAAAGCGGGACGATGGTAACAGCGTGGCCCTGTTCATGTACGAGAATATCATCACCTGTTTTGGCAGTCCCCTAGAGCTGGTAAGTGACAGAGGCACTCATTTCTTTAATAAAGTCATGGAAGAGTTGACAGAACTGTATAAGATCCGCCATTGCAAGTCCACTCCTTACTACCCCAGAGCCAACGGCCAAGTCGAAGTCACCAATGCATTCTCTGCTCGATCCTGACAAGGACAATTGCCGCCCATCGTGTGATTGGGATGATCGACTTACAGAGGCCCTCTGGGCGTACACAACCTCCCATAAAGCAGCAACAGGACAGACCCCTTTTCAGCTGGTTTATGGTACAGAAGCTGTTTTCCCTGTTGAACTGGAATTTCCCTCTTTGCGAGTGGCTATCAAAGAGCGTTTGGGGGACGATGATTCACTGCAACACCATCTCCTGCACTTGGAATGTTTGGACGAAACTCGCAGGATGGCTCTACAGTGCATGGAAGCCATGCAAGCTTGACGTAAGGTTTACCATGACAACTTCATCAAGCACAAGGAGTTCAAAGAAGGTGATTTGGTCCTAGCCTATGATTCACGATTTGGCAAGTTTCCTGGCAAGCTCCAACAGTGGTGGATGGGCCCATATAAGGTACTTGCTATCAACCCTAATGGCTCTATCCAAGTGCAGACCATTGATGCCTCTGATGATCCCTTCCTGATCAATGGATATCGCGTGAAAAAGTACTTCCCTCCTTGGGGATCTTGACAATCACGGTCACCTGATCCTTTCCCCCGTTGGCGTGGCACTGTATCTCTTATGATGCTACTTCTGATAGTCGTTCTTCAGCCATTCCTGATGAGGTGAACGCAACCCTTTGCCCCCTCAGCCCCACCTTCCAGCCCTGATCTATTATCCTCTATTTTCCACCAACGGCAGTGGCAAGGTTGGTTCTGACAAATGGTATTTCGACCATTCCCTTGCTTAATTCAAAAAAAAAAGGAAAAAAATATACATATCGGTCATGGGAGAAAAAATATACATATCGGTCATGCCGACCTATTCTTCGAGAAAAGGTGGAGACACCCTCGGGAATAGGAGAAAAAAAAACAACAACAAAACATAAACAAAAGAAAAGAAGAGAAAAAAAAAACAAGAAAAGAAGAAAAAAACCGTTATGGGAGAAAAGGAAGAAATTCCCTGTCATAGCAGGCCTCGTTCCAAGAAAAGGTGGTTAACACCCTTGGGCGAGAAGCTAGCTATGGAAAAGGTGGCAATACCTAGCAGTCCAGAACGTGGATTCATCAATTGACATCCCCAGGATCCAATTCCAAAGCTCCCTCTCTTGGTACGTTGTGTCCTGTGCCTTTCTGCAAAGCGTTTGACAGTCCTCTAGCAGACGCCATATTCCTATCTAACCCCACGTTCGATCTGATGGCTACCTCCCTGGGTACGCCTTTTCAACAACTGATGACGCGATCTTCATTGACAAGCAATCGAGTGACGTGAGCTTTCATCCTAACCAGATGAAAAAGTGAGTATGGTTGCCCTCTGTAACTATCAACAGAGAGTGAGACAAAGGGTGGAGCTAGTGACCAGTCTTTTCCCTTCAAATCAAATGAGAGGTGAGAAGTGTGAATGAAGTGTTGCACGCACGGGATGGGCCTCTCAATGCACAAAGCATGATCTGTTTCTGTACACTGCACCATAAGGCTCCATGGCCTTCCTTCTCACACCGAATGCCGGCACAGGGCGGGATGCACAGTTGCACCATCAAATGCGCACAAGACATACAACCTTTCCACAAGTGACCGTGAGGATAACATCAATGGGTTTCAGGAAATGGCTGCCCTCCTGTATCTATCAACAGAGCGTGAGACAGGGGGTGGGCTGAGTGTGACTGGAGTTTCTTCAATCAATTACAGAGAGGTGAGGATTGAGGGACGTTACGATCTTTGGAGCAAGGTATGTTCTCTTTTTCCTATGCACCCACGGGGTGGGTCTCTGCCATCAACACAAAACACGTCACCTTGTTCTATACACTGCACTGTAAGGCTCCCTTGCCCTCCTCCTTGCACCTATGCTAGACGGGTTGGACGCACTAATGCACCATCAATTGTGCACCCTAGCATACTCCCTCTGCACCATCCCCTTGTCAATTCCTAAACCGGGTGTGAGATATGGGTTTCAATCATTATTCATCGAGTGATGTCCATAATGGGGCGAGTGGCGGTTCTCTCATCCCATCTGAGTGCTGTAAGCTGAGTGACTATCCTTCGTCACAGCGACACCGACTCGACGAGATTCATCCACCAGCTACCTCCCTGGGTGTTGCCGCGTGGTCCCTGCCATGACGGATGTGTGCTATGAAGATACCTTGGTACCTCCTGCAGCCGACAACGACAGTGGACATGTCATCGACAGTCAACCTTGATTCTCGGCAACATGGGCCAAGTTTTTCTAACCCTACACTTTTTGTTGTCCGTGATGTTCATGTTTTAAGTGTGGGGACGTTAGTGGTTGGTTTGTTGTGTGGTATCAGGTCCCTCTTGCTCGGTCAACCCTACCCATAAAGGTTTTAAGTGTGGGGACGCGTCCCTGCGTGTCTACATTACATACTGCCTGCATATGCCTCCCTTTGCTCATGCATGTATGCCATGACTTTCAGTTCCACTCTTGGGGTCCCTTCCCCACCCACTCGTCCACTGTCACCCCTCCCTTGGGGATGTTCCCCCTCCATTTCTCTTTTTCCTGAACGCACTCTACGTTCCCCCAAATTCCAATCTAAGCTTATAGCCCTGTTCATCCCTTTGCACTGTCCAATTTTCCTTGTTACCTACCCCTGTTTCGCTGCACGATTTTTGAGTTATTAATTTTTGACGGATTTTGCAAAATTAGACCGTTTCCCATGTGAACGTGTCTTGCTTGCTTCGGAACAGTGATCCGACATGATAGCCCTACCCTACCCTTTCCCCTTGACATTTTTCCTTTTTACTCCATGACATTTCGATGCACGGTTTGTCCAATATTAAATTTTGCGGTTTCTCGGGACCTTTTCATGCGTCCTTTTGACATTTTTCCATGTGAACCTGCCTTGTTTGCATCGGAATCCCAGTTTGACTTGATAGTCGTGTCCATCGCGCCTTTCCCTACATTTTTCCTTTTTTCTCCCCCTTATTCTGACTTCTAGATTTTTATTATTATTAATTTTTAACAGTGTTTTTGAGTGTCTTTTTGGTTTTTTTGCATGTGAACGCCTCTGAACCCTATCGGAACTGCGTTTTAATGTGACAAGCCTGTGAAACCCTGTCCCCCGCATAGTTGTCATTTTTGCTGCCCCCTGTTCCGGTGAACCGATCTTTTGTTATTAATTTTCGACTGTATTTGCGTATGTCATTTTTACAGTCGAAACTATGTTTTGACGTGATAGGGTTGTCGGGCGCGTTCTTCTGCACATTTTTCCTTTTTTCTGCCCTGCATTCCGACAAGCGGATTTCCCGAAATTAATCCCCGTATGTGTTTTTGGGGTCGTTTTTGGTGATTTTTTGCATGTGCACGCCCTTTATTCCCCCCGAAACCCCCGTTGACCTTTTCCCCTATCTTCCCCTTGCCGTCTGGTACATTTTTTGTTTTTACTCCATTTTGTTTCGACGATCGGATTGTGAGATATTAATTTTTCCTTATTTTGACGTGTTTCGTGCGACTCGTCTCGTGCGTGAACCCACACATTTGCGGTTTTACGCGTCTTGCCATGCCCGATAGCGTACGCGTACCCCGTGCCAACATCTCGACACCGTTTTGATCCCGCCACTGCAAATTTTTTTACCCCGCCCCACGTATGCGCACGGGACGGGAGCACCCCTTTCTTTTAATTCATTTATTTATTATTTTCACACACCAAAAGACTTTTTATTATTTTTCACAAATAAATCTTTATTATTTTTTTAAAAAAATTAATGTTTCGCCCCCCCTCCCGCGTCTGTTCAAAGCACACCCCCCCCCCTTCCGTCTTCTCTCTCTCCTTCTCTCTATCTCTCCCTTCTTGTTCTTTTTTTTTCCTCTCTCCTCCCCCTCCCTCTCTCTCCCCGTAACTTCCTCCTTCTTCTCCCTCCTTCCTCCTCCCTACACCCTCCTCCTTCTGCGCCCCTCTCCCTCCCTCCTACCACCACCATCTCACTCCCTCCCTTCCCTCCCCTCCTCCCTCCATCACCCTCCTCCTCTGCTCTCTCCCGCTCCCCCTTCTCCTTCTCCCCCTTCATCTTCTACCTTCCTCCTCCCTCCATCCTCCTCCTTCTCCCTCTCTCTCTCCCCGGCTTCTTCCCTTCTCTCTCCCCTTCCTCCTTCCTTACCCCCACCTACTCCTCTCCCTCCTCCTCCTCCTCCTCCTCCTTCCCCTTCTCCCTCCCCATCCTTTCCCCTTCTCTCTCCGCCTCCCTTCACGCCCTCCCTCCCCTTCCAGCGCCCGTCTGCTCCTCTAGGGCCGCCCCTCGCCAGGGCATTGACGCCCCCCGCCTAGGCTTTGAAGCAACCGCCAGGGCACCCGCTCTGTCGCCAGCGCCGCCGGGACGCCGCTCGTCGCGCCGGGACGCACTCGTCGTCGCCAGGACTCTGCTCCGCCGCCTGACTGCCGCCAGGGCGTCGCTCACCACCGCCTGAACCTCCTCACCGCCAACTCTCCCACCAGCTGTACCACCGCCCTCTTCCTCCTCCTCCTCCTCCCTCCTCCCTTCCTCCTCCCTTCCTAGAGGTTAGTTAACTAACCTTCATTAGTTAGGCTAACCATATTTAATTTAATTAACCCCCCCTAATTAGCTAACCTCCCCTAGTTAGTTTAACTGACCTATAGTTAGTTTACTAACCCCTAGTTAGTTTAACCCTAGTTAGGTTAGTTAACCCCCCTAATTAACTAACCTCCCCTAGTTAGTTTAACTGACCTATAGTTAGTTTACTAACCCCCTAGTTAGTTTAACCCTAGTTAGGTTAGCTAACCCCCCTAATTAACTAACCTCCCCTAGTTAGTTTAACTGACCTATAGTTAGTTTACTAATCCCCTAGTTAGTTTAACCCTAGTTAGGTTAGTTAACTACCCTAGTTAACCTAACACCCCCCTAGTTAGTCTAACCCCCCCCAGGTTAGTCTACCCCAATCAAGGTCAACCTAACCCCACCCTAGGTTAGTCTAACCCAACCTAGGTCAAACTAACCCCACTCTAGTTAGTTTACTAATCCCCTAGTTAGTTTCACCCAACTGTAGTTAGTTGACCCCACCCCCTAGTTACACTAACCCTAGCATAGTTACACTAACCATAGTTCAGTTAATCTCACCCTAGCCTAGTTGACCTAACCCTAGTTAGTTAGGTTACCCTTACCCTAGTTAGACTAACCATACCTAGGTCAACTCACCCTAGTTCAGTTAACCTAACCCTAGCCTAGTTACCCTAACCCCCCTTAGGTTAGTCTCCACTTCACTTTTTGAAAATTTCTAAAAATTCCCTTCACTTTTTGAAAATTTTTGGAAATTTTTCAGCTAGAAATTTCAACCCTTAAAATTCCAGCAAATTCCATATTTGCCAATTTATTCAAAATTACCTACAAAAATACAAAAAATTCATTTAAAATTAGTAAAAATACATATAAAATTCTAAAAATTTCCAAAAAATTCCACCCACCACCTGACCTTTTTCCATTCATTTTTTTCCTTTAAAATATTTTTATACACGGTACCCCTATTTGAAACAATTTATTAAAACAAAAAAGACCAACACACAAAACTTTATCATACAAATCCCTATCTTATTTTCATACCCTAAATTATGGATATTTCCTAACTGGGTGCCATTTTCTTTTTCCTTCATCACCTATTTATATTCCATTATTATTCCTTTTGATTAAAAACTAAAAACAACAAAATCCACAACCAACTACATACAATTTATTAACAAACAAATCCAGAAAAACACACATAATTCCAATCACCACACCTAATACCCCCTCAAATACCAAAAAAACACAATATACAATTAAACAAAACAAAAACTCTCCTAATACATCATATTCAAACTTAACACGTCCACTACGGTTTTGTCTTTGTTGTTCAGTCAGTGGTCTTTTCTTTTCTTTTACTGGGTTCATTCCTTTTGGGGGACTCTTCTGTGCGCCTTCAGGCATTGCATACACACCCCTTCCAGGTATTTATTTCATGTGCTTTATTTATTTTCATTTTTCCCTTAATCACAAATTAATTGTTAAAATGAAACATTTATTCACCCACATTTTCCACGCGCATTCGCGCTAAACACACAATTTCATCATAATAAAAATGAACCAACTGTTCACTTTGCACGCGCTATGTGCGCTTAAGAGGCACTTTAATTTATAATAAAAATGAACCAGCAGTCATAAGAGCACACGGTGGCAAAAAAACGCTCCACATCACTCTTAATTTTTAATTAAGGAATTTGCATTTAGAGACCCAGTCTGGGCATCGAAGTCCGGGTTGCACTAAAGCACCGTTTCAACTTAATAATTTGTAATTAAAATTTTAAGAATGAACCGTCGTTTTCTTATTAAGGTTTATCACCTAATAAAATGTCACCCATTGTTAATAATTTATTCCAATGAACCTTTCATTAAATTAATTCCCCCTCACTGCACTTATTTCCCCTTTTTAATGAACTCGCTTTGTGGGATGGCGCGTATAAGTCTATTAGTTGACACTGATGGTCAAGTTATGGTCCAGTCTTGATGTCCGTTTTTTATGGTAGTCTGATTTGTTCATGTGTTACGATTACGGGTACGGTGTGTAGTTTTTTTTCTTTATTGCCTGATACAAGGATTTGGGTGCTTGCGTGTTTGCATAGCATGAAGCTGTCGGTCGCATATATGTAGAGGTCATGCCAAAATTTTTCTAGGCTGTGTATTGTCTCGGGTGGTACTTGGGTTAGTTACGTCTATATTTGTATGAGTGTCCTTGTTTTGGATTGTTTCCTTTTTTATCACCTTTTGGTTGTTTTGCAGGCATTCTTTGTGACTGTCTGTGTTGTGGTGTGTGTGTTTACCATCTGAATGGCGCCTCACGCTCCTCCCCCTATCCACTATGTCCCACTAGTCAGTAGGGATTACTCTTCCCTACTCACTTTTGAGCCTCTCACAAAGGCGGGACTCGCACCTTTCGTGGCTGCCTCCTTTCCATTGCTTCCAGAGGATCCATCAATGTGTGATGAGTTTCTAGCCTCCTACAGCAAGAAGTCGGGACTGGTCCAGGGTACTTCCATGACTTTGACACCTCGAGGCCTAGGGAAGGCTCTATCTCTTCCCTACAAAGGTGAACCCTTTGTTACAACTCGCCATCTTTTCTCTAACGAAGAGATTTTGAAGCTGTTACAAAAACAGACCAAGGAAATTCTAGATGTTAAGAAGGTGATCAACTCTTCAAGAGTTTCTTTTTCCATGATCACTGATCCTGTGTGGAAGTTGGTCTGTCAGTTTCTCCAAGATAGGTTTATGCCTGCGAAAAAGCATCTTCCCCATTACTTGTCCAAATAGCTCTTTATAGCTTCACGGATGGTGTTAAAAGGAGTAGCTATTGATTGGAGCACTTACCTACTCACTAAGATGGATCAACATTTCGTCAAAGTCACCAGGGGCAATGTTACCAATGTCACCTATGGATCGTACTTATATGCCTTCTTAACCTACTTAGGTTTATAGAAGAGTGTGCCTCCACCTCCTCCATCTGATCCAGTACCTCCTCCTCCACCTTCAGATAAGTCAGAACCAATTGATATAGAGGATTTGGATTCTCCGCCTCCCCTGGTCATACAGTGCAAACGCTTGAAGCGGGCCGCAGATAAAGCTCCTTCAGTTCTTCCTTCCGTGCCCATTCCTGCTACCTCTGGCAGTGATCTCCCCTCACTGAATAGTCTAGTCTCGGGTGATGCTATTCCTTTCCTATGTAAAGACATTCATAGTTCCATTGAATTGTCTGACAGCCTATGTTCAACAGTTGTACGCTTCCTTTTATGAAGAACTGATGTAGTCTAAGGACTAGTTGCATAAGGCAACATCCAAGTTAGCCTCTACTAAGGATACCCTGGTAGATCTGTTCAAGCAGATGGAGCAACAAACCCAACTGATTGAAACCCAAAGAGATGAGATCTTTGTAAAATATTACACGGCGCAGCGAACAGAATCTGAGAAAGAGATAGAGAGTACACAACAGATAAGAGGAGAATCAGTAAATTCTTTAGCTCCAAACAACTGATACAAAAATGGGTCTCTCCACCCGTGCGCTTCCACTGTGTGAAGCTTAGATGGCGATCTAGACAAAAGATAGGTGAAGAGCTTAAGGCCAGCTAGAACAACAACTCTGACTAGGTGAAAGATGAGTGATCTATGGCTGTGAAGGGGTTTAGCTTTTATAGCCTGCGAAGGCCGTGAGGTTGGCCTGACCGACCTACCATATAAGCCTTCACTAGTCGGCCAGGGAATATTCCAGGGAATATTTCCTTTACCATCGGGCCGGATGCAATGCGCCTCGAGTTGCTACCAGCTTAACCACTCCGTCTAACCCAAAGATTAGACCTACAATGGTCACCTTTTTGCCATCCGATCACATAGACCTCATCTGATATACAAGTTAGGACTCAAACAATGTCCGGGCTCACTTGGCTTCTCCTCATCATGGAGGCCTTATAACTTTGAGCACCATGGATCATTGGTAGCACCTAATGAGGGTGGGGCATTGATCATATCTAACACCCCCCTCAATGTCCACCCATAGGTGAACTATCTCCTCGGCCCAATGCCGAGTCTCTAAAGATGAACTTGAAGCAGATCCTTCGTAAGTGCTTTGGTGAAGATATCTGCCCCATTCTCCTCTGTTGGACAGTAGACCACTTCCACTATCCCATCCTCAATCAAATCATGCACATAGTGATACTAGATCTCTATATGTTTGGTGCACATGAAACACTGGATTTTTGGCAATGGCGATGCAACTCTAATTGTCACATCTCAGCACAGTCGGTTCTTCATCCTACACTCCCAATGCCATATAATCCTTCTCAACCATACTGCTTCACATGCAGCAAAACAAGCTGCCTTGTACTATGCTTCGGTAGAAGACAATGCCACTGTTGGCTGCTTCTTACTAATCTAAGAGAAAATTCTTGAACCCAAAGAGAAACAATAACCAGAAACTGAATTCCTGGAATCACTGTCTCCTACCCAATCTGAGTCACAGTTCCCCACAAGAGAAGTTCCGAAACTATATGTGATACCATAGTCAAGAGTTTTCTTTAAGTATCTGAGCACCCGCATCCCAGCCTTCCAATGACTCTCATGAGGTTTGTTTGAGAACCTGCTCAAAACACCAACAGAAAAACTGATATCTAGTCTGGTGTTACACAAGTAGATTAGACTGCCGACCAACCTCCTATATCTCCCAATGTCTGCTAGTGCTGATGTATCCTCGACGAATAACTTTGCATTCACCTCCATAGGTATAGCTATCTCCTTGCACTCAATCATGCCAAATGCCTTCAAGATTTTCCATGCATACTTCTTCTGAGAGATGAAGATCTTTCCTGGCTCTTGCCAGACTTCAATCCCCAAACAATAGTGTAGCAAGCCCAAGTCTGTCATTTCAAACTCAGAACTCAAAGCCTTTCGAGTTTGGTTGATCATATCTTCATAGTCACCTGTAATAAGAAGGTCGTCCACATATAGGACAATCACTACAGACTTTTTACCATCCCTGTAAACATACAAGTTAGCATCTGAGGCACATCTTTTGAAGTTTAGGTTTAAAAAGAACTTATCTATCCGCTTGTACCATGCTCTGGGGGTTTGTTTTAACCCATACAATGCCTTCTTCAGCTTACACACTTTGTTCTCTGAATGGGGGGCCTCAAACCCTGGTGGCTGAGCCACGTACACCTCCTCCTTGAGGTCACCATTTAAGAACACTGACTTAACATCCATTTGGTACACTGGCCACTTCTAGTGGGCAGCCACTGCAAGTACCGTGAGAATAGTGGTCATTCTGGCAGTTGGGGCAAATGACTCTTGAAAATCAAACCCTTCAACTTGTGAAAATCCTTGGGCAACCAATCTAGCTTTGTACTTTTCTAAGGTACCATCAGCCTTGTACTTTACCTTCCAGATCCACTTGGTGCCAATAACCTTCCGCTTTGCTGGTCAATCCACTAGCTCCCAAGTGTCATTCTTCATTATGTTGTCATACTCCGCTTGCATAGCAGCCTTCCATGATGGATCTGCAAGTGCTTCTTCTAAGTCAGTTGGCTCCTTTACTTCTCTCATAATCTCAACCATCAAGGCCATATTGAGTATGTGAGCAGAAGCCCTCCTTTGCTCCTCTATTCTCTGAGACCTCCTTGGTACGTCTGCCTTCTCCTTAACAGATGTAGGCATAGGATTATTGTGCATAGAGCTGCTTCACCCAGTGCAGCAATGGCTTTTCCGGTGGGGTGATGTCAGGTTGGTGAACTTTTTCCTCATCATCTGAAGATGATGCTTCCTCCTCCTTAAGGATAGGGATAGCTCTCAGGGCAGGTTCATAGTGGACTACTTCTTCGCTTGATGATAAAGTGGAAGAACTTACCTTCTCCTCCTCCACTGTATGCGGCTCCTCCTTGAACACCACATCACGGCTCGCGATGATCTTCTTTTCCTCTTGGTCATATAATTTGTAAGCCTTCTGCTCATCACTATAACCCAAGAAGATACATTTTCATCTTTTTGGTTTTAACTTGTTTCTCTTCTCATCTGGAACATGTGCATAACATTCACATCCAAAAATTCTGAAATGTGAGACACATGGTTTCTTAGCACTGTAAGCCTCATGAGGTGTTTTCCCCTTGAGAGCCTTTGTGTAGCTCCGATCTAGAATGTAGACTGTAGTATTAACAGCTTCAGCCCAAAAATGGTTAGGCAATCCCTTTCCCTTTAGCATGCATCTTGCCATCTCCACAATGGTGCGATTCCTGCATTCCACAACACCGTTCTGCTGAGGTGTGTGAGGCGTCGTCAATTGACGCTTGATCCCTTTGCTCTTGCAAAAGCCTTCAAACTCCTTTGAGTTGAACTCACCACCACCATCTATTCTAAATTTCTTCACACTTTTCCATGTTTCATTCTCAACAAGTTTTAGCCATTCTTTAAACTTATCAAAAGCTTGAGCCTTATCACGAAGGAAGTACACCCACATCTTCCTACTGTAGTCATCGACAATCAACATAAAATAAGAAGATCCCCCCAAGGCCTGTGTAGGCATCTTACCACACAAGTCAGCATGCACCAACTCTAGAGGAGCCTGTGCTCTATTCTTGCTTTCTTGTGGAAATGCCTTTCTCTGTTGCTTGCCCATCATACAAGCTTCACATGGTTCCTTCAATTCAGTTATTGTAGGTAGGTGAGCAACCATACCTTACTTTTGCATCTCCTTCAACACTGCAAATCCAATTGTCCAAACCTTTCATGCCAAAGCTTACTTGTGCCCACTCCAGCAGTGGCTGTAAGGGCACCTTAGCTCATATAGGTTGTTCCTTCTTTCTCCTTTGCCAACAATTGTGCCAGCACTATCAATAATTTCTGCACCTGTCTTCTTGAACCTCACTTCATGACTAAGATCAGTTATGGCAGCAACTGATAAGAGATTTCTCCTAATTTCGAGAACATACAACACATTCGAAAGCTTTTTGAGTTCACCATTTGCAGCAACAAAAGCAATAGTACCTATGCCCGCAGCAAGGCATTTAGCATCATTTCCAACTGTCACAGTGATGGATTCTTGTAGAGGCTGCATAGAACTGTATAGACCTTTCTTGTTGGTCATGTGATGGGAGGCCCCGCTATCCAACACCCATGAGTCAATGTAGATTCTTCTTGTGCCAAGGAGCACACTTCCTCAATGGTCACCATGAATAATTCCAGCTCTGCTTCAGCCGTATTGGCTGTCTCTTTTCCTTTACTTTTAAGGGTACCATTCTTTTCATCTGTCTTCTTGACACGACAATCTCCAATTGCATGTCCTTTCTTCTTGCAATAGAAGCACTCTCCTTGAAACTTCTTCTTTCCGCCCTTCTTCTTTTTGTCATCATCATTTATGGTGGAGGAACCACCTTTGCCTTTTGCATTGGCAGAGAATGCAGCATCTCCATTGTTGCTTCCTTCTCGGGCTTTCAGCCTCAACTCCTCCTCCATTAATAATGCACAAAACTCCTCAAAATTCAAAGCTTGAGGTCTCACATGAGTATTAAGGGCAATTACTAGTCCATCAAACTTTTGTGGACAAATCCGAAGACACCTCCGAGCTAGCTCTTCGCTAGTCTTTTGTATCCCATCGCCAGCAAACTTCTCCACTGCTAGTTGGTTCTCCAAGTTTTGAATCCTTGTTTGGTTTCGCGTTTCATACTGACTCCTTAGTACATTCCAAGCCTCTGACGCTTTGGTTGTATGCTGAATCAAAGTCAGAACACTGTCAGAACAGCTTGTAACTAAGGCACACAATGCATTTGCATTCCTTCGTTTCCAAGCTCGTAGAAGATCTGCATTCGGAGGAATCATCACACTAGGATTTGATGGGTCGAGGGTAGGCTGTGGTTCTGCATCAGTCCCCACCACAGTCTCCAAAAGCTCATAAGAATCAAGGATAGTTGTAATTTTGAACTTCCACAAGGTGTAGTTTGTACCATCTAACTTGCCTTCACTAAAGGTTGGTGGACGAATCCTCAGTTTTTGAATAGCTGGTACAGCAACATAACCTCCTGCACTGCTTCCGGAAGTCGTCATAGTTTCTCTTTGCTGTTGAAGCCTTTGCCTCTTGCACACTCTCCAATGTCTAGAGCCCCCTGGGCTTTGATACCATGTAAAATATTACACGGCACATCGAACAGAATCTGAGAAAGAGATAGAGAGTACACAACAGATAAGAGGAGAATCAGTAAATTCTTTAGCTCCAAACAACTGATACAAAGATGGCTCTCTCCACCCGTGCGCTTCCACTGTGTAAAGCTTAGATGGCGATCTAGACAGAAGATAGGTGAAGAGCTTAAGGCTAGCTGGAACAACAACTCTGACTGGGTGAAGATGAGTGACCGATGGCTATGAAGGGGTTTAGCTTTTATAACCTGCGAAGGCCGTGAGGTTGGCCTGACCGATCTACCATATAAGCCTTCACTAGTCGGCCAGGGAATATTCCCTTTATCATCGGGCCCGCCAGGGAGGCCACTGGCCTCCCTGGGTCCCCCCCAACCAGGGGCCGCTTCTGCGGCCCGCGGACCCCACAATAGGGCCCCCTTTTAACTCCCTTACCCCGCAACTCGATGCCATGCGCCTCAAGTTGCTACCAACTTAACCACTCCGTCTAACCCAAAGATTAGACCTACAACGGTCAACTTTTTGCCATGCGGTCACATAGATCTCATCTGATATACAAGTCATGACTCAACCAATGTCCGGGTTCACATTTGGCTTCTCCTCATAATGGGGGCCTTATAACTTTGAGCACCATGGATCATTGGTAGCACTTAATGAGGGTGGGGCATTGATCATGTCTAACAATCTCTTCTTTGAAGATTAAGTTTTAACAGAGGCTCAATCAGAGGTTACTAGAATCTCAGAGGAGAAGGAGAGGATGTCCAAAGAAGCGCAAGAGTTCCAAACTCTCTTTGAAGTCAAACTTTTAGTCTTACAGACTGCTAATGACACAGTCGCATCACAAGCTTCCCAAATCAAGCAGTTGCAAGATCAGCTGGTAAAGTCACGATCTGTTCCTCCAAGCCCTAATGTTCCCTTGATCCCTTCTCTCTCACAGCAGGACTTGGCAGTTCTTCAAAGACAGGCTACCTTGTGTCCTCTCTTCCAAGATAAAGTGAAAAGATTGCAGTCCAGGATGGATCTGCTATGGTCTACATTTGAGCAATTCTAGGAATATGTTCCTCCGGACCATTCTTTCTTTGTCCACTATCAATTACAGAAGTTGGCCTTCTACATGAAGCTTTCCACAATGGATCTTCCTCTTCTAGAGGATGGTTGGAGTGGGGCTTGGTCTCCTAAGTTGCTGACAGAGGTGGTCCGTATGGTGTTTGAAGATTCTGTCACAATCGATACCATGTTGATGTCATATATGTATCTACGAGGAGACTTGTTGATTCCAGATGAAGTAGATATGGCGTGGTATGTGGGAGACATGGTTTTACAAGTTGTTTTATATGTCAACTATTTGAAGTTGTGAATAGATGACATGTTTCAGAGTTCCTCCTCCAAAGTGGCTACTTGCCTTGATAATTCCTGGCATACCATGATTGATTCTGTGGTCTTGAATCAAAGCAGAACACAGCCCCTACCTATGTACAGAGCACTAACCAACTGAGGGTGGATCTCTTAGCTTATCTTTCCAAACATAATCCATTTGATTCTACCTTTTTTGATGCCTATCAGAGAATATCTATCTTAGGTCCTTCTGTTCCTACCCTACTGTATTACCAACAAATGGCTCACCATTATTATATATATCTTTCCCTTTATCAAACCAATTCCACAATCATCTTACCCCTTCTTTTCTCCACAATCATCTTACCCCTTCTTTTCCAACCTCAATCTTTTCCTCAAATTCCCATATTTACATACTATTCTTTTATCGAAGATAGAGTATTTTCCCCTTCTCCACCATGTCCTTCTCCCTCCATTCATATACCTTCTACCTTTTCTATTTATCAATTAACACCCTTCCTAAGTGATTCCCTAAAATTTTCAACCACTCCTTTAAACTATTCTTCCTTTTATGATTTTTCCTACCCCTGTCTTCATCCACTTTTACTTATTCCACTTCCATCTCCTGCCACTTCTATCTCTCAACCACCTCAGTTGGTTAGTGAATATGACGGGTTTGATCATTAGATTTCCAAAAGAAGGGGATGGAGCTCGAATGATTCTCTTACAGGACTTCAGATAAACTAGCCAATTATTCCAGGAGATTGGACAACTACCAGTCAAGCATACTAGAACTATATTCATTTTGCTCACCAATATTCACAGTCTCTAGATCCTTCGGTGAGATTGACAGCTCATTTTGCTTGGTATCTAGCATACATGCATAGGCATTCCCATAATGATCAAAAGGCCATTCCAAAACTTTATATGAATGTCAATGTGAACATTGACTCTTACCAGTTGGATGTCTTGTACTTTCATGCCCTATGTCTCCCTAGCAGATACCTTGTCTTGCTATAAAGGATGTGCTACTTGCAGTTTTTTCAGAATCCTCCCAAGACATTTGTAGATGAATCCTTCTCCATGGATCGATTCCGAAACCACCAAGCTTTTAAAAGGGATCATCTTCATTGATACCTTTTCCATGTATTTTGGAAGAATTTTAATGATATATCTCTTTTTGGAGGTGTCATTCAGATGGTTGTGTTAGTTTCGTGTATGTGTTGTCTTAATTGTATGTGATGAGTTCGTGTTGGTTGCGACTATTTGTTTGAGAGCTATTTTCAAAAGATTGCTGGTCCATGAAAAGCCTATGGTGGAAAGCTGAAGAGAACCTCTTATATCCTTTACAAATTTGTAATGGTTTTTACATGATTAATCAGATGAGTTAATGAATACTGAAGTTTTCCTTTAGTAGTATTTTTTCTATCAGATACAGGTGATAGGTTGGGGTCATTTTTTGGCAAGATTATTGAAGATCTGAAGGAAGATCCAAATTGAGCTCTTTTAGTGAACTTATATTCTTTTTTTCCTTGGGTTGCGAGGATGCTTCCTTTCTAAGTGTGGGGATATGTTGAGAGTGGAAAAAGACTGAATTTTTGACTGATTTTTGTTGTTTTTTGGTGGATTTAGAGTGATGTATGATTGTTAATGGAAGTATTTGAGAGTGTTTTGGATGATATTTATTATATTTTGAAATTTTATGATGATTTTCAGTGGAGATATGAGGTTCTGTGATGTTCAGATAGGTTCTGATTGGTTCTGTATAGCTTCTGTTTTGTTCTGATTGTCTTCTATATGAAGCATGGATTGATGACTGATGAAGATTGAGATCTTGTGAAATCTTATTGAATAGTTTTTGAGAGTTTGGAATGGTTTGAGTATGATTTATGAGGTTTTGATGACCTTCTGTAACCTTTTGTAGATCTTCTGTAGAGCCTCTATCTCTATTCTGTCTCTGCTCTGTAACTGTACTGTAGCTGTTCTGGTACTGTACTATAACTGTTCTATAGACCTTTTGTAAGTGTTCTCTAGAATGTATGTGTGACTTTGGGAAAGTTTTCTAATGTTTGGAAAGGATGAATCTAAGTTCAAAAGAGCTAAAACAGGTGGAAGAAATAGCTGCTCAAGACTGAAGAGAAGACTAAGTGACAGTGACAGTAGTGAGTGTATATGAGTGATTGAGAAAGAGAATTATGAAGACATTGAAGATGAATAATATGTGATTGATTTCCATTCAAAGATGGTGTATTTCTTTGTATTCTTTGTTCTATTGATAGATTTTGTGAAGATGTTGGAGAATATGGTTGATTCTATCAAATGCGTGGGAGAAATCTACTATGATGCTACATGAAGAATTGTTGTTTTCTTTGTTTTGATGATCAAAAGAATGAAATAAAAGCTTGTTGATGTTACAAGATAGATTTTCTTGCAAGATAATTCCCTTTTCTTTGGTGTTCCTCTTGGGGCTCCAGCAACTAACTCTGAAAAGATCAAGCTCATAGTCGATATGAGTCCACCACGCACTCTGAAAGAGGTACATAGCTTTCCATCATCGATAGGGTACTATCGGAGGTTTATAAATGCCTTGGCAGAAAGGACGTTGCCACTAACAAACTTATTATCCTTTAGCTGTCTATTTGTATGGAGCGACCCTTGTAAGGTAGCTTTCGAGGATGTGAAACAAGAGCTAGTAAAAGCACCAGTTTTAAAAGCACCTAAAAGATGCAAGGTATTTTACATATTTTCAGCAGCCACCATGCATAGTATCAGCTGCTCTTTAGCCCAAATCTGGGAGAAAAGTAGTATCATCTGATAGCTTTTGCTAGTCGAAAATTGGGCGTATCAGAAATTAACTATACCTATATGGAGAAGTTGTGCCTGGCGATGGTCTTTGCGACTAAAAAATTCATGCGATACATTCTCTATGAGAAGGTAGTTTTCTATACGAACGCGAAAGGGCTTAGATTGCTTATGAACAAGCTACAACCACCTAATCATTTGGCAAAGTGGTTAATCACTTTGCAGGAGTTTGATTATGAGATTAAGAGTAAGCCACCAAGGTTGCAGGGGATTGTGGAATGCCTTGTGGATTTCGGGGAGCTGAAAGAGACTTTGGCTGAAGGCAGTGATATTGAAGAAATGTTTAAAATTGATACAGCTTCTATCCCATCTTGCTATGCTGCTATCACACATTATCTATCAATGGGAGAGATTGGAGCTAGTTTATAAAAATCCGAAAAGAGGAAAATCCGACAACAGGCTTTGAAGTTTTCTTTGATCACAGGAACACTATATCGGCAGGGTGTTGATGATATCTACCGCCGATGTGTGATGCCTAACGAGGTTCCTTTTATCTTGGAAGAGTGCCATGACTCTGCGTGTGGAGGGCACTTCGCGGGACGGTTGACGGCACAGAAAGCTTTAAGAGTTGGACATTGGTGGCCGTCCATCTTCCAAGATTCCTTTGAGTACGTTAAGAGATGTGATACCTATCAAAGACATGACAGTAGAGAGAATAGGAAACACCCACTTACACCTATCATGGCTATCATTCCATTTGAGAAGTGGGGCATTGACTCTATGGGTCCTATCACCCCGTCGTCTACTACCCAAAAGAGGTACATTATAGTAGCAACTGATTATTTTACAAAATGGTCAGAAGCACGGGCGACGAGGTAGGACAATGCAAAGGAGACTGCAAGTTTTGTTTTAGAGTAGATTATATGGCGTTTCAGTCCACCGAAGGAACTAGTGTCAGACCGTGGAACCCATTTTTTGAATAAAGTGATTAAAACCTTGACTGAAGCTTGGCAAATCAAGCACAATAAAATGGCCCTCTATAATCCACAAGCAAATGGGCAAGTCGACAGTACTAATAAGCACCTTGTGGGTATCTTGTCTAAAATAGTATCGGAGAAGAAACGAGACTGGGACAGGAAGTTGCATGTGGCAATATGGGCGTACAATACAACGTTCAAGCAAGCTACCGCCCATACTCCCATTTAAATTAGTTTATGGGAAGGAGTGTGTGTTACCCCTTGAAATCGAGTTGCCAGCCATACAGTTTGCAATTAACCACTCTTTGGGAGATGAGGATTCACTCTTTGAACGTTTCACGACCATAGCCCACCTCGATGAGCTGAAATTGCGGAGCTTCTTACACCAAGAGGTAGCTAAATGTCGGATGAAGCAGTTGCACGACCTTAAAGCAAAGAAATATACCTTTAAAAAAGAGCAATTAGTTCTATATTATGATGCGCGTAGGGAGCTGTTTCCAGGGAAGTTGGAACCTAGATGGGATGGCCCCTACAAGATTGTTAGGATAGGAAAAAATAGGTCTACTGCTCTACTAGCTGATTTGCAGGGAGTAGAATTTAAAAATAAAGTTAATCTTAATAATATTAAAGCTTATTATTTCTAAGTATGCTAATACAGAGAAATGCATTGCAGGTCCATGCTGGGGCTGATTTGAGACCTGCAAAAGAGCCTAAAGCTGGTTGATGGGGCTGATTTGAGACCTACAAAAGAGCTTAAAGCTAGTTGATGGGGCGGTTAATTCCTTATTTGGAGCACCCATATCTATAGCAGAGATACCATCAAGGGAAACTTATCTGGTGGAGCAAAGGATACAAAGTGATTGAGCAAGAAGATGGAACCTTTGTGTGGGAGATCAAAGTATTTTGCCATCACTGCTTACAACTGTTTACAAGTATCCCTGTTGAGTTTAATGAAGAAGGTGGGATGGAGCCGTCAGTTCATTCTCTAAATATGCTAAAATTTGACTATCATAATTACGAATAGAGGAGTTCGTGATGGCAGGCTGTGTAAACCCATTGTGGACGTACACATTATATTTTGACGAAGCGTCTAGGGGCCCTGATAAAAAAGGGAGTGTTGGAGTAGTAATCTGAGATCCCCGACGTAGAGTTACGATGAAGTTAGTTGCTTATCTTGGGGTAGGATTCACTAATAATATGGCGGAGTATAAAGCCTTGATTATGGGATTGCATATTGCCAAACAAGGTGGTATTCGGTGGTTGTTAGTAAAAGGGGATTCCTAGTTGATGTTAAATCAGCTAGATGGGACATACACAGTGGGAAACCCCATTCTTTGTATGTATCATCGAACTACGATGACCCTACTTGAGGAGTTTGAGAGAGTGTCTTTTTAGCTGATTCCACGTTACTAGAATCAGTTTACGGATTCACTGGCAAATCTTGCTTATGAAGAAGACCTTTTCTTCAATTGTGGTCCTAGTTTGGATATTGCTATCAATAATGAGACACGACCCGATCACTTGTGGGGAATGTTATCAGAGTATGCAATATATGGCATACGATGGTTGATATGGGTGATGCAAAGAGTAGCCGAGACTAATCTACCGCTGTTATCCTAGGCCCATAGGCTGATTAGGCAACATGTTATGCATACACCTCTTGCTATATATGCAGGAGGGATGGGTTCATAATGTTATGCATTTAGTTTAGGGCTATGAGTCCTATTTTTTCCTCCTTGGAAGGGAGCATCTTATTGTATATCTGTACTATTTCGGGGAGGGATGTGTAGGTGCTATTTTGTTTGATCTCGTTAGGCCAAGAGGGCCAGTTTTGCGAGGTTTTAAATGTTTTATTTCATTAGGCCAAGAGGGCCGATCAGTTTTTTGTAGTGAAATGTTTTATTTCATTAGGCCAAGAGGGCCAGTTGTCTGTTTAGTACAGGTGCGGTTAATGGTTTCTTGTTTTAGTTCTGTGCTAGACAAGTTTAAAGAAGAGCTTGGAAGGAGTCTATGTTGACAAAAGCTTCTCGTGGCCCTATCCAGATGATATTTCTCCTTTACGAGTACCGTGTTTTTATGATATATGTGTCTGTGTACTTGTAGGGGATTTTCTTTTCTTGTTGGGGACCGGAGTCCAAGGCATGAAGTCCTAGGTTTGGGTTAGGTCTGTCTGAGGGAGGTCTGAGTAGTCGTTGCCTCCTATAAAGACATTGCCAGGCATCAAAATACCTGTTTTAGAAGGTAGTTCTAGTGACCCTGTTCTGCTAGCCTGCTAGGCAGCCATTCTAGGAGTTATTGCTTAGTTGTGAGGTAGTTAGAGAAACTTGCCTGAGGAAAAATGATGATGATAGAGGAAAAAAAACACTGAATATCTAAAAGAAAATAAATATATACAAAGGTGTGTAAAAAGGGATTCTAACCCCCTATAAAAATAGAAAAGAAAAGAAAGGAAAATTTAGAAGCAGTTGATCATCACCTTGCAAAGGGTTGGTAGGCTCTTGGGGACAAGTCACAGACCCGAGGCCGGTGCCTTGTCTTCCTAGGGGTGGCATCTTGCTGGAAAAGAAGAAAGTAAGGAAGGTTGGAGCGAAAATAAAAGTGAGCGTCAGAAAAGGATTAAGTGTTGCCTCGCGAGGGCTTGGTAGGTTCTTGGGTACCGAGACAGGACCTGAGGCCGATGCCCTGTTCTCCTTGGGTCACTACGCTCAGCTGCCTCCTTTTTACATGCCCGAGTATGGAAAAATAAAAACCTAAAAGAAGAAATGTGCTAAAAGACAATACTTCTTGATCAGGGTATAGGAGTCCTCGCCTAGTAGGAGTTCCTGGTTGTGTTGTCCTTAGTTAGGAAGGTAGGTCAGACCACCACTTAGGGTGACCTCTTTGATAGTTCTTTTTAGTTTGGTCGTGTTGGAGCAGTCGGTTAGTGACTAGCTTTGGTCCTTCTATCAAATTATACTAGGCCTACTCCTTGTGGACTCTATGCCTTGGTTTTGTCAGGGGGTAGGGTGAACATTGTGCTGTGTTTTGATATGTATCTATTTTGTATCAGCTTGATGCTTCCTTTGGTTGTTTTGTACAGATCTATTGTGGGATTCGATGGGCTGAGTCGCCCTATCCCATGGTCACCAATGAGAGTGAATTTTTGAGCCCGATATGTACCTAAAATTTTCCAGAAAATTTAAAATTTAGGAAAAAATTATTTAACATCAAAGGCAGCAGTTGCAGCTAGGACGATTTTAAGCACCAAGTGAAAAATGACTTTTAAGAGGCGCCCGAGTGAAACTTACGGATTTTTGATAATTTTTTCGACTGCTGTGCAGGATGTTAGGAGTTGCCAATCAGTGCGGGATGTCAAGCCAGATGCCCAGGATTTTTTAGAGCTCGAATCGGAGTCCGGACGAGAAAGTGGCCACAAATCAGTCAAGATACGAAAAGGTGGACAACTTTGAGGACCAAAGGGGGGGTGCCCTTTGGAGCCTTGACCCCCCCCTAAAATTTTATGAAGAAGAGGATGAAAAAAACGTGAGAATTCGTGGGGAGAAAACGTGATCAGACGCAGAGCGCATTTTTCGCCATGATCTCCATGGATGATGCATGGAGGCTGAGAGTACCCCATGCAACGGACATTACCCCTCAATTTCTCCCTCTTGGCTGATCATTTTGCCGCCTTTCGCGCGAGAAATGGATGTGTGGATGAAGAGAACAAATTCTAGTCTTTCTCTCTCCTCCCTCTCTCTCTTCTCTATGGGTTGTTCATTAGTGCCATCTTGATGAAGGAATCAGGGAATGAGAATGAAGAAAATGGTGATGAATATTGATGGAGATGATGAAGATTGAAGTGCAGCATTGGATTGAGAGCAATGGAGGCTCCGTTTGCTAGTTATGCAGTCATTCAAAGTGTCTCGGGTTACGTAAAAACACGGTATTACCATTTTATTGAAGAAAATGAAGGATTTTTTATAGTTTATGATGATAATTATGTTCTTATTGGATGAAAATTTGTTTGTGTGTTTTTTGCATTATGAGTAATTGTTGTGTATCAGAAAATTCTGGTTTTGCAATGATTTACATGCTTTATTTAATTCCCGTAAACCCAAAATGCGGTTTTTAAGTGGTAAAATGCTAGTTTTTTGTTTCGGGTGGGTAAAAAGTGTTCACATGGGGGGAATATGGAAGATAAACTGGATGTTAGTGTGTTGAAGTGATTGAAATAAGAAAAACCAGAAAAAATTATATTTTATTGCCAAGTAAATCAAGAAAATGGGTAAAATAAGAGAAAAAATAGAAATACCTCTTGGAAAATTAAGAAAAAATATAATGATTGTTTGTGGATGTGTGGTAGTGGCAAAGCATGAGGTTTGGCCTGAGTTTGCCCTATCTCTTTGTCAAAGTTTGTGATTTATTGCTTTTTCTACATCAAAACATGACAAAATGAACCTCTACACCTGTGCAATGAAAGCAATACCTAAACGTAAGGGGTTGGGAGGTTTGAATGGTGTGATTTGCATGTTGGTTGTTGTTGTTTTTCTGATGCATATCATGACATAGAGTCCGTGTTATTTTAATAAAGAGGATAGTAGCACGAGTGTGATCTCGGTGCTATCCTTTCATCGCTACAACAGGTTAGTGAATAAGCATTGAAAGCTTGGTTGTGCACACCATGTGTCTGATTTGAGAATTATGTTTGAGCACTTTAGAATCACACTTTTGCATGTGCATGAAAACATGGTATCAGAATAAAAAAACCTGGACGCATAGCACATGTTTTCAATGACAATGACCCACATTGAGTGTGGAAAGGCATCCTAAGCTGTAGGATAGACGTTCATTTCTTGGAAGATTATTTAGTAAGGAAACATGGTATCTCCTAGATTCGAAATGAAATAGTGGATTTTGTTCATTTGTTTTATATGTTGAGTAGTGCATCAAGGGGCTAATTCCTGCAATGTAGGAGAGCTGCAGTGAGGCCGCGGTGTTTCTATCGAGAGGTTGCCTCCCATGTATGTGATTATCGTGGTATTTATTGCCAATGTGTATGGGTTCTCCCTTTGAGGAGTTTATAAAAAGGGAAACGTTGGACTACAAAACTACAAAACTATAAATGCATAGATTAGGCTTTAGGACAGTTTGTCCTTTAGTATTAGATTGACGCTCCTGGTCCGCGAGGCCGTGAGGGTGTCTTTGTCTATTATGAGCATGAGGTCCGGCTAGTGCCATAGCCAGTGCCGGCCCATTTCAGGTCCCATCAATGGAAATGGAATAAAATCGGAGAAAATGTTAAGTTTCAGTCAAAATGATAAGCCAATAACAATAAATCAAAAAATACATATTTTCTATTAATAATAAATAGAAAAAATAGTGAAAAATAGAAAATTTTGGGTTTTTTGCGCTCAAAAAATATGGAAAAACAAGATTTGTGTGTGCGAATGTTTGGCAAGGTTAAAGCATGAGGTCAAGCATCATTTTGGCCTAGTCCTTTGTGTTATAGTCTATGTTTATCGCTTTTTACATACAAAAATGAAACAAAACAACCATTTACACCTATGCACCGCAGCAACACCTAAACGGTAACGGGGGGATGAAGTTTGTGCGACGAACTAATTGCTGAAAAGATACAAATTCTTATTTTCCTCTTTGTGCATAGCATTTAGGGATCGTTCCATAATTAAATATAGGTGACTAGTAGCATGGAAGTTCCGGTGCTAGTCGCTAAAGCAGCGCAGTACGTAATGCTTATTTAAAATTCATGAAAGGGTTGTTTTCCGCACCTCACATGTTTGTTTTTTTTTAAATCATAAAATGGTTGTGCACAATTTTCATACACCTTGCATCAAGCATGCCACGTGGTATCTCCTGGAATGCATTGCACTTGTTTGATAAACTTTGACCAACGCTGAGAGGACAGGAAACCCAAGTTGTAGGTGGGGAAAGTTTTGTGAGGAAATCAAAATCTCTTGGAATGCTGAATCATGAAAGAGTGGAGTTTGTGTGAATGTCATATGTGTTAATGACGCATCTTGGGGCTAATCCCCAAGGTGTAGGAGAGTCGTAGTAGAACCGCAGCAATCAGCCAAGAGGTGCTTCCCTATGTGTGTATTACGAGGCATTATGCCTATATGTTATGGGATCTCCCTCTGAGGAAAAGGGAAGATGAACGTTGGACTACATATTGGATACAAACACAAAATCGTCATAAGCATTTAGTGAAAAGTGAGTTTCAAACGCTCCTGGCCTGCGAGGCCGTGTGGTGGGATTGTCTGTCATATGCAAGAGGTCCGGCTAGTGCCACAGCCAGTGCCGGCCCATTTTAGGTGCCATCATCTTACCTATCATTGTTTTGGGAAAGCAGGACATATTAGGCCAAAGTACCATAAGATGCGCGATGATAAGCGCAAGGAAAAGGGAAAAGAGAAAGTGTAGGAAAAGTCTTCTGAGCGTAGTATTTTACCTACAAATTCCAGTGTCAAGATAGAAGAGGTTAATGTCATGTAGGCCACTGATTCAGATGAAGATTACATACTTGCAGCTTCTTCATGCAATGCCTTACAGGCTTCTGAGATACATTCTATGTATGCGCAATGCTGGTTTTTGGATTCGGGTGCATCATTTCATGTGACACCCTGTAGAGATTGGTTTCATACCTATCGTACCATCTCTAGTTCTGTGCATCTTGGTGATGACAGGTCTCTTGACATTATGGGCATTAGAGATGTTAGGTTGCAGTTTCCTTCTGGCAGTTCTTTTGTTTTGCATGATGTATGCCATGTACTTGCATTGACTCATGGCCTTATGTCAACTGGATAGCTTGATGATGTAGAGTATTTTGTGTCTTTTGGAGACTTTGCATGGAAGATTACTCATGGCAGGCTTGTGCTTGCAAGAGGTTCCAAGTCTGGCAGCCTCTATCCCTTAGCTATATCTAGAGCTACCTTGGATCGTTCTATCTCCCATGTATCCCTCTGGCATACTCGTTTGGGGCATATGTCCCTTAAAGGAATGAAAATGCTCTGTGCTTTGCAATATCTTCTGCCTTTTGACTCTTCGCATTTTGATTCTTGTGATCATTGTTTGTATGGCAAGTAGACTAGAAATACGCATAAAAAGTCTGGTAAGAAATGCATGGGTGAGCCCTTGGCTCTTGTGCACTCAAATGTATGTGGGCCCATGCCCTGTCAGTCACTAGGTGGGAAAAAATATTTTGTTACTTTCATAGATGATTACTCACATAATGTTTGGGCTTATCCCATAAAGAGAAAATCTAATGTCTTAGACACATTTCAGCATTGGCTTGCATTAGCCGAGAACTAGTCTGGGAAAAGGCTAAAATGCCTAAGGTCAGATAATGGGGGTGAGTATGTATCACATGCTTTTGAGTAGTTTTGGGATGAGCGGGATATTAAGCGTCAGTTGACTGCCCCTTACACCCCACCCTAGAATGGTATGGCCGAACGCATGAATAGGACCATTCAGGAAAGGGTCCGTAGCATGCTTATAGCGAGGCTGGCTTACCGTAGCACTTTTGGGCTGAGGTAGTTACTACTGCAGTGCATCTCATTAACAGGTCAGCTAGCAGTGGCATTGACTTCCAGGTTGCAAAGGAGGTCAAGGCAAGTAAGTCCCCCCTCTTATGATCATTTGTGTGTCTTTAGATGTGAGACATTTTGCCATGTGCCCAAGGACAAATGCAATAAGTTGGATCCTAAAAGTGTAACCTGCATTTTCATTGGCTATGGAGATGCAGGAGAGATGGGTTACCATCTATGGGACCCACAGGCACGGAAAGTGATCTACAGCCATGATGTCATCTTTCATGAGGAAAAAATGCATATGCAGCTTGAGAAAGTGGTTGAGGTACGTAGAGTTATCTTTCAAGAGGAGCCACCTGCTCCCATTCAACTCGCTCCATGACCAACTAGACAGCGTGCAGCTTCACTTGATACTCATGGCCTGTCAAGATTGTGGGAGAGAAGGAAGGAGTCTCGCTTGAAGCTTTCTTGCTTGCACAATGGGGGAAGACACACAAGGGTGGAGGCTCAAAACAGTTTTCCTCTTCTTAGTTGTGTAAGCCAAAAGAACTCAAGTACAAGGAAATAGAAGAACCCTATATATGGGTCTCAAACCAAACTCAACTAACTAAGGTGGCATACTAACTGAGCCACGAACTAGAGTAGATAAGGATAGCTATCATATAGCTATTATTCATGGGCGGTGTACCAACCGCGTCTGCAACTGACAAGTCGGTGACATAAATACACAACGGTCACCCTGGCGTATCACGAGTGGAGCTCGATATCTCAACACTCCCCCTCGAGCTCAATCCCAATTCCTGCACACCAAGCAGGTCTCTGAACTTGCGCAGCTTCTCTGCGCCCAATGCCTTCGTGAATATGTCAGCTACTTGATCCTCTGTGCTGACATAAACTAGATCAATAAGACCTAGTAAAACCCTCTCTCGCACATAGTGATAATGCACCTCAATGTGCTTTGTTCTAGCATGATAGACTGGGTTATTTGCCAAGTGTATACTACTCATGTTGTCACAATAAATGACAACTGGTCCATCTGTAGACTGATGCATATCATAAAGTAGCTTATGCAACCAAGCTACCTCACATGCAGCCATTGCTGCACCCCTGTACTCAGCCTCTGTGCTCGACAAGGCAACTGTAGGCTGTTTCTTGCTGCTCCAAGTGACTGCAGCACTCCCAAAAGAGAACACATATCCACTGGTAGATCATCTATCAGAAATACTACCAGGCCAATCACCATCAGTGTATCCATGCAACTGTATCTGAACCCCAGTCTCATAAAATAGTCCATACTGCAATGTGGACTTCACATACCTGAGTATGCGTCTAGCCGCATCCAAATGTGGTTTCCTTGGAGCTTGCATAAACTGACTTACCAATCCAACAGCATAGCTCAAATCTGGCCTGGTAATAGTCATATAAATCAAACTTCCTACTATGCGTATGTACATAGTAGGGTCTTCTAGAAGCTCACCTGCATCTGTGCTCAGCTTCACATTTTGCTCCAAAGGAACTGAAATAGGCTTACAACCTGTCATCCCATATTTGGACAGCATGTCCAATCCATACTGCCTCTGCAAGAGCTGTATCCCACTTGGTGATCTAATCACCTCAATGCCCAAGAAATAACGCAGCTCTCCCAAATCCTTCATCTCAAACTTCTGCTTCAATAGCATTTTCACATGAAGGATATCTTCATCACTGTCACCTGTCATAATCAAATCATCAACATAAATGACAAGTAGCATAATACCTTTCTCTGTTTTTCTCACATAAAGTGAGAAATCTGCCTTGGAAATCTGAAAGCCAATAGTGACAAGATACTGTCCTATCTTGTCAGACCATGCTCTAGGTGCTTGCTTCAAGCCATACAAGGCTTTCTTCAACCTGCAAACAAACTCAGGATGAACAGCATGCACATAACCTGGTGGCTGCTCCATATAGACCTCTTCTTGCAAATCACCATGCAAGAAGGCATTCTTTACATCCATCTGATGTAAAGACCATCCCTTTGATGCAGCCATAGCAATGACCGCTCTTACGGTTGCCATCCTTGCAACCGGACTGAATGTTTCTTCATAGTCAATACCATATGTTTGTGCATACCCCTTGACTACTAATCTTGCCTTGTATCTGCTCACAGAACCATCTGCATTGTGCTTCACCTTATAAACCCACTTACAGCCAATTGCATTTTTACCTTTAGACAAAGGTACCAATTCCCATGTAGCATTAGCTTCCAAGGCATCCATTTCTTCATCCATGGCTTTCTCCCATTTTTCTTTTCCCATGGCTTCCTCAAAAGAAGTGGGTTCTGGTTCCTGTATCACTTTGACCATATATGCATAGTGAATGGTTGTAAATCCATCATATTTCAGCCTATCCACAGGATACCTAGCTCTCGTAGACCTGCGCAAAGTAGGTTCACTCCCAGGTGCTCTCAAAACATCCCTAGTCTTCCTTACTCTAGGTGTAACAATAGAAGGAATACCCAACTCATCATCAATGCTCTGTTCTGAGCCACTGGATTCACCATCCACATAAGAGTGACCTACATTCACATCAAACATGGGCTGATCAACCTTCTCTTTTCCTTTTCGTGATACATGCATACCACTATCTGCATTACTTTGAGAAGATTCTCCTGATCTCAATCTGCCTGTCCATGGCGAAGAATGTGAACCACTGCTAGAGGACGCTCCATGTCCACTAATATTTTGTGACTGCTGCTGTGAATTCTGTGCAGCATTACCATTTTGTGCATCTACATCATCAATCACATTTACTGGTTTATACCAGCTACTCATCTCATCAAAAACAACATCTCTGCTCACTGTAAACTTACGAGTAGAAGGGTTATAGCATCTATACCCTTTTTGCTACAGAGAGTAACCAATAAAGATGCACTTCTCAGCTTTTGGATCCAACTTGGATCTCAACTCATCTGGCACATGTACATAGGCAATGCAACCAAAAATTTTCAAATGAGAAATATCTGGTTTCCTACCAGTATACCTCTCCTCTGGAGTCATTCCATGTATTGCTGCAGTGGGAGTCCTGTTCATTATGTAGACTGCTGTAGCAACTGCTTCAACCCAATAAAAATCTGGCAAGTCTTTTTCATTGAGCATGGCACGAGATACCTCTCCAATATGCCTATTTTTCCTTTCTGCAATTCCATTTTGTTGTGGGGTATGACTGCATGAATATTGCTGCTTTATGCCATGCTCCTGCAGGAACCTTGGAAACTCATTTGAGAGGTACTCTCCCCCTCCATCTGACCTTAGGCATTTTATCTGCAGGCCTGTTTCTTTTTCAACCATCGCTTTAAGAGTTTTGAAATGCCCAAAAACTTCACTTTTCTTTTTCATAAAATACACCCAAACTTTTCTGCTATAGTCATCAATAAAACTGACAAAATAATGACAGCCTCCAAGAGATGCAACTTTAGTTGTCCACACACCAGAGTGGATTAATTCCAATGGCTTCTTACTCTCTTGAACATGTCTAGGAAATGGTTTCCTTGCCTGTTTTCCAAATTGATAGGCTTCACATACCTTATGCATTTCTGCAACCTTGAATTTCGGCAAACCTGCAACAATATTTTGGGCCTGCATTGATTTAAGTCGGTGTACATTAACATGACCAATGCGTTTATGCCAGATATCAATATCTGCAACTACACCGGTCCCATGTGCAAACATTGCTGCACTCGATTCAGACATGTCTGCATCCAATGTAAACAT
Source organism: Lygodium microphyllum (assembly GCF_053477565.2). Taxonomy (NCBI): domain Eukaryota; kingdom Viridiplantae; phylum Streptophyta; class Polypodiopsida; order Schizaeales; family Lygodiaceae; genus Lygodium; species Lygodium microphyllum. Next base: position 129,374,263 of record NC_141151.1, read on the forward strand.
TCTGCCCTTCTTCTTTCCTTTTGCTATCAAGCGACCTTTATTTTTCATATCCTCAACAAAGCATCCATGAGGATTAAATCTGACCTGCAAGCCCTGTTCAACCATTTGACCAACAGAAACCAGATTCTTGGTGATATTCGGGACATGAAATACATCGGATAGGTATTTCTTTTTCCCATCCTGCATAGACAAGGGAATTTTTCCAATCTGCACAATAGGATGTGCAGTATCATCACCAGTCTCCACAAATCCTGGTTTTTCCATTTTCCTTGCATCCTCCATCCATTCTGCATGACCTGTCATGTGGTTTGATGCACCTGAGTCAACATACCATACATCATTGCTTTCTTCTGCACTTGTCACAGAATTGTTCATGTGCTGCACCATAAACAAGTGCTCATTTCTATCATCACCCTGTCTACTAGAAGATGCATAATTCCCTTGTTGCAGTTTTCCTTTCATGATGTCATTCTGCTTTTTATAGCAGTCTTTAGCTATATAACCCATTTTACCATAGTAGTAGCATTCAACATTACTGTTTGCATTTTGGCCTCTTTGCCATCCACCACGACCTCTTTGGCTCCCCCTGCCTCTAGAGTTACCACGTCCTCCTCCATAGGACTAGTTTTCTTGAGTTTGCTGCATATTCTGATTTCTACCACGGCCTCCAAATCGGTCTCCTCTACCTCTGCCTCTACCTCTTCCAGCATTTGAGTAGAAGACAGCTTCTTTTGAAGTTCCTCCTGAAGAAGATGCACCACCATTTCTCTGTTCCTCAGAAATTAGAAGAGCAATCAACTCCTCAAAATCAGGAAATCTTTCACGAACTGAAATGGATGTCCAAAACTGTGCATAATTCTTTCCTAGACCATTCAAGGTCACAGAAACTAAATCATCATCTTCCACTCGTGACCCAATGGAAGCAAGTGCATCTGCAATCTTCTTCACCTTCATGTGGTAGTCGTTGATGCTCATATTTTCTCTTTGCACATTGTGCAACTCTTGCTTGAGCTGCATTTTCCTGGCTTGCGTATTTGTGCTATACATTTTTGACAAAGTATCCCATGCCTCCTTTGGCGTACTTGCATCCTGAATATGCACAATCATAGAGTCTGAAATACTGATAGACAGCCAATACATAACTTTCCTGGCTCTCTCATGCCATGTTTTGAATGCCTGCATTTGCTGTTGATTGGGAACATCAGGAAGAAGTGGTTCTTCTTCATTTCCTGCAACAAATTCCCAATATCATTTTCCCATAAGGAAATTCGTCATTCTAAACTTCCATGCTTGGAAGTTGTTCTTGTCAGGCTTTTCAGTTACAATCTGTGAAAGAGAATCAGACGCCATTACAGAATACTGCAAAAAAATTATGTCACTGCAAAGAACACAGCTTCAACCTCACAAGGGCTAATCTGCAAAACTGGCGAAAGTGGTATTTGACCACACAGTCACTTCCTAGTGACGATTTTGCATCAACAGGTAACAGGGATGATTCTGTAACTCCCAATGTCTTTGCGCACAAGCATACGATGCAATTTCTACAGTAACTTTTCACCGACCTGTAGAACAGTGGCTGAACAGCATAAAACTGGGCATTTTTCTGAGTGCGTGCAGAAAACTTCCGCCTCCAAAACAGGCCCCGAAATGGCCTCAAATCAAAAAAACAAGGTCGCCAAGGGCTAAAGCCCTCCGCCCGTAGCATATACTGCCCTCTTGCTTCACCGCGAAGGGCGTCTCAACCTGAGACAATGCACTCCTGTAATTTCCGGCTGTGCTACCTGCAGAGATCTGCTCCCAAAACAGAAAATGAAAGCAACACTGCTCCTCTTACCAGAACACCGCGAGCTTGGCTTGCTTTCTTGAGCTCCTTACCACGAACAAGGCTCTGATACCATGTCAAGATTGTGGGAGAGAAGGAAGGAGTCTCGCTTGAAGCTTTCTTGCTTGCACAATGGGGGAAGACACACAAGGGTGGAGGCTGAAAACAGTTTTCCTCTTCTTAGTTGTGTAAGCCAAAAGAACTCAAGTACAAGGAAATAGAAGAACCCTATATATGGGTCTCAAACCAAACTCAACTAACTAAGGTGGCATACTAACTGAGCCACGAACTAGAGTAGATAAGGATAGCTATCATGTAGCTATTATTCATGGGCGGTGTACCAACCGCGTCTGCAACTGACAAGTCGGTGACATAAATACACAACGGTCACCCTGGCGTATCACGAGTGGAGCTCGATATCTCAACATGGCCTAGATGTTAGACAGGATGTCGGTCAGGCAGCAGAGCCTGGGTTGAGGTGTTCTACTAGAGATAGATGATCTCTTGACCATTTTGCACCCTCTATGGATTATGTACTGGTTACAGATGTAGGAGAGCCTCTCACTTATGATGAGGCTATGCACAGGAATGATTGTCACTCTTGGGAGAGGGCTATGTAGTCTGAGCTTGACTCATTGCATAAGAATCAGACTTGGGATCTGGTTTCCTTGCCTCAGGGTAAGAAGGCTTTTCCATGCAGGTGGATGTACAAGCTGAAAAGTACCCCTAGACACCCCAAGTTGGCATACAAGGCTCGATTGGTTGCTAAGGGTTTTAAGCAAGAGCATGGTGTTGACTTTGATGAAGTCTTTTCTCCTATGGTCAAGATGACCACCCTATGCTTAGTCTTGGCCTTGGTTGCATAACTTGACCTAGACTTGTACCAGATGAATATCAAGATGGATTTTTTACATGGGGACTTGCATGATGAGATTTACATGGAGTAGCCTAAGGGCTTTGCAAACCCTGGCAGGGAACACCTAGTGTGCAAGCTAAAGAAGAGTCTATATGGCTTGAAGTAGGCACTTAGGGAATGGTACCATAATTTTGATGCATTCATGCAGTCACAGGGCTATAGCCGCACTGCTATGGATCCGTGCATGTACATGAAGAAAGCCGTGAAGGTTCTTTTCTGATTTTGGTATTCTATGTGAATGACATGCTTTTAGCCATGACAGCTCATGAGGAGCTAGATGCTCTTAAGGCTGAGCTCAAGAAAATCTTTGAGATGAAAGATCTAGGATAGGCCTCTCATATACTTGGTATGCGCATTACACGTGATAGATCTCAAGGACTACTCTATCTATCACAAAGGGCCCTACATTCATAAAGTCCTTGAGTGCTTCCATATGCAAGATGTTAAGCCTATTGTCTGTCCATTACCTTCTCATGTGAAGGTTTCATAGGCCAATTGTCTGCACACAGATGAGTAGAGGGCCGAGATGGCCAAGATTCCCTATGTTTCAGCCATGGGTAGTCTTATGTATGCCATGATAGTCACTCGTCCAAATATTTCTTTTGCAGTTGGGGTTGTGGCACGTTATATGACTACACTTGGGAAGAAACATTGAGATGTCTTGAAGGGTATCATGAGGTACCTGAAGGGCACAGCATATATGTGTATTTGCTATGGCAGCCAGGATATAGGAGTCATGGGGTACACGGACTCTGATTATGTAGGACATGCAGATAGTAGGAAGTCCACTTCTGGCTATGTGTTCACTTATGCTGGAGGGGCTATCTCTTGGATGTCCAGGGCGCAGAAGTGTACATCTATTTCTACTACAGAGGCTGAGTATATTGTAGCCATAGAGGCTTGCAAGGAGGCTATCTGGTTAGGCTGTTTGATTGCAAACCTTGGTATGACAGATGTTATGCCTACACTGCATTCGGATTCTATGAGTGCCATTCAGTTGGCCAAGAATCCGATCTTCCATGCGAAGACGAAACATATTGAGGTGAGATATCACTTCATTCGTGAGGTCATTGAGGACAGATCCGTTGACCTTGTCAAGATTCCGATTGAGCAAAATCCCACAGACTTGCTCACGAAGAGCCTCATTATGTAGTGCTTTGCTTTCCTCAGGAGATTGATGGGCGTTGGATGAGATGACGTCTTTTTCCTCATCCTGTTGTACATGTGTACATGTTGTACTGTCTTTTCTTCTCTTTTCTCTCTCATTGGGGTAGATTCTTCTTTAAGTGGGAGGTTGTTGGGGGTAAGGGTACCTCCGCCTAGCCGCTCGTGTATTACTACACTAACAGTACCCGCCACTGCACACTGTAGGTGGTGGGTGCCCGTCACAGTCACTTATTATTTATTCTTTTAGTGACAGTTTGAATAAAGGAAGGCCCAGCCACACATTGTGATTGTTGGAGTTCCCACTTTGAGTTTCACTCTCTCTCTTGCTCTTACTCTCCATCTGCCATAGCTCTCATCGCCAAGCTTCTTCCTGCTGGGTTCACCTTCCCTTTCAAATTTGATGGAAAAATGGATGGAAATTTTTTGTCTTGGTTGAGTCAATTTGATGAAAATCTTATCCTAAGAAGGATAAAATCAAGTGCGTAACCAACTATTTGATGGATAAAGCTTCACTTTGGTGGAATGTTCTTCACCCTCGGGGGGTTCGCTATATATATATCCTCGATATACCATGCATTCATGGCCTATTTAGAAATATCCTAATCTGTAAATTTTTCTTGAATAAAACACAAACCTTTTCTATTCAATCTGTAAGTAACCCCTTTATATGACACCCTTCTGTATGTAAAAAAGTATAAAAATAGTATTTTAAAAACCCCTTATTTTGAACTCACGTTATATATACATATATTCATGAGTGACCCCCCTGAGTCTTCACCAAAGCACTAATTGACTGAAGGCATGGATTGAATTTCAAGAAAAAATTAAAGAATATTTCCTTTCACCTTAGTTTCATATTCAAGAAAGGCGTAATTGGTCAAATTTATATTGGATTAAAGGTCATAATATATCTACCTATACAGAAAGATTTTGGCAAAGACTTTTTCTATTGCATATGATTGAGAAAATTCATTAGAGCACACTGCAATGCACATATGAACGTCATCTTCAATCCTACATCCAAGATAAATTGGATTTTCTTAAATTCACTTCTCTTCATGAATCTCTCTTATATGCCCATGACGTTGAGAAATAATTTCAATAAAGCCCAGATAATTCACTATCAATAATCCTATCCATCATAAACTTTCAACAATAACTACAGCCCAAAGAAACAATATGCACCCTATCTTCCTAACTCTCTTTAACCTAATGGGTCTTCCAACTTCCTACTAAGAAATGATAATGCACAAAGGTATACAAACAATAATCTGAATAACAAGGTAAAGGTTCAAACTACAAATCTCAATGTGGAAAACCTGGACATTATCATTGTAGAAATGGGTCTATTTACAATGTTTTTTACAATGAATAAAATGGGTCTGCTTACTTGGACATTAAAATTGCTCCAATGTTTTTATTAGCATGTGATGAAGCATGACCTAGCAAAATTTGTGTCTAAATGCATTGTGTGCCAACAGATAAAATGTCAGCATGGAAAATCATATGGTTCGCTTATGCCTCTATTTCTTGTGATGGCCCATGGAAATAAATTTCTATGGACTTTATTACTAGTCTTTCTACAATGTCTACACACCATGGCATGATTTGGACAATTGTGGATAGATTTAGTAAACATACCCATTTTATTCCTTGTAATAAAACATTGTAGATAGACCCATTTTCCCTTTTATCATTGTGGAAAATTTGGACATTATCAATCGGACTTTTGGGTTCAATTACACCCAACAATCATCAATGCATGGCTCAATTGCATAATGTCAAGGAGGCACCTGACTAAGCTTTTGATTAGACTACTAAAACATTGAGCAAGAATCAATAATTGAAAAAAAACTAGGTACACCTATTTCCTTACATGCTTTATTGAAGATGAAAGGTTGTGTGCATGATTCATATGTGACTATTTTGTATGATGATAGTAGTTCTCATGATTTTATTTCAAAAAAATTTGTTAGGAGGTTACAACTAGAAACTAATTCTTCATTGTACAAGGTTAAATCTATATTTTAAGGAATTAGATACAATGGAACACTGAAAATAAAAGGGTTAAGAAAAATAAGATTTTCTAGTTGCATATCTTCAATCATCAAATGTTATCCTTAGTATGTCTTTTAGACATCACTTTAATCATGCCATTGACTATCATACTTACACATTAACTTTGAATTTCAGGGATAAACAATTTCTTTGACTAGTGACCTTAAAATTGAATTATTTTCATGATTGGCCACATGTATGTAGACTAAGCAAAAAAAGGCATGCATGAATTTTGTGACTGAAGTAGAAAAGTTTGAAGTTTTTGGATTGTCACCCAAACCAAAAACGTTTTAAGATTCATATAAATATTACTTTGGATGATCATCCACCTAAATTGCTACCATTTTGAGGAGAACTAGATTGCAAAATTAAACTTTTTATTGGTATTACTCCATTGTACAAAGCTCCATATAAGCACATTCCTTTGCATTAAAAAGAAATCCAAAGACAATTGACTAAATTATTAAACAATGGTTTAATCTATCCTAGTTCTTCTTTCGGTGCACCTATCTTATTGGTTGAAAAGAAAAATAAAACATACCAAATATGCATTGATTATAGAGATCAAAATGAAGTGACTAGAAATTGATACCATATTTCGAGACTTGATGATTGACTCATAAAATTAGAGTTGGAGCCAAAAAATTTAGCAATATAAATCTCAAATCAAGATATCATCAAATTTTTATGGATTCAATAAATGTATTGAAGATCGTACTTAGGAAATAGTTTGGTCATTATTTGTTCTTACTAATACATTGACAACATTTGTACGCATGATGAATAGATTTTTTCTAAATTATCAATTTTTTGGAATAGTTTTATTTGATGGTATACTTGTTTTGAGTAATCAGAGGATGGATATATATATTTGTATTGTATTTGATTTATTGCAGTTGTATGAAAATCCTGACAAGAGTATTTTTTTCAAAATCAAATTGAATAGTTGGGACTTATAGTTTTTGGTGAAGGTACTACAGAGCTAACCCTAAGAAAATTCAAACAATAAAACATTAGCCTAATCCTAAGAGTGTGCATAAAGTTAGATCTTTTCTAGGATTCGTTGGGTCTTATAGAAAATTTGTTAGAAATTTTTTCTTTATTACTTTCTTCACTTTGTATCATAGCCTAACTTGACTCACCCACAAACTATATTCTTCTTTTTATCATGTCTATAATTTCTTCATGGAACACTCTTTTTTCTATTCTAAGGATTTTACCTAATGTAAACTTGACTTTGTCATTTAGAATTCTCTCTTCCAAAACCTTTTTAAGATTTGTGGACATCTCTATGTCAAAGAGCAGCTTTTTGCTTTTCCTCTGGTCTTTCTATTTCTTTTATTTTTGCTCTTTCTTCTTCTGTTCATATTCCATGTTCTACTTGTATCTTGGTTGTTTTTCTTTTAGCTTTTTCTGTTTCTTTTCTTTTTTTCTCTTTCTTCTCATGTACATCTTTTGTATTTTACTCTAGATTGGGTCTAGCAAGAGTCATAGAGTGATAAGTCTCTATCATGCCATCCCCTCTAATAATGATCCTTGAGGTCCCAAGATTCATATCATCTCTTTTTCTTTTATCTTTCACTATCACATCCTTTGATTATATTGCTACAAACATTTTTTTTTTTGTTGGGACTCTAGTCAATAAAAATTATTTGACACTTTGAAGTATCTTTGAACCATGCACCTATTCTTCAATTGCTCAATTTTTCCCATCATTTCTTTCTTGTGATCCGGGAGGTGCAGTTTGAAGAAAAAATGGTCATCCTATTGGTTATGAGAGTTATAAATTAAAACCTTCTAAACAAAACTATAATACTTATGATAAAGAATTACTACCTATAGTACATGCTTTGCACATTTGGAAACATTACCTTATGGGGTCTGAGGTTTTCATAAAAGCTAATCAATAGGGCCATAAAACATTCATTGAACCAATATTGAATTTTTTACTAACACATTAAATGGGCTTCTTTTATTCAAAATTTTCATCCAATAATCCAGTATCAGCTAGGTCATGTTAATGTAGTCATAGATGCATTAAGTGGTAGGCTAATGAAAAATATTACATCGCAACATTTTCTTGGAGTTGATAGAATTGAAAGTGTTGTTTGAATCATGTTTCTACCATGGAAATTTGAACTTTTGATTCCATGATTCCTATGTATATTTCGGAGCTTGATTTCTCTTTTATTTGATAAAGATTTTAGAACAATAACACCAATGTTTTTTAGTATTACTCTTATATGAATGGATTGTAATATTAACAAAGAGAATTGTCTGTAACAATATCTTTTAGAGATATTGCTATGATTGAAATGCATGAGGTTTCTTATATGGGGCATAGAGATATTCAATCCATTATAGCTACATGCAAAGAATATTATTATTAGCATGTCATGAAGCATGACCTAGCAAAATTTGTGTCTGAATGCATTGTGTGCCAACATATAAATTTTCAGCATGGAAAATCATATGGTTTGCTTATGTCTCTATTTTCTTGTGATGGCCCATGGAAATACATTTCTATGGACTTTATTACTAGTCTTCCTACAATGTCTACACACCATGACATGATTTGGACAATTGTGGATATATTCAGTCAACATATCCATTTTATTCCTTGTAAAAAAACATTATCCACTTCACAAGCTACTAAACTCTTCATTAATATTATATTTCCTCATCACAAATCTATTTAAAATTCTAGATTCTAAGATGGATTTCACCTCATCTTTCCACGTTGAAATAATGGTTGGATTGAAGCAAGTAATATAACTATCATTGACCTTCTTAGACCCTACAAAATTGATCAACCTAATAATTGGGACTATTGCTCCTTTTGAGATAGTTGATGGAAAGAAATTCTCTATCCCGATGATGACCATTGCTACTAATGTTCTATTTTTGACACTTTGGCTAGTGACCATAGAAATTTTTTAGAGAAAGTCATTAAAAATATTAAGCAATCCCGATTGAGGTATGTAGCTCAAGCTTATAAGAAGTGAAAGGCTATTAGATTTCAAGAGAATGATTTTGATGGGACCGAAAATGGGCCAGCACTGGCTAAGGCACTAGCCGGACCCTCATGCATACAGTAGAAACCTCCATCACCACATGGCCTCGTGGTCCAGGAGCGTTTGTAATAACTACATGCACACTAGATACTTCTAATATTGCGTTTATAGCTGGATAGGAGTCCAATGGCACCTTTACCAAAACCCCTCAAAGGGGGTATCCCACACGTATTGGCAATAAGTGCCACATATCACAGACACAGGAGGCACCCCATCGGCTGATTGTCCTGGCCCCACTGTAGTTCTCCTACATCTTGGGGATTGGCCCCTCGATGCGCTGCTTTTACATATAGATACATTTGCACAAAACTCTTCTCTTTGTCAGCGAGATCCAAGAGATACCATGTTTCTCACTAATAATTTTCCCCACGAACCGAACGGCTATCCTACCACAAGGGGAATCTCACTCTCTCAAACGTAGGTCAACTATAATTCAAACAAATGCTATGCATTTCCAAGAGTTGATACCACATGTATAATCAATGCAATAGTGGATGTCTCATTGTGCACAAACAGTTATATTTCGAAGTCAACCTATATGCTAGTACGCAAACAGTCTTTCCATGAATTCCAACTAATACATGTATGCTTCATTGCAATAATCTAGCACCAAGGCGAACCTTGTGCTACTAGATTCCTCATTTCCAAATAGGCCGTTTCCTAAATTCTATGCATAGAAAAAACCAATTTTAATTTGTATTATCTCAGCCCTCAAAGTGTTTCACGAAATCCTACTCCCCCCTCACAGTTTAAGTTTTACTTCGTAGCATAGGTATATAGAGATTATTTTGTCACGATTTAGTGTATAAAGAGTAATAAATCACACACTGTAACAAAAAAATAGGGCAAACTGAGGCCAAACCTCATGCTTTACCCCACCATACATCCACAACCACTTATATTTTTCCCTATTTTTCTAAGGCATATTCCTTTTTTTTTTCCTCCATTTTTCTCTATTTCTACAATTAAAAATTGATATATTTTCAGAGTTGTGGCTCTTGATTCTTAGAACAACAAAAATATAGATTTTATTAGCATTTTATCCCATGTGTATTGGTTTATTCCACCTGAAAACACCAAAAACCCCATTTTCCTCATAAAAACCATGTTTTACGGATCCATGTAATCTATTGGGGGGGTTTCTTGCAGCCACCATAGCCCCCCCTAAATCAAATTGTCACCCTCAAGGAGGTGCCTTCAGCCCTTTTTTTTTGGCTGCCAAAACAGCCCCCCTCCCCATGAAAATCAAGAAGTTAGGGAGCCCCCAAAAGGCACACCCTTTGGCTTCCTAAAGTTCATTTTCACTTATCCACTTGGCCCTTAGCCTCACGTCCGTTCAGCATTCAAATTGACCTCCAAAAACTCCTGGGCGTCCTTCTCGAAGTCCCCCACCGTCGGGCATCTCTAGAAGTCCCATTTGACATGCCGAAAATTGTGAAAATTCATCAACTATCGTCTTGTGTGTCTTTAAAGCACTTTTGGGCATTGCCGCTTAAAATCGTATTGATTGCAGCTGCCGCCTTCGAAGAAGTCTATTTTTTTCTTGAAATTCTGAAATTTTAGCTATTTTTAAGCACTTCTCGATGTCAAAAATAATCTCTCCGGTTTAGTCTAGTTGAGAATTGAAAAGAGGAAGTTAAAATCTATTGAAAATCATCCAAATATTAAATTAGTACCAAGGTATTATGACCCATTCCATATTATTCATAAGAATAATGAGAATGCATTTAGATTTAGCATCCTTTCTCACTAGCAAATTCATATTCTTTTAACATTCGTCCGTTGAAACCATTTAAGGAAACATCTCTACTTACTCCTATTATTAATGACCCTCCTTTGTTAGTGAAAGAAGATACCAAAATTCTTATTCCTGAAGTAATCCTTGACTATGACCAATCTACAATTCATATAAGAAATTGCTATCATAGATATTTAGTCAACTATAGAAATCATTATATTGAAGAATCGCAATAGATTCAAAAATCAATGGTAACTCAATCTAGTAATTGCCTACCACTCACAATCACATTAAATATCCCATAGGTATAGATTCGCCACACTAGAAGGTAGTGTTTCGTGTAATATTCATGGAATTTTATTATGTACAAAGGTGCAAATTTGATAAGGAGGTAGCACTAGTATGAGATTGGTCATCCTTGCATTTTTCTTTATGTTATGTTTGGTTAGCAGATATAAGGCTAGGCTGGTTGCAAAAAGGATATGCTTAAACATATGGCATATATTATGAGGAGATATTTAGTTCAATTGCTAGGATGGCAACTATTAGATGTGTGACTACTTTAGCAGCACTTAAAAGTTGGAGTGTGTAGCAAACGGATATCAAGAATGCCTTCTTCCTTGGTGAATTGCAAGATGAGTTGTATATGGAGCAACTAGTAGGTTATGAGGATTTAGATTATCCCACATATGTGTGTAGGTAAAAGAATGTGCTCTATGGCTGAAGCAAGCACCTAGAGCATGGTTTGACAACATCAAAAAGTATCTTGTCAATATTGGCACTCACTTTATATGAGAAAAGGAGATGCGAGTTTGATCATCATAATCATCTATATTGTTAACTTGACTATTGCAAGTGACAGTGAAAATGGGATTGCTGAAGTTAAGGAATTTTGGAAGAAGAAGTTTGAGATAAAGGATTTGGGTGCGCTTAGATACTTTCTTGGTATTGAGGTGATTAGATGTGATGATGGTATATTGCTATGCCAAAGTCAGTATGGCTTGGATATGTTATCTAAGTATAGTATGACAAAATGTAAGCCTCTTCTAGTACCATTGGAGCAAAATGTGAAGTTGAGTGCTGATGTTGGGGATGAGCTATAAGCGCTAGTCACGGCCTCTCTATACTCAAAAAACCACACCTCCTCAGCCTCACAGCCACCAAAAGCGTCTAAGGGACATGCTCCCCTAACTGCTATCATGAATCTTGCATTTGTTTTAAATAGTTCAATGATTAAACCCCACACTCCTCAAAGGGAGTCTTGACACATAGATCGGTATGAAATATCTCGTAATCACAAATAGAAGGAGGCACCCCTCTGATGAGACTGAATGTCATGGCCCCACTACAGCTCTCCTACATGGAGGGAAATGGCCCCTCGATGTGGTGCTAACACAAATAACACAGACGTAACAAGATCCACTCTTATTTTCAAATGTTTGAGGAGATAGAAATTTCCTCACTTAACAGTTTTCCAAGGAACCCAAATGCCCAAACCTAGAGCCTAGGTGTCTCACAACTCAGCATGGGTCATGTGTATAGGAAACCAATTAAAATGCATCCAAGAGTTACCATGTGATATGCGTAATGCAACTAAAAATGCCATCGAGCTCAAACATTTTATAAATCAGCATTGTGCAGTGCAACAAAAATTTCTTTTAATGATTTCAGTCTATACATGTCGTGCTTCGTTGCTAAGGGTCAGCCCTAAGCATCCTCGTGCTGCTTAACCCCTTTAAACTTAATTTACAAACATCCTATATGTTATGCACAAACAAATAGATCATAATTTCATATATTCTTAGCAACTAATCAGCATCAAAACCCCTCTTCCCTGCTACCATTTAGGTTGTGCATCGTTGATAGGTGTAAAGAGTGATTTTTTTCCATGTGGTTTTCTGTAAAAATGTGATAAAAATAGACTTTAACATAGAGACACAACTAAAATAAGGCATAGCCCTCATGCTATAGCCATGCCGTACATTCATGGACATAAACGTTATTTTTTTCTAAATTTTTAGTAATTTTTTAAAAGAAATTTCTTATTTTTCTTCATATATTTAAAGAAAAATTTTGATATTTCTGATTTATGAGTTGAGATTGATCACAATTTTTGAGCATTAATTTTATATTCATTTTCACTCCATATGAACCCCAAATTTTATCATTATCATGAAAATCGCTTAACTGCGGGTTTTGCATGTTTTGCTTTAAATTATTAAATGATTGAATTTTCTAGTTTTTTTAAAAAACTCTTATCAAATTCAGAATTTCCAATCAAAAGAATTCATTTACAAACAATTTTATCAAACATCTTTCATAAAACGAATAAAATAAGTGCTTACGCATAGAAACCCGATTTTGAAGACATGTAATTAATGATTGGAAGGTCATTGACGCTTATTTTTTGCTACAGATGCTCTCTCCAACTCTGAGCTACAATCCCCTCCACCCTAAAACACTTATTCCATTAGCATCGTGCATCCATCTCCTTCCCTTTCTTGCATAGATCCATATGCATGAACAACCCTCAAGAGGAGAGACAAGGGAGGAGAGAGAAAGACTAGAATTGTGACTTTTTGATTGAGCAGTCATTGTGCAGGCGAAGACCGACATTGAAGAGCAAAAAATTGTAGAAGAACATTATTGTAATCTGTTGCATGCCTTACTTTCAGCTTGTCATTGCCCCCTTCCCAAAAACGTCGTGATGGGGGAGGGCATCATTTTGCAGCTACTGCCATTTGAAACCCCCCCCCCCCCCCCCCCCCCCACGCACACACAAATCAAAAATTTGCATTGGGGACCCAATTGGCCCTCCAAAGGGCCATGCTTAAGTTCCAAATCTTGTTGGTCCTTTAAGCCTCTGGATCAATCCCAGCCTCACATTTCTCTCGTCCGATGTCTGTTTTTGGTTCTGCAAATCTCTACCTGACTAGCTCAACATCCAAACAACTAGGAACCTGTCTCTTTTCCATCCATCATTCAAAAAAAGTACTAAAAATTAGCAACCACCGCAATGGTCAAAGTTTTGCATTTCCATCGTCCTTGGTCTTTAAAATTTTCAGATAAATTAGCACTATCTGCTTCTTTTTCACACTTTACAGAATTTTAAATCTGCTCTCATTGGTGACCATGGAATAGATGACTCAACCCGTCAAATCCCATGAACTGATGAACATAAACAACAACAAAAGAAAGCATCAAGCTGCCACAAAATATATATACTCATCAAAGCATAAGAACAGCTCTCACCCTACCCTTTGAGAGAATCAAGACATGAGGATCCACAAGGGATAGGCCCAGCATTATCTAACAGAAATCCAGAGCTAGTTGTTGACCAATTGTTGGAATACGGACTAGCTAAAGAGCCTATCAACAAAGAGGTCATCGTAGTGGTGGCCTGAACTACCTACCTAACTTAGGAAAACTGGACCATGAACTCCTACTAGGCGAGGACTCCTATAGCCTGGTCATCATATTTTTCTTATAACACATTCCCTTCCAAGGTTTCCATACTCAGGCATATAAAAAGGAGGGAGCTGAGCGTAGAGTGATCCAAGGAGAATAGGACATCGACCTCAGGTCCTAACTCAATACCCAAGAACCTACCAAGTACTCATGAGGCGACACTTAATCCTTTTCTTTTGCTCATTTTTACTTTTGCTTCAATCTTTCTTTCCTTTGTTTCTTTATTTTAGCTAGGTGCTACCCCTAGGAAGACAAGGAATTGGTGACTCATTCCCACAAACTTACCAGGCCTCCGCAAGGCGATAATCAACTACTTGTAGGAATTTTCTTCCTTTTTCTTTTCTTTTCTTATTGAGGGGTTAGAATCCATTTTTACACACCTTTGCAATTTTTTTCTTTAGATATATTCAAAACTTGATTTCCTTTGATATTTCGATAGGCTTTTCTAACTGCCTCACACTTACAGGAACTCCTAGGACAGCTGCCTAGCAGGAAGGACAAGGTCACAATGACTACCCTCTATAATAGGTCTTTAATTCCTCACAATGTCCTAACAAGAGGTAGACAACTACTCAAATCTCCCCCATATATACCTAACCAAACCTTAGGACTTCATGCCTTGATTACTGGTTCCCAACAAAGGAAAAGAAAATCACCCCCACATACACATATAACATTATTAGCTTACAGAAAAAACTCGAAAAAGTAACGACACCACCTGGAATGGCTACAAGATGCTCCTGTGCAGCAAAGGCTCCCTCTAGGTACTTCGTCCAACCTGTGTAATGCAATCACTAAAACAGAAAACCATTAAATGTACCTACACTAAATGGGCATATGGCCCTCTTGGCCTAAAGAGATATAACATTTCACAACCAACAAAGTCGGCCCTCTTGGCCTTATGAAGTAAAAAATTTAGGACTCGATAAAGACAGCCCTCCTTGCCTTATGAAATAAAGCATTTGGCTATCATTCATCACTATGTACTATTGAAACAATACCTTGGTCCTAACGTTACTCTACTAAAGCACAAAACTGACCCAAGAATAAGGCTTCTTAGGCCCTACACTAAGTCATCAGGTTACCAGCTAACCCCCTTGTATAAATAGCAAGGGGTATCCGACGAATATGACGATACACAATCCTATGCATCCATGACAGAGTAGGAAGGTGTTCACTTGCTACTCGATTCATAACCCAAACTAACCATCAACGATCAAAATATGACGTGTCAACAAGAAGACCCCAAAGTAATCCAGGGATAATGTTAGGAGGTAATTGTAAGGGCTTCCCTAGACCATAATTGTGAGAGCGGAGTTTTGATGCTGATAAGTGCTTAAAAATAGCTAAAAATTACGAATATCAAGGGAAAAATATTCAACGTCGAAGGCGGCGGCTCGACCTAAGACGATTTTAAGCGTCAAAGTGCTTTAAAGGCACCCGAGCGGCACTTGTTGATTTTTGATAATTTTTTAGACTATTGTGCGGGTTGTCAGGAGTTACCGGCCAATGCGGGATGTCAAGCCGGACGCCCAGGATTTTTCAGAGCTCGATTCGGAGACTGGACGGGAAAATGGCCAAGGAAATGGTCAAGATGCGAAGAGGTGGACAAAACTTTGGTCAAATGGGTAAGTGACCTTTGGGAGCCCAACATTTTAATGTAGCATGAAACTTTCATGCAAAAGAGAGAAGCAAAACGTGGAGAGAGGAGGCACCAAGATGCACCGAAAAATGCGCCTCCTCCTCTCTCATCATGGCATGCAGGCTGCAAACAACCCCCCCAATGATCATTGATAGTGATTCCCCTCTGTATGCTGACTCTATCGCCGTGCTTTGCCCGTCAAATGGTGGCCTCAATGGAGATCTCTGATTTCAGTCTTTCTCTCTCCTCCCTCTCTCTCCCTTAAGAGGTTGTTCTTGTGTGGAAGAGGAAGATGAAGAATGATGGAGGAAAGCTTGTCCGGATGAGACCGGATTGCTTCCGGATGGATGAAGACATGGAGGATGCTGATTTTGAAGATGCTGGACATTGAATGAGGGCTGACACGCAGTCCCATAGCAAAATCGAGATCCCGAGACACAAAGCCTAAGCGGTAATTCAATTTTTATGAAGAAAAAATGAGTTTTTATGCTATTTGGGTGATGAAATATTGTTCCCATGGGCTGATTGTGCATGATTTTGTTGTTTGCTAAGAGTTTGAACAGTTTATGTTTAGAAAATCATAAGTGTTATGGCTGAAATTAATGGTATAAAACTTGTAAAACACGCATTTAAGAGGCAAAATGGGAGTTTTTTGCAAAATAAAGGGGAAACATGAGATATAACATCAATAAAACCTGAAATTTGGCTGTCAAAGAACCTAAGGGCCACAACCCACAATCAATCTTAATTTCTAGTCATTTTTATTGAAGAAAATAGAGGAAAAATACCAAAAAATGGTAGAAAATGGGTTTTAAATGGGAGAAAATTAGGAAAAAATAAAAGGAAAATTCCCAAAAATCACATAAGTGTTTGTGCAATGTACAATGAAGGTAGAGCATGAGGTTAGCCTCAGTTTACCCTCATTTCTATGTTTTTGTTCGTATTTATTG
Source organism: Lygodium microphyllum (assembly GCF_053477565.2). NCBI lineage: Eukaryota > Viridiplantae > Streptophyta > Polypodiopsida > Schizaeales > Lygodiaceae > Lygodium > Lygodium microphyllum. The sequence continues at coordinate 129,391,098 of NC_141151.1, forward strand.
CTTTCTCTACAAAGAATTACACATAAAACGACTCTTACACCTATCAACGATTGCAAAACATTAAATGGTAGGGTGAGAGGGGAGTTTGAGCGTTAAAGTAAAATATTAAATCTAGTTTATGTATTGCATCATGGCTATAGGACGTTGTTTTAAAATAAAGGAAAAGGCAGCATGAGCGTAAGGCTCGGTGTCTCTTCTCATTTCAATACATAAACGTTAGCATGGAAATCATGAAAAGATTGGTTGCGCACGACACACAATGCTGATTTTCTATTGTTTGTGCACTAAACCATTCACATTATGCACTATGCATGGTTCATGGTATCGAAAGAAAATCTCTTGGACTACATAGCAATTGTTTTCTTAGGACTTTGATCCACGATTGAGAGTGTGAGGTTATCCCTTGTTGTAGGGTAGAGGGTCGGTTTCCTAAGGGACTGTGAAGTGAGAAAGCATGGTATATCTCCTGGAAATACGAGAAATATAAAAGAGAGGAGTTTGTGCTAGTTTGTGTTATATGTCTAGCAGCGCATCAAAGGGCCAATCCCTGTGATGTAGGAGAGCTGCAGTGGGGCTCCGACTATTAGTCGGTGGAGTGCCTCCTATATGTGTGTGACGAGGCGTTATGCCTAAGTACTTTGGGATCTCCCTTTGAGGAGTTTAAGGGAAATGTTGGACTATAAACCATAAACGCAGAAATTAAGCTTTAGGGCAGTTTGTCCTTTAGAATTAGATTGACGCTCCTCGTCTGCGAGGCCGTGAGGGTGTTTGTGTGTCATGTGCATGAGGTCCGGCTAGTGCTATAGCCAGTGTTGGCCCATTTCAGGTCCCATCAGTGGTGTGTCTGCTTGGAGCCACTTATAAGTGGTGGCTTTCGGATCTAGGGTTTCTAGGAACCAAAAGAAAGTTGGTTTATGTCCTCTGACAAGGACCGTCAAGCCGAAATCCAAAAAGCTGAACGTGCTGAGAGGGCTAGACGGCGGTTAGAGATTGTAAGCCGTTATTCTCCTCAAAGGAGTAGCCCAGTATGTATACGAAGCAGTGGTCTTAGTCATTTAACTACTCCACCTATTCCATTAGGTGTAGGAGGAAGTGTAAGATCTTCCTCCCCTCCACCAAGTTTACCCACTTCAAAGGCGGGGGGGGGGGGGGGGGGGGGGGGTGAATTCACCCATTCAAGCTCCTATTGCTCATCCGATTGTCATCATGGCACAGCCTATTGCGATTCCTGCAAGGACGCCGGATTTACCAGCCTTAGGAGTTCCCTTGCCCATTTTTAATGGGTTAGCGGAAGAGGATGCAGAATTTCACATTTGTGAATTTCAAAGATTGATGTTCAATTATCGCATCCAAGACGAGGGACATCTCATGATGTTCTTCAATATGAGTTTAAAAGGAAGAGCTGTGGTATGGTATCACAGCATAGAGTCTGGGACCATAACCACCATTGATCAATTCTATGTAGCTTTCCGAGCAGAATATGCCCCTGAAAGAGGTGGCCAATATTGGTTGAGGGTCTTGAATGTAACATGCCAAGATCCTCACGAGAATGTGAAAGCATATGCCAAGAAGTTGAAGGAAGTATTTCATAAGTTGCAAACTTACATTCCCATTCCACCAGTTGCCCAATTGCAATACTTCTTGCATGGGTTGGATTTTAATATCCAAGTACAATTGAGCAGTGTGGCCTTGGCAGATATAGATACAGCTATTATGCGGACAGAGGGAGTAGAAGCACGATTACAAATGGCCTACTCCTCTCGAATGAATGTTAATGGGGGTTTAGTACCTAGTGGTAATCTAGCATTAACGAATGGAAGTCAAGGGATGCCTATGACTAACCCTATTGGGAGAGGGATTATGGTTTCGAATGTACCTTTATTACCGGCTCCTCCCTATGCGACTATGCCTATGGCAAGTCAGTTGGCTCCACCAAATGTCGGAGGCCAAGTTTCAAATTCTAATGTTGTTCCTGTGGGTCAACAACCAATGCCAATCAGATTGTTAGGCCAATGGAACAACGGGTTGACGATCGAGGCTACGAGTTGAGTGCATCTAATGTCCTTGGCAAAGTCAAGGATATGATGAAGCATTATACCGATATGATTTTAATATCGACAAATAGCCGTCGACGTTAATTTCTTGAAGAAGCAACAAAATTTGATAGGGAGTCGACGCCCTGAAGAGGGTGGACCCTCTAGATTCAGTTGTAAATGGTGTGGTGGACAACACTTCCCTAGAAACTGTCCAAATGTGAAATGTGACATTTGTGAGAAGTCGGGCCATTTAGCTGCTACCTATTGGAGTAAGATTAGTTCTCTCCAACAAGGGAGTAAACAACCGGGCCCAGTGAATCATAGAGCGCAAGGAAATAACTTGCAGCAGAATGATGCACCAAGACAAATATTGCAGAGGGGAAAAACAACTATAGAAGAGTTGCCACAAGGCAACATGTCAGCCTTATTGAGGCTATACTAGTCCATGATGCTGAAACCTCTAACTTAAGAGCCGTGACAAGAGGCCAAAAGGCTAAAGAGGTTGACAAAGATAATGCAAAACCGGTTGAGGTAAACCCTAAACAAGGGGATAAGGGGACGCAAGTCTAGAATTCTAGCATAGAAGGGGGACCGCTAAGACCGGTTGACAAGAAAGTTGACCCTAAGAAGGATGAGAAAGTGCCCAGAAAGAAGGCAAGAGCTAAGAAAGAAGCACCAAAACCAATCCAAAGACCAAAAGAGAGGATGGTTTGGCGAGAAAAGAGAGCTTTGGCTACTTATCATGACTTTGATTTAGCAAGTTCTCTTTGCAAAGTTAAACCAGATGTAAACCTTCTACAGTTGATCAAATTATCTCCAGGAGTACACAAGGAATTTAAGAAGATCCTGCGTATCAGGTATATTGTGGAACCCCTGGGCATAGCATGAGTAGGGGAAGATTGGATTGACCATGCTGAAAAGAACTGCCCTAGGGTTCCAACTTATGTAGATGGAATATTAGTGGAACACGCCATTGTAGACACTGGATCCTCCATCAATATCATGAGTTCAGAGTTGATGGAGAGGTTGGGTCTAGGCATCTAGAAAGACAGCTCCACCCTTCTGAGAATGGCTAATGATAGTCTAAGACAACCAGAAGGTTGCGTTACTAAGGTCCATGTTACAGTTGCAAGTGTAGAATGCTTCTTGGAATTTAGGGTGATTAGATTTGCAAGACGTCCTAGCTATCGGGTTTTGCTAGGTAGGCCTTGGATCTTACGAACAGACTGTCAAGTCGATATACCCGCCGGTCGAGTGGTTCTAGGTCAAGGTGCTAATCGAGTAATAGTTGATGCTTATCCTGAGTCTCCTCAAAGTGAGAGAGCTCATTTATCGTCTACTGAATTAGAGACAGCAGATGATCTATCTGGTAGTTAGAAATCATCTAGTGATGAATCTAAAGAGGGGTCCACTACAGAGGATATCTATCAGATAACTCTAAATGAGCCGATAGAGCTGCAAGATAGGATAAGAGATGCGGATGTAATTAAGTTGGACCTTGGCATGCCAAATGATTCGCGGCCAATTAAATTAGGTTCCATGCTCAATTCAGCAGAAAGGGAGGACTATGTCTCTTTGATTCAAGAATTCCATGATATCTTTGCTTGGAGTTATGATGAGCTGAGAGGCATCCCTCCCAGCCTAGCTGTTTCTACTATTCCTGTAAAAGAAGGTAGTCGTTCTATGCGTCAGAAGGTATGGCGTATGCCTTTTTAATTGAGGGACGGGCTGTTTGAGGAGTTACAGAAGCTAAGAAAAGTTGGTTTAATCTTCCCTGTACAACACACAGAATGGTGTTCACCAGTTGTTATCAGGAAGAAGAAAAACAACGAGATCCGACTATGTGTAGATTTTAGAGAGCTGAATAAGCAGACAGTTAAGGATTACTACCCATTGTCGTTTATTGACCAGATTTTGGATCAATAAGCGGGTAGGGAGATATATTCGTTTATGGATTGCTTTGCAGGATATAACCAGATGGCAATTGCAGAAGAGGACAAGTTGAAAATGACTTTTATTACTGTCTTCGGTACTTTTGCATACCATGTGATGGCCTTTGCTTTATGCAATGCACCTGGATCGTGGCAACGAACAACAGACAAGACCTTTGGTGACATTTTCCCAGATGAGTTGAAAGTATTTATTGATGACCTGGGGGCAGCCACTATAAGGGAAAGGATGTTGATTATTTTGAGAAAGTGCTTTGAGCGTTGTAGACAATTTTGTATTGCTCTTAACCCACGGAAGTGTGTCTTTGGAGTGCCTTATGGGCTATTGCTGGGCCATGTGGTCAGTTCAGTAGGGATAGCAACTGAACTTGAAAAGATCAAGGTTATAGTCGCTATGAGTCCACCGCGCACTCCGAAAAGGGTTCATAGCTTTCTGTCATCGATAGGGTACTATCGGAGGTTTATAAATGCCTTGGCAGAAAGAACGTTGCCATTAACGAATTTATTATCCTTTAACTGTTCATTTGAGTGGAGAGACCCTTGTAAGGTAGCTTTCGAGGATGTGAAATAGGAGCTAGTAAAAGCACCCGTTTTAAAGGCACCTAAAAGGGGTGATGTGTTCTATATATTTTCAGTACCATGCATAGTATCAGCTACTATTTAGCCCAAATCTGGGAGGAAAAGTGGTATCATCCGATAGCTTTTGCTAGTCAGAAATTGGGCATTTCAGAGATCAATTATACCTACATGGAGAAGTTGTGTCTTGTGATGGTCTTTGGGACTAAGAAATTCAGGCACTACATCCTCTATGAAAATTAGTGTTCTATACGAAGGCGGAAGGGCTTAGATTGCTTATGAACAAGCTGCAGCCGCCTGATCGTTTGGCAAAGCGGTTAATCCCTTTGCAGGAGTTCGATTATGAGATTAAGAGTAAGCCACCAAGGTTGCAGGGTATTGTGGAATGCCTTGTGGATTTCGGGGAGTCGAAAGAGATTCTAGCTGAAGGAAGTGATATCAAGAAAATGTTTAAAATTGATAGAGCTTCTATCCCATCTTGGTATGCTGCTATTACACACTATCTATCAACAGGAGAGACGGGAGCTGGTTTGTCAAAGTCTGAAAAGAGGAAAATTAAACAGCAGGCTTTGAAGTTTTCCTTGATCACAGGGATACTATATCAGCAGGGTGTTGATGATATCTACTGCCGATGTGTGATGCCTGACGAGGTTCCTTTTATCTTGAAGGAGTGTTATGACTCTGCATGTGGAGGGAACTTCGCTGGACGGTTGACGGAGCAGAAAGCTTTAAGAGATGGATATTGATGGCCATCCATCTTCCAAGTTTCTTTTGAGTATGTAAAGAGATGTGATACCTGTCAAAGGCATGATAGTAAAGAGAATAGAAAACGCCCACTTACACCTATCATGGCTATCCTTCCATTTGAGAAGTGGGGCATTGATTTTTTGGGTCCTATTACCCGTCGTCTACTACCCAGAAGAGGTACATTATAGTAGCCACCGATTATTTTACAAAATGGTCAGAAGCGTGGGTGATGAGGCAGGACAATGCAAAAGAGATTACAAGTTTCCTGTTAGAGCAGATTATCTGCCGCTTTGGTCCACCGAGGGAATTAGTGTCGGACCGTGGAACCCATTTTTTGAATAAAGTGATCAAAAGCCTAACAGAAGCTTGGCAGATCAAGCATAATAAAACAACTCCTTATAATCCGCAAGCAAACGGACAAGTTGAAAGTACTAATAAGCAGCTTGTGGGGATCTTGTCTAAAATAGTCTCTGAGAAGAAACGAGAGTAGGACAGGAAGTTGTATGTGGCAGTATGGGCATATAATACCACGTTCAAGCGAGCTACCAGCCATACTCCATTTAAATTAGTTTATGGGGAAGAGTGTGTGTTACCCCTTGAAATCGAATTGCCGACCATACGGTTTGCAATTAACCACTCCTTGGGAGATGAGGATTACCTTTTTGAATGTTTCACGACCATAGCCCACCTGAATGAAGTTGCAGAGCTTATTACACTAGGAGGTAGCTAAACGTCGGATGAAGTAGTTGCATGACCTTAAAGCAAAGAGATATACCTTTAAAAAAGGGCAATTAGTCCTCTATTATGATGCGCGTAGGGAGCTGTTTCCAGGGAAGTTGGAACCTAAATGGGATGGGCCCTACAAGATTGTGAGGCTAGGAAAGAATAGGTCTACGGCTCTATTAGCTGATCTACAGGGAGTAGAGTTTAAAAATAAGGTTAATCTTAATGGTTTGGAAGAAGAGCTTGGAAGGAGCCTTTTGTTGCGCGGAAGCTTCTCGTGGCTCTATTCACGTGATATCTTCCCTTTATGAGTACTGTGGTTTTTATGCTATATATGTTTGTGTACTTGTAAGGGGGTTTTCCTTTTCTTGTTGGAGACCGGCGTCCAAGGCACGAAGTCCCAGGTTTAGGTTCAGTATGTTTGAGGGAGGCCTGGGTAGTCGTTTCCTCTTGTAAAGACATTGTCAGGCATTGAAAGACCTATTTTAAAAGGGAGTTCTAGTGACCCTGTTCTGCTAGCCTGCTAGGCAACCGTTCTAGGGGTTCTTGTTAGTTGTGAGGTAGTTAGAGAAGCCTGCAAGAAGAAAAAAGATGATGATAAAGGGAAAAAAAACCTTGAATATCTTAAAGACAGTAAATATATATACAGAGGTGTGTAAAAAGGGATTCTAACCCCCTATCAAAATAGAAAAGAAAAGAAAGAAAAATGTATAAGCAGTTGATCATCGCCTTGCGAAGGCCTGGTAGGTTCCTGGGGACGAGTCAAACCCGGGGCCGATGCCTTAGTCTTCCTAGGGGTGGCATCATGCTGGAAAAAGAAGAAATTAAGGAAGGTTGGAGCGAAAATAAAAGTGAGCGTCAGAAAAGGACTAAGTGTCGCCTTGCTAGGGCTTGGTAGGTTCTTGGGTACCGAGACAGGTCCTAAGGCCGATGCCGTGTTCTCCTTGGGTCACTACGCTCAGCTCCCTCCTTTTTACATGCCCGAGTATGGAAAATAAAAACCCTAAAAGAAGAAATGTGAAAAAAAGAAAATACTTCTTGATCAGGGTATAGGAGTCCTCGCCTAGTAGGAGCTCCTAGTTGTGTTGTCCTTAGTTAGGTAGGTAGTTCAAACCACCACTTAGGGCAACCTCTTTGACAGCTCTTTTTAGTTTGGCCGTGTTGGAGCAGTTGGTTAGTGACTAGCTTCGGACCTTTTATCAGATTATGCTAGGCCTACTCCTTGTGGATGTCATGCCTTGGTTCTGTCAAGGGGTAGGGTGAGCATTGTGCTATGTTTAGTATGTATTTATTTTGTATCAGCTTGATGCTTCCTTTGGTTGTTTTGTGCAAATCTACTGTGGGATTCGACAGGCTGAGTCACCCTATCCCGTGGTGGCCAATGAGAGCGGAGTTTTGATGCTGAGAAGTGCTTAAAAATAGCTAAAAATTACGAATATCAAGGGAAAACATTTCAACGCCGAAGGCGGCGGCTCGACCTAGGACGATTTTAAGCGTCAAAGTGCTTTAAAGGCGCCCGAGCGACACTTGTTGATTTTTGATAAATTTTCAGACTACCGTGCGGATTGTCAGGAATTACCGGCCAATGCACGATGTCAAGCCGGACGCCCAAGATTTTTCAGAGCTCGATTCAGAGACCGGACGGGGAAAAGGCCAAGGAAATTGTCAAGATGCGAAGAGGTGGACAAAACTTTGGTCAAATGGGCAAGTGACCTTTGGGAGCCCAACATTTTAATGTAGCATGAAACTTTCATGCAAAAGAGAGAAGCAAAACATGGAGAGAGGAGGCGCCAGGATGCGCCGAAAAATGCGCCTCCTCCTCTCTCATCATGGCATGCAGGCTGGAAACAACCCCCCCAATTATCATTGGCAGTGATTCCCCTCTGTATGCTGACTTTATCGCCATGCTTCGCCCGTCAAATGGTGGCCTCAATGGAGATCTCCGATTTCAGTCTTTCTTTCTCCTCCCTCTCTCTCCCTTAAGAGGGTGTTCTTGTGTGGAAGAGGAAGATGAAGAATGATGGAGGAAAGCTTGTTCAGATGAGACCGGATTGCTTCCGGATGGATGAAGACACGAAGGATGCTGATTTTGAAGATGCTGGACATTGAATGAGGGTTGACACGCAGTCCCATAGCAAAACCGAGATCCCGAGACACAAAGCCTGAGCAGTAATTCAATTTTTATGAAGAAAAATTGAGTTTTTATGCTATTTGGGTGATGAAATATTGTTCCCATGGGCTGATTATGCATGATGTTGTTGTTTGCTATGAGTTTGAACAGTTTATGTTCAAAAAATCAGAAAATCATGTGTTATGGCTGAAATTAATGGTATAAAACCTGTAAAACACGCGTTTAAGAGGCAAAATGGGGGTTTTTTGCAAAATAAAGGGGAAACATGAGATATAACATCAATAAAACCTGAAATTTTGCTGTCAAAGAACCTAAGGGCCACAGCCCACAATCAATCTTAATTTCTAGTCATTTTTATTGAAGAAAATAGAGGAAAAATACCAAAAAATGGTGGAAAATGGGTTTTAAATGGGACCATGCTCTAGGTGCTTGCTTCAAGCCATACAAGGCTTTCTTCAACCTGCAAACAAACTCAGGATGAACAGTATGCACATAACCTGGTGGCTGCTCCATATATACCTCTTCTTGCAAATCACCATGCAAGAAGGCATTCTTTACATCCATCTGATGTAAAGACCATTCCTTTGATGCAGCCATAGCAATGACTGCTTCTACAGTTGCCATCCTTGCAACCGAACTGAATGTTTCTTCATAATCAATGCCATATGTTTGTGCATACCCCTTGACTACTAATCTTGCCTTGTATCTGTTCACAGAACCATCTGCATTGTGCTTCACCTTATAAACCCACTTACAACCAATTGCATTCTTACCTTTAGGCAAAGGTACCAATTCCCATGTAGCATTTGCTTCCAAGGCATCCATTTCTTCATCCATGCTTTCTCCAATTTTTCTTTTCCCATGGCTTGCTCAAAAGAAGTGGGTTATGGTTCCTATATCACTTTGACCATATAGGCATAGTGAATGGCTGTAAACCCATCATATTTCAGTCTATCCACAGGATACCTAGCTCTGGTAGACCTGCGCAAAGTAGGTTCACTCCCAGGTGCTCTCAAAACATCCTTGGTCTTTCTTACCCTAGGTATAACAATAGAAGGAATACCCAACTCATCATCAATGCTCTGTTTTGAGCCACTGGATTCACTATCCACATAAGAGTGACATGCATTCATATCAAACATGGGCTGATCTACCTTCTCTTTTCCTTTTTGTGAGACCTACATACCACTATCTGCATTGTTTTGAGGAGATTCTCCTGATCTCAATCTACCTGTCCATGGCAAAGAATGTGAACTACTACTAGAGGACACTCTAGGTCCACTAATATTTTGTGACTGCTGTTGTGAATTCTGTGCAGCATTACCATTTTGTGCATCTACATCATCAATCACATTTACTGGTTTATACCAGCTACTCATCTCATCAAAAACAACATCTCTGCTCACTGTAAACTTATGAGTAGAAGGGTTATAGCATCTATACCCTTTTTGCTCTGCAGAGAGTAACCAATAAAGATGCACTTCTCGGCTTTTGGATCCAACTTGGATCTCAACTCATCTGGCACATGAACATAGGCAATACAACCAAAAATCTTCAAATGAGAAATATATGGTTTCGTACTAGTATACCTCTCCTCTGGAGTCATCCCATGTATTGCTGCAGTGGGAGTCCTATTCATTATGTAGACTGTTGTAGCAACTGCTTCAGCCCAGTAAAAATCTGGCAAGTCTTTTTGATTTAGCATGGCACGAGATACCTCTCCAATATGCCTGTTTTTCCTTTCTGCAATTCCATTTTGTTGTGGGTTATGACTGCATGAATATTGCTGCTTTATGCCATGCTCCTGTAGGAACCTTGCAAACTCATTTGAGAGGTACTCTCCCCCTCCATCTGACCTTAGGCATTTTATTATAGGCATGTTTCTTTTTCAACCATAGCTTTAAGAGTTTTGAAATGCCCAAAAACTTCACTTTTCTTTTTCATAAAATACACCCAAACTTTTCTGCTATAGTCATCAATAAAAGTGACAAAATAATGATAGTCTCCAAGAGATGCACTTTTAGTAGTCCACACATCAGAGTGGATTAATTCCAATGGCTTCTTACTCTACATGTCTTAGAAATGGTTTCTTTGCCTGTTTTCCAAACTGACAGGCTTCACATACCTTATGCATTTTTGCAACCTTGAATTTAGGCAATCCTGCAACAATATTTTGGGATTGCATTGATTTAAGTTGTTGTACATTAACATGACCAATGTGTTTATGCCAGATATCAATATCTGCAACTACATCGGTCCCATGTGCAAACATTGCTGCACTCAATTCAGGCATGTCTGCATCCAACGTAAACATTCTGCCCTTTTTCTTTCCTTTTGCTATCAAGCGACCTTTATTTTTCATATCCTCAACAAAGCATCCATGAGAAGTAAATCTGACCTGCAAGCCCTGCTCAACCATTTGACCAACAAAAACTAGGTTCTTGGTGATATTCGGGACATGAAATACATTCGACAGGTATTTCTTTTTCCCATCCTGCATAGGCAAAGTAATTTTTCCAATCTGCACAATAGGATGTGCAGTATCATCACCAGTCTCCACAAATCCACACATCATTGCTTTCTTCTGCACTTGTCACAGAATTGATCATGTGCTACACCATTGAATATCAATCTCTGAAATTCACAAATGTGAAATTATGCATCCTCTTACGCTAACCCATTAAAAATGGGCAAGGAAACTCCTAAGGCTAGTAAATACGGTGTCCCTGCAGGAATCACAATAGGTTGTGCCATGGTGACAGTCGGATTAGCAATAGAAGCTTGAACGGGTGAATTCACCCCCCCACTTGAAGTGGATAAACTTGGTGGAGGAGAGGAAGATCTTACACTTCCTCCTGCACCTAATGGAATAGGTGGAGTAGTTAAATGACTAAGACCACTGCTTCTATACGTATTGGGATACTCCTTTGAGGAGAATAACAACTTACAATCTCTAACCGTCGTCTAGCCCTCTCAGCACATTCTGCTTTCTAGATTTCAGCTTGATGGTCCTTGTCAGAGGACATAAATCAGCTTCCTTTTGGTCCCTAGAAACCCTAGATCCAAAAGCCACCACTTATAAGTGGCTCCCGGCAGATGCACCATTGATGGGACCTAAAACGGGCCGGCACTGGCTATAGCACAAGCCAGACCTCATGCTCATGACACACAAACACCCTCACAGCCTCGCGGACCAGGAGCGTCAATCTAAGGCTGAAGGAAAAACTGCCCTAAAGATTAATTCATGCATTTATAGTTCATAGTCCAACATTCCCCTAAAACTCCTTAGAGGGAGAACCCAAAGTGCTTAGGCATAACACCTCGTCAGACACATATAGGAGGCACTCCACTAACTAATAGTCGGAGCCCCACTGCAGCTCTCCTACATCGTAGGGATTGGCCCTTTGATGCGCTGCTAAACATATAACACAAACGAGCACAAACTCCTCTCTTTTATATTTCTCGTATTTTCAAGAGATATACCATGCTTCCTCACTTCACAGTTCCTTAGGAAACTGACCCTCTACCCTACGGCAAGGGATAACCTCATACTCTCAATCGTGGGTCAAAGTCCTAAGCAAACAATTGCTATGTAGTCCAGGAGATTTTCCTTCGATACCATGAACCATGCATAGTGCATAATGTGAATGGTTTAGTGCACAAACAATAGAAAATCAGCATTGTGCATCGTGCGCAACCAATCTTTTCATGATTTTCATACTAACGTTTATGTATTGAAACGAGGAGAGACACCGAGCCTTATGCTCATGCTGCCTTTTCCTTTGTTTTGAAACAACGTCCTATAGCCATGATGCAACACATAAATCAGATTTAGGATTGTACTTTGACGCTCAAACTCCCCTCTCACCCTATCGTTTAATGTTTTGCAATCGTTGATAGGTATAAGAGTTGTTTTATGTGTATTTCTTTGTAGAGAAAGCAATAAATACGGAAAAAACATAGAAATGAGGGTAAACCAAGGCTAATCTCGTGCTCTACCTTCATTATACATTGCAAAAACACTTATGTGATTTTTTGGAAATTTCCTTTTATCGTTTCCTAATTTTCTCACATTTAAAACCCATTTTCCACCTTTTTTGGTATTTTTCCTCTAATTTCTTCAATAAAAATGACTAGAAATTAAGATTGATTATGGGCTATGGCCCTTAGGTTTCTTGACAGCAAAATTTCAGGTCTTATTGATGTTATATCTCATGTTTCCCCTTTATTTTGGAAAAAACCCCCATTTTGCCGCTTAAACGCATGTTTTACGGGTTTTATACCATTAATTTTAGTCATAACACTTATGATTTTTTGATTTTCCGAGCATAAACTAATCAAACTCATAGCAAAAAACAACATAATGCATAATCAGCCCATGGGAACAATGTTTCATCAACCAAATAGCATAAAAACTCATTTTTTCTTCATAAAAATTGAATTACCGCTTAGCCTTTGTGTCTCAGGATCTTGGTTTTGCTATGGGACTGCGTGTTAGCCCTCATTCAATGTCCAGCATCTTCAAGAACATCACTCTTCATGTCTTCATCCACCCGGAAGCAATCCGGTCTCATCCGGACAAGCTTTCCTCCACCATCCTTCATTGTCTTCTTCCACATAAGAATAGCCCCTTAAGGGAGAGAGAGGGAGGAGAGAGAAAGACTGAAATCAGAGATCTCCATTGAGGCCACCATTTGACGGCCAAAGCACGACGATAGAATCAGCATACAGAGGGGAATCACTGCCAATGATCATTGGGGGGGTTGTTTGTAACCTGCATGCCATGATGAGAGAGGAGGAGGCGCATTTTTCGGCGCATCCTGGTGCCTCCTCTCTCCACGTTTTGCTTCTTCCTCTTGCATGAAAGTTTCATGCTACATTAAAATGTTGGGCTCCTAAAGGTCACTTGCCCATTTGACCAAAGTTTTGTCCACCTCTTCGCATCTTGACCATTTCCTTGGCCATTTCCACGTTCGGACTCCGAATCGAGCTCTGAAAAATCCTGGGCATCCGGCTTGATGTCCCACATTGGCCGGAAACTCCTGACAACCCACATGGCAGTCTAAAAAATTATCAAAAATCAATAAGTGTTGCTCGAGTGCCTTTAAAGCATTTTGATGCTTAAAATCGTCCCAGCTTGAGCCGCCACCTTCGACGTTGGATATTTTTCCCTTGATATTCGTAATTTTTAGCTATTTTTAAGCACTTATCGGCATCAAAAATCCGCTCTCAGATACACCCCTTGATCAGAATGTTGAGCTGGACATTAGCGCTAGAGCTGAAATTCAGGATGTGACTATGTACAGGTAGATGGTTGGAAGTCAGATCTACTTGACCATCACTAGGCCGGATTTGAGTTATGCGATTGGGCTCATAAGTCAGTTTATGCAAAGCCCAAGAAGCCATATTTGGATGCCGTTAGGCGGATTATGAGATATGTTAAGTCCATTGTAGATTATGGGATGTTCTATATGAGAGATAAGCCCTTGAAACTTATTGGATACACAGATGCGGATTGGGCAGGATGCTCATATGATCGCAGATCTACGAGTGGTTATGCTTTTGGCCTTGGAAGTGGCATAATCAGCTAGAGCAGTAAGAAGCAACCAACGGTTGCATTGTCTAGCACTGAGGCAGAGTACAGGGGTGCTGCTTTGGCAGCATGTGAGATTTCATGGCTCCTCAAGCTTATGGCTGATTTGGATATTCAGGTGGATGCTCCAGTGACCTTATTATGTGATAATCTCAGTAGTGTACTCCTGGCAACGAATCCAGTTTACCATGCCACGACAAAACACATAGAGGTACACTACCATTTTATCAGAGAGATGGTTCTTGCAGGGAGAGTAGATCTTATGCATGTGAAGACTGATGAACAAGTTGCAGATATCTTTACCAAGTCTTTAGGTAAAGATAAGTTCAGTAGTTTTTAGATAGCTACCTGGAGTTCATTAGATGATTTGAGCTTGAGGGGGAGTGTTAGAATATCAATCTCATAGTATGTATGACCGACATGAGTCTTGTCCAGCTGTATCAGCCAGTGTGGGACATTAAATAAGTCGGTGGTCTTAGACCTAGTGTGAATGGTCCTACGGACCTTAGTACTATTGTATACACTTACCTTTTGTGTGGTTATGGAAGAATGAATGAATGAATGAATGAAGAAGATGAGAGCATGCTTGCTCCTCACTCCATCTCTGGCTCTCTCTATCTTAACATACTACCTGACTACTACTTCCTGTCATAGCAGTGCTCTACTACATATCACCTGTAGATACATGAGTGGAAGGCATATCCGATGGCACTATTGCCGGTGATACATACCAAGAACCCATCTCATCAAAAATAACATCCCTGCTCACCAAGGTCTCCCTGGTAGAGGGATCATAGCATTTGTATGCCTTCTTCTCCTACGAACATCCAATGAAGACACACTTATGCGCTTTTGGATCTAGCTTCTTCCTTTTTTCATCTGGAATATGCACATAAGCAAGACAGCCAAAGACTTTCATGTGACTTACATTCGGCTTATAGCCATACACCTTCTCAAATGGTGTCATCTCATGAATACCTGCAGTGGGAGTCCAATTTAAGATATACATGGCTGTCATAACAGCCTCACCCCAATAATAGAGTGGCATCTTCTTCTCATTCATCATGGCACGAGCAGCTTCCATCAAGTCCATGTTCTTCCTTTCAGCTACCCCATTTTTCTGATGTGTGTAGCTGCAGGTAAGCTGCCTACGTATGCCATTTTCAACTAGAAAGTTATCAAACTTATTTGACACATACTCCCCACCACTATCTGACCTCAAGAAAGAGATATAACAATCAAATTTCTTTTCCACCTGCTTTTTAAATTGCTAAAAGACAGCAAACACCTCATCCTTTGTCTTCAAAATGTAAACCCAAGTATAGCGACTGTAATCATCAATGTATGTAACATAATACTTTGAGCCTCCCATGGATACATTATGGGCTGGCCCCCAAGCATCAGAGTGCACTAACTCCAACGGACGTGTACTCTGCCTTACATGCCTGACAAATGGCAACCTTGACTGCTTACCAAACTGGCAAGCATCACATACATGACCAATATCTGAATATTGGAACTTGGGTAAACCTGTAACAATCTGTTTCTTCTGCATTATTTGCAGCCTTTGCAAATTTACATGCCCCACTCTCTTGTGCCGAGTTTCCAACTCTCTGATAGTGTCAGAACCATGGGCAAACATGGCTGAATTCAGCTCTGGCAAGGTAACATCAAGAGTAAACATTCTGCCATTCCTGTGACCGCGAGCTATCAACTTACATCCATTACCAAACTCTTCAATAAAGCAACCATGCTTGTTGAATCTAACCTGCAAGTTTTGGTCCAATAGATAGTAGGTTCTTCATAATCGAAGGAACATGCAATACATCATGCAAATTTTTCTTTTTGCCATCATGAACCACAAGAGGCACTTTGCCTTTATGCTCAATGCTATGCTGCATGTCATCACCTGTACAGACATAGCCATTTTTTTCAACCACCATATCAGTGAACCAATCACCGTGAGGAGTCATGTGGTTTGATGCCCCTGAATCAATATACCAAACTGCATCATCAATGCATTTTTCAGCAACTCTATCTTTTACATACTACATGGCAAAAAATCTATCTCCTGAAGTATCATCTATCTGACTAGATGTAGCAAAATGCCCATGTTGTTTGCCTTTCTAATTTCCCTGCTTCTTCCAGCAGCCCTTGACAATATGCCCATACTTCTCGCAATAATGACAATCCTTATCCTTGTTCGGATTGTCACATGGACACTGCTGTTGCCAGGAGCCTCTACCTCTAAGGCTAGATCTCCCCCTGCCTCTAAAGTTTCCACCACTTCTTGCATTTGATATCTCTTGGTTGTTATTGCCATAGGATGCATTTTGCTGGCCTCCTCTGCCAAATCCATAGCCTCTACCATGGTTTCCACGGCCACATTGATTGGAATAGAAAACTGCATCCTTATTTTTCGAACTGCTAGATCCTGCAGCCAAATCAAGCTTTACCTCTTCATGGATAAGCAATGCAACCAGCTCATTGAAATCAAGCATTTCAGCCCACACAAACACGAAAGTGTCAAAAGACTTATACTCAGGCCCCAAGCCATTCAAGGTCACAACAACCATGTCTTCATCTTCAACCTGTGAACCAACAGATGCCAACTGATCTGCAATGGTCTTAACCTCCGTGACATAATCTTGTACAGATCTGCTCTTCCTCTCCATGTTGTTGAACTTCTGCTTCAATTGTATCTTCCTGGCACTTGTAGTTGTCTCATAATACTTGACCAAAATGTCCCATGCATCCTTAGGAGAGCTGCAGTTCATTATCTGCATTACCATGGCATTTGAGATACATAAAGAGAGCTAGTGCAAGACTCTACGAGCTCTTTCTATCCAAGCTCGGTGTAATCGTCTCTCTGATCAGCCGTAGGTCGATCTGGGAGCTCAGGTTCAACTTCCACTCCAGTCATCATCAACTCCCAATAGCCTTTCCCTATTAAGAAGTTCTCCATGCGGAACTTCCATATGGCATAATTGTTACTGTCAAGATTTTCCCCCGCTATCTGGGTTATGTTTTCAGTCCTTTCTGCATTTGCCATGTTGTACCAAACACTATTTAGTCACTGCCTGACTTCCTGCAAGCCAACAAGTCACTCTGACCAGCCTCAGTCCTTGATTGTTCATGACAGTTTTTTGTAACTATTCTCTACAAAAAACGAGGGTATTTCAGCCCTTTAAAACTTCAAAAACATCCACAAACATGTGGTATAACCCGTAGGTACATCAGTCAGTACATAGATTTTGCAAGTATTGTAACTCTCTGTCATGCAAGCTTATTGCAGTAAAGAGAATACGCAGTCTTAAACCTATAATTTTTCAGTACCAAAAGTGAATTTGCTGTCAAAAACCACTTTAAAACATGTCATACATGCTCCAAACTTTCCTAGACATTTTCTAGTATATGTAGGCAACTAGACATAGTCATACGGGCACAAAACAGTCCATACCCAACAAGTACAAGTGACATAAATTTGCTCACACATTGTATACAGCCAATAAACTATCAAACCAAGATGTATTTCAGCCCAAGAAATCCTCAGGCTACTTCATACATATGCCACTGTGTGTAGGGATCAATACATAACCATACGGGCATTCGTAGACTCTCTGTCTTCAAGAAGTAATGTCAAAAAGTACATGGACTGTTTATGACCAGCCAATACACTGTCAAAGAATTTGTTCTCTAATTCAGATTTCAGTTTTTAAGAGCCTTCAATTCTCATCTCAATGCTCATAGCATTCAACAATCATATCCTGTACCATACAACTCCCTGTAGGTAACAAAAGGCATGTATTTCTTCAAGGCCACCCTAGGCCTCTACCTCATCCTCTTCCTAATGCCATCACTGGTACTGGTCGATAGTCCATGAGGACGGCATTACCCTCTTCGTCGTGAGAGACATAAGGATATAAGTAAGTCTCTTCCTCATTTGGCTCTTCCACGTAGTGGACTGGAGCATCACTCAGTGGATGGGTCTGTTGGAAACTGTGAGGAAGACGAGAGACGAAAGAAAGAGAGGAGAGAAGAGAGATATGAAACACCGAAAGTGGAACCCCAAAAGTGTGTCAACTGAGCACACATGATAGGAATATATAGAGGGGACCTGGGGCGCTATATATAGACAGACTATATATAGCTAACACCCCCGCTCAAATAAAGGTCCCTTACTATGGATGAAAAAACCCTTGGGGGCTCAAGGGAAAAACCCACAGCTCTATATAGGCCTACTGTTATATTAATATTCAAAATATAAAATTACAAAGTTGAACTTACAAGAGCCTATTCATAGGCATCAAAGGAGCTACATCACTCCTAAATGTACAACATGTAAAATAAGGATAAGCGACATCACTGCAAAAGATAAAATCTCCAAGAAATTCCTTCAACTGAACTTGGGATGTAAGCAGTATATCTGTCACATCAAAACTTAAAGAAAAACATTACAGTGACATTAGAACAACACAAGGTCTAAGAACAATACAAGGTCTATAGAGACGGTTCGCGACGCCGCTCTATAGACAACATAACACATGTGGGGCCCCATGAATAGAATATAAATAAAACAATTTGTAATCAGCTGGAATATAGACGCTCATCAGCTGGAAAGAATATAAACAAAATAATGTGTCATCAGCTGAAATATAGACCCTCAAGGGCCCCATGAACAGAATATAAATAAAACAATTTGTCATCAGCTGGAATATAGATGCTCATCAGCTGGAAAGAATATAAACGAAATAATGTGTCATCAGCTGGAATATAGACCCTCATCAATGAAATAACGAACGAGGACGATGTGTCATCAGCTGGAATATAGACCCTCATCAATGAAATAACAAACGAGGATGATCATCATGAAGCATGGCAATATCAACATCCAAAAGTAATGTTGTATAAAGCTTAGCTTTATATGGAGCATTATTTATATCTTGGCATTCATCTCGCTGAGGCTTCTTTAGCTTGGCAACTTCTGTAACCAAAGCTCTTGCCACCACAAACGAGAACACGCGAGCATCAACTAATGTATCTACGAAGTGAGTGGGATTCCCTGTCTGCCTTGCAAGCTTGGAAAATATCTCAATTGATGTCTCCAAATCTGCTTCTTTCTTATCATTAGATGAATTTCTCTCCAACTCTACTTTTTTCTTATCATTAGATGAAGATTATAACTCCTCCCAAAACCTCCTGAAGTCAAGCTCCGATTCATGAATGTCACTGGACTTGACAAGAGACCCATTCATAGGAGTTTCAAGTTGGTCATGTCCAAGAAAATATGCAGACTGTGGTTATGGAAAACCAACTTTATCTTTGAAACGTGCTACCCATTTCATTGTCACTTTGTTTATTCTAGACACAAAAGAGACATCTGCAACTTGACTTCACACTGCTCAATTAATACAAGCAACAAATTCAGGTATAAACCCTCCGTATGGGCTGTATATTTTTATCTACCAAAATTGAGAATTGAAAGCATCTTCTAGCCCTTGTTGTCCCTCCAATTGTTGATGAGATCCAAGACTATGATTTACATATCCTGCAAGTTTCAATTCTTTGCTCTTCAATGCGAATGTGCATCACTCCGGTCAGGATGGAAGGTTTGGAATGCAACAAATCTGCATTGCCTGCAAGCCAACTCCAATGATCCTGTCTCATCTCCTTACAAGAAAAATCACCCGTCCAAGTCAACTTTGCAAATATTTAAAAAAACTAACTCCTCTCAATGACCAGCTCCAATCTGCAATAGTGATACTATAGCAACACCACACGCAATACCAATCCATGTCCGAATGCCAGTTTATAAAATCCTAAATCCAGCACCAATGCAAAAGAAAGACGGCCTCTTGGTTAGAATTTTTTGCTTTCTTAAGGCTGTCTAGTTGTGGATTATTGCTATCCCAAAATAAGGCTTAGCTTCTATGACCAGAGACGAGCTTTCCCCTATCCAGATCACCAATAAGGAAGTGGGCGGGTTCGAGAGCTGAGTCTGGGACTTGGCCTAACAAGGGCCGTTCCGACGAGCCGAACGCGGCGCGACGAATGCCGCACAATGACGATTTTGATCGAATCTCCCTAGTCAAGCAATCATCCTCTGCATAAACTTCCAAATCCTGGATAAGGCACCAAGGGAAGTGATTGGCATACCTGGGGTGAGCGGTAGGCTCTTCAACCATGCGATTGGATCGAATCTTTGCGGGCTCTCTCTCTCTCTCTCTCTCTCTCTCTCTCTCTCTCTCTCTTTCTCTCTCTCTCTTTGTGCAATGGTTGCAAATGAGCTCTCCCTTGGTCTCCTGGCCCTTAAACCCCTTCCCGGGCAGGGCTTTGACCCTCTCAATCAATCACTTGCTGACATTAAGCATGCCAAGCTAGCTTTTTGCCATTTTTTGCATGTTTTATGCCCTGTTTTGCCCTGGTTGCAACGGTAAACCCTACCCTTTCCTGGTTCAATTTCCTAATGCTATCCTACACTAAATGCAACAAAAATCAAAAGCAAAAAACTAACATGATTTCTCCCTATTTTCCAATCATCAAATAAAACAAACTAACCCAAAATACTTACTTTTTTCAAAGATCAAAACACCCAACCTTCCTACCTACCTCAAGCTCCGTTTCGAGGGAGAATCCCTTACTTCGATGCTTGATATGGGGCATGCAAGTGCTCAAGCTTGAATCCATTGGTCCCGGTAACAGAACCAAAATGTGGGAGCTTTTGCTCAACTGCCAAGACCCACGGACCGCTTATTTTTTCGAGCATTCCAAGCAAGCTCTAATGGCTACCTCTCACATAGCTGACGTGCCCTCGATCCTACGAGTGTAGTGAGCTTACCTTGATTCCGATATGAGTTGCCTCCTCTCTTCCACACTCCGTTAGCTCCAGGATCCTAGATGCTAGCTCAAGCATGCTCAAGCCTCCTCCTTCTCCAAGCTCCAACCGTCATAGCCATGCATGCAAAAGAAGGAAAGAGAAGAGAAGAGAAGAAAAGATGGTGAAGAGCTTCACCCCCTTGATCCCTCACTTCCACTCACTCCCTCCCTCACTCTCACAATCACTCCCTCTCTCAAGAGCACAAACAAGTAAAGAGAGGAGAAGAAGAGAAGAAGAGAAGAAGAGAAGAGCTCTTGTTGGGCACACACCAAAGAATGAGCTTCCATTCACTTTTTGAACTTTATATATACAAACCCTAAAACCCCATGGGCACCCATCCTTTTTTACATGACCAGCCATTGTGGCAAGGTCCCTTTTTCTAATTCCCTCTTTTTACTTCATGCCCTAGGCCTATATTTGACTATTCTTTTAGAGGTGACACAGGAGGGAGCCTGGTGCTCTTTTACAAGATTTTTTGGAGTTTTTGGGGCGTCTTTTATTTAAAACTATGCTTTTAGCCCCGGCTTAGCTTTGGAGCCCGCCTGCGTGTCCTTGCTCCTTTTCCATCTTCTTTTTGCTTTTTCATTCGTCTTTCTGCCTTCTCGGCTTGGGGTTTCCAAGGAAGACAAGCACAATTGGGGCTTATAGCCTGTGGGTTAAGACCCACCATGCATCCCCTGTGCTACTCTTAATGTTTCAAGTAGTGCACTCATATTATTCGAATTAACCATAGGTACAAGAGTAGGATTTATTCTCAATTGTGTTACATGATGACTAAGCTTCTAGGAATTTTAGTCCTCCTAATAAGGTTTAGTGGGCTCTGGGTCTTCGTCTTCATCTGATCCGTCTATATATCCATAGACTACACCTATGTATCTTCGTTTTCTTGGAGGCTCAAAGTCTTCTGGACTTAGATCAGGGCAGTCTGTTTGGATGTGTCCTAGCTCCTTACAATGGAAGCAGTCTACTTGGATGTGTCCTAGCTCCTTACAATGGAGCATTGATGGTAGGGGCATCTCCTACGGATGTGCCCTATCTCTCCGCACGTATGGAAGTCTGCTTGGATGTGTCCTAACTCCTAACAATGAAAGCATTGATGGTAGGGGCATCTCGTACGGATGTGCCCTATCTCTCCGCACGTATGGCATCTCTTATCTTGATCTCCATAGTCATCCTTGCTACAATTTCCTGATTTAAGTTCTTGAACAATTGGATTTGCTCGGAGTAATGCGTCTTGTAAGCCCATTGGGCGCATTGATTCCAATCGAGTGTTTATGGGTGGATTCAACCCAACACAAAATTTTGACACCTGTTGTGACATATCCATTGGGGGTGCATACATTAGGAGTGAAACAAACTTCGAATAATATGCTTCAAGGGATAATCCTAGCTGCTTCAAGTCATAGAATTCATTCATCTTTTGTGTGCGGTAGGTAGGCGGCAAATACCTCCCTCGCACAGCTTCCTTAGGCTTATCCCAAGTGACTGTCCCCTCCAAGATCGCTTGGTCTCTGCACCACTATTTCCACCAAAGTGTCGCTTTGCCTGTAAGCTTAAGTTTGGCGAGCATGGCTTGGTTAGCAGATGCAGTTCCTATGCTGCCTCAAAATAGTCCTCCATGGACTCAATCTAGATCTCGATGTCAGCTTGAATAGTCCTTTCCTTGCCATTAAACTCGGGTGGCTTAATTTGTTTAAGAAGGAAATTCTTCTCTTGCAGGTCAGCATTCATGGGTGCAGAAGGTGTCTGACAATCAAGCCATACTACTTAGGTTATTTCTGTTTAGGATATGTCTATGAACCGAACATTAATAATCATGTATCATTATGAAGTTTTGCTCTGATACCAACTGTAATGTGTCTGCCCCTCAAATTGCGGGACACATCTTAGCAGCCTATCGAGAGATTAATCTAGAAGATGCCGCTCGGCACTCCCAAGGAATGACATGGGGTTTGCCAACTAGGGTCTCTCGAGTCTACCTCGCAATGGAACTTATCCGGCCGTTCCCACTAGGATCAACCTGAGGTCCGGGTTCCTAGCAGTCGAGTCTTCCTAACAACCTTCTAGCGTCGGTCTACAACTGCTCCACTTTGCACAGGTACAACTGGACCAAAGTAGACTCATACCGCACTTGGTTCAAAGAGAATGGGAAACAAGAGAGATGCATCGCTCGACCTCTCTGCTCGTAGGGCATAGTCCCATTCCGGCCTCCTAAAATGGTATGAATCAGGGCTCTAACCAACATTGTCTAAGGTCATTGTCTGACTTTTCCTAACATTCCTCATTAACACTTCCTTTGAGGAAAGCTCTCGGCTAACCGAGACCACTCTGATGTAGGATAGACCCATTGGTCACATCCATGATGCTTCCCTCGAGGGTTGTTTTAGTTATCTAATTACCTACCACATTATGTTTGACACATAAAAGCAGCTTCCTTAATTAACCTGTTAATCACGAGTTCCTTTATGTAATTTAGGACACAGACACGAAGACAAGATAAAACAAGATCAAACACTTCCTTCACTTATCTTCAGATTAATGTTTGTCTCCTGCCCATATAGAAGAATTAAGTGTTCCTTTTTGCCTCCGCAAAAATAATCCTTCCGTATCCCAGAATACATCAAGTATCATGCTCGAAGGCTATCCTAGCAATCTACAGGATTGCTACTCCAAGTTTCGCCCATAGACTAGTACACGAGCCTCGAGATCCCATCTTGAGTCGCATCGGCCTCTTGTGCGGGATCCGGAGGCAAGGGATTTACAGTCAGAGCCTCCCTTGGCACCCAAGCATCATCTTGCTCCAAGCAACACCCACGGAGAGACCTCTCGTGGCGGGTTAGGTCCATATACCCGGCGCGGCTAACAACCCCCTTGGATAGGGCCAGGAAGATACTCAGAGGTAACTGTTCCTGCCTCACCCTCCAGGCTTTTAACCTGAAGCATTAAGTGTTTTCCCTTGAATTATTTCCTTGAGCAAAGGAGATCAAATAATGTACCTAAGTGTACAATCACAAACATTTTGAAGGACGTTTGTATGACCAATTTCTAAGGTGTGATTCCTTTTTCCCAGATGCTCCCAGCATCCGATCCTGGACCTTTTTCTCAGATGCTCCCAGCATCCGATCCTAGATCGTTCGCAACTTGGCGAGATCCCAATAATCACAAACAAGATCATGCAAGAAAATGTTCTTGGTAATTGAATTTATTTTGACTTGCTCTTTCCCTTGGGTTTTACCTTATGGTATCTTAACCCTATCCCAGAGCATTAACTGGTCAACCAAGGCAACGGACATGCCTTTATTCACAACCCAACCAAAAGTCTTTTATTCTTCCAGTTCTAACCAAGTTCAGTTAATACACTTGGCAATGCAAGATTCCTCATCTAAGCCTTCAGGATTTAGTCTAGATGCATGCGTCCCTTCCATCTATCTTAGTGTGGTACTATGTAGAGTTTTCCAATCAACCTTACCCATCATGCACATGGTGCATTTAGTATATCTCTAACTCTCTTCATACCTAGCAACAAATACTTATTCCTAATGCACCGGATCACATGTGACTTGCGTATATGAAATTCTAGGTTTCTTTCCAACGGTGCCAATGCATCTTACGAACGGAACTATCATTTCATGTGTTCCTTTTAATCATGATTACAAAGCATGAATTCTAAATGACTATTCATGCATTGAACTGGTTTGAAAGCTATTATTTTATGTGAATAATGCGAAACCTTATCATTCTATGTGTGTAGAAGCTATCATTCCATGCATATAAACTTATGCGAACTCCATACTCTACCATTTCATGCATGCAACCTAGCACTTAGGGTAAACAAAACGTCCTAAGGCTTGTTCTTGTTCCATGCATGTAGCTACAGAATATGCTTAATCAATATTGACTATAGAACTTAGGATATTCAAAAAGAACCTGGGTTTGATTCGTGATCATTGAGGCATTTGTTGCATTGGTTGCTCTGCTCGCCTCTCCCACATTTTCGGTCCCAATGGTAGCTTTGGCATTTACACTTCCCATGACTCTCTTTTTGGGAGCCATTTCCATGCAGAGTTAGGATAGTCCGGTCCTTAATGGCCTTCAAGATGATTGGCTCAGGAAGGAAAGGTCGTGGGAAGGGGTCCTTCGCCAATGAGGGGTTGGCTTGAGTGTGGCTCCTCAAATCTTCACCACTCACCAACTCTCTCTCTCTCTCTCTCTCTCTCTCTCTCTCTCTCTCTCTCTCTCTCTCTCTCTCTCTCTCTCTCTCTCTCTCTCTCTCTCTCTCTCTCTCTCTCTCTCTCTCTCTCTCTCTCTCTCTCTCTCTCTCTCTCTCTCTCTCTCTCTCTCTCTCTCTCTCTCTCTCTCTCCCTCCCCTTCTTCTTCTTCTTCTCTTCTCCTTCTCTCTCTCTCCCTCTTCTTCTTTTCTTCTCTCCTTCTCCTACCCTCTCTCTTCCTCTTCTTCTTCTTCTTCTCTTCTTCTTCTCCTACTCTCTCTCTCTCTCCTCTTCTTCTCTCCCTCTCCTCTTCCTCTTCAACTCCTTTTTCTCTTCTTCTCCTTGCCTCTCTTCTTCTTCTACTTCTCTCTTCTCTCCTTCTACCTCTTCTACTTCTTCTTTACTCCTTCTTCTCCTTCTCTCTCACTTCCTCTTTCTCTCCTTCTCCTTCTCTTCCTCTTCTTCTCTTATTCTCTTCTCTCTCCCTCTCCTTCTTCTTCTCTCCTTTTCCTTCTCTCCCTCTTCCTCCTCTTCTTCTCTTCTCTCTCCCTCTCCTTCTTCTACTTCTCTGATCATGGGGGGGCAATTGCCTGACAAAACGAGGAGGGGGGAAGGTTTTAGTTGGAGCCCGAAGGGGGGGGGGATGTGTGCATTGTTGCTGCCGCACGGAGGGGGGAGGGGGGGAGTTCCTTATCAGAAGCCCTAGGGGCTGTTGTTGCTGCTTCCACAAGGAGAGGGTGACGAGCACAAGGGGGGGCGCACATGCCTGTCGACGTCCACGGGGGTGCCTTCTGCTTACGTCGGAGGGGGGAGAGCTTGCCCTCCTTGCGGACCACCAGGGGGTCCCTTTATAAGGTGAGGAGGGGGAGGCTATATGCCAAGTGGAGGGGCAGGCAGCCATGCCGCCCCTCACTGGCTACCATAAGGAGGAGGCGATGATCATGGCGATGCTGAGTGCAGTCAAGGTAAGTTTTTTTCTTTTTTTAAAAAAAATTTGAAATTAATGTTTTCCTTTTCACCTATCTTCCTTACCCTATTACTAACCTTTCCTACTAACTTATAACTTACTAACCTTACTCAATCAACTAACTCCTTCTAACACAACTAACTTGTACTAATATATATATATATATATATATATATGTTTGAAAATATCGAATTCGATCAGGATGAATGCCAATAGATCTTCTCGAGATGGATTTAATCTTCGGGTTTCAACATAATGTAGGGGACATTACATTCAAGCTCATCAAGGTGTCATATGGACAATGAAATTTAATCTTGAGGTGCTTATCTTGCAAGTGCTGGTGGGCAGGATAGAGTTGTAAGGGTGTGGGAAGTTATTGATCACAATGTGACAGGCAAGGGATTCACCTGATATTTTTGGGAAGCTACATGATAAATGTGTGGTAGAGAATCTTCCTCAGATGAAGCAAAGCAAAGTAGCAAAAGCAACAGTGGGAGAAAAAAATTCTTCTAGGACTACAATCTGACAAAGGCGAAGATGAAGCTAGCAATAAGGAAGCTCGATCCAATAAGACAGTTGAGGCCAAGCCATAGCTGAAAGTTGTGTGTGAGAAGATGAATGGACTCATTCTATGTGGAACTACCTTGTAAAACATGAAAGAGATATGAATGCACTTTGCAAGGAGCTGCATTCTTCATTAAGATGTACAATAATTCCTATTGCTATGGCCCTCAAGGTTGTGGAGGATGGCTAGCCATGCACAAAATCTTTCATATTACACCTTGGTTGGAGGGTTAGTATTCCTGTGTTAGAAAACTCGGCCTCGTGCAATGCTTTGCTGCCTATACTTTCCACCAAGAAAGCACATGCAGACATTAAGGACTATGGCAACTTCACGCCTGCACATGGAAACGGAGTTCAAGACATGGCCATTTGTCTAAAGCCCCTTAGAGTAGTCACCATGGCCTTCAGTCTCATTCCCTTACTGTTGCTTTGGCTCTCAGCTATCTCAATCCAGATACAAAAGTGAGACCTGTGATGAAGGTTGCTATGGAGTTTCTTGAACCCCTGCTAAACATGAGGAAGAGAGTCAAAAGTAGTTATCATGTGCCATTTTCCTAGAAGTGTTTGTTTCAATCACAGCCACCTGCAGACGACTTTGCTTGGAGAGTGTAGAATGGGTCAATGTGGCCTCAGCATCACCGTGGCCTCAGCATCACCATAGCAATGCTCCTCTGGTGTCATACTTCAAGTTGTAGAAGCTCTTTGCTGAAGTAAGCAGTGAGAATAGCTATTAGAGTACAATCTGTCTGTTTGTTTCTTTATCTTCTGATCCTTAAGCTTAACAATCAAAAATCTTTCTATCCATTTACCACCAGAACCTGTAGCAAAAATGGTGGCCTAGATCTGAGGCTCAAGCATCTCTTTGTGGAGACCTAACAAAAGGGAAAAAGCAAGACGTGAAGAAAATGGGGGATAACAACTCCACATTTTGAGGAAGAAACCTGTAATGAGGCTTTTAGAATAGCACATGAGGCTGCACCTCTTGCAAGCTAAAAATGGCAACCATCACTCCATGAATAATCATCAAGATGGTTGTCTATTAGAAGCTTACAATGTCAAGAATGCATTTCTTGTAGTTATCTCCCACAATGAGCAAGTGATCAATATAGTAGAAGGGATTTCCTCTATGAAAGCTTGGAAGAAGCTCAAAGAAGAAGAAAAAGAAAATGCATGTTCTCAAAAGGTAGAAGGGAAAATAGTCTCCTCTAAGTCTTTTGAAACCCTTCTTTAACCAAGACCCTAAAATTTACATGAAAGTTAGTGACGAGCTGCTACATTTAGTCTTCCAACCTCCAAACTTGGTCCAAGACTCCATTAATGCTCTAGACTTGTAGTCCTTGTGGTCCAAAAATCCTTGGTAACTCCATTGCTGCTCCATGTCATGTCTATACATGTGTACCTGTGGCTCTTAAATCTGTGTGACTAAAAAGGGATAATTGAATGGAATTTTGGCCAACTGGATCAAGAACGTATGGCTTTGATACCAATTGTCAAGGAGAGGATTGGAGAGAGAGAAAGAGGAGAGAGAAGACTGCAGAAGAGAGAGAGTGAGTGAGTGATGAGAAGAGAGAAATACTAGAAGAAGAGAGAGAAGGACAAAAAAGGAAGGAAGGAAGCCATGAAAGCTGAAGAGAGGGAGAGAAGATGAAGGAGACTTGTTATTATAATTTGATGGGCCAAATGTCAAGTCCCTTACATCTTATATACCTGCTTGTGTAGCAGGTATTTTCCTCCATTGTTTTATTCATGTATTCCCCATCTCTTATAAAAAGGTTAGATGTAGGTTCTTTAGTTGGAGAACCAATGGCCTTTTGAGGATGGCCCTAAGTTCACAATTCTAGTAGGCAAGGTCAAACATATCTAATACCAAAAGAAAAGGTTCTTGTATTTGTTGAGGTCATTTTATGATACATTAAACCCTCAAATGTTAACAAATCATTAGGAAATCCATATTGCTATGCAATCCTATGAAGCCCATCTTTTATAGCTAGATGTCTAGAGTACAAATTCCTACTTACCTCAGATATCATGAGATAGCACTAAGAGAGCAACAATGTCTAGATACAAAGTTTTAATGTGCTTCTATGGCTCAAAAGATTTATATCATATGTGTTTATGAATATGTATATTAAATGTGCTTGTATGGCTCAACATGATTTATTGTAGGCATGGTGAAATGAAGGGGTCCCTCAACCTCAAGTTGAGGGAGGAAAAAAACAATTCTTACATAGAGAAATGTTGAGCAAGACAAGAGGATTGATATTACTCCAATTGGGGTAGGTGATGATACTTGAATTGGCCCATACCTAAAAATGTGCACGAATTACGTTCTTTCTTAGGTCTTGCTAGCTTTTACAGAAAATTTGTGAGAACATATTTGTGTTATCATTGGGGTACATATGTGTGGTTGTAACTTTCTAGGATGAACGATGATGAAATTGTGGTCGGAGCAAGAATGTATTAATAGATTCACTGATAAAGAGAAAAAGTCTATGCAAAAAGTGTGGGCCTTGGAAGCAAGCATGGGAAGAAGAGTGTGCTATCCACTTAGCCAGTCTAGGTTGTATGGTTTATGCAATGAGAAAGAATTTATTGATAGATTCATTGATGAGGAGAAAATTTCTATTCAAAAAAGCACGGGCCTTGGAAGCAAGCACACAAAGAAGAGTGTGGTATCCTCTTACCCAAACATCCTTGGTATGGTTTATGCAATGAGTTGTAGACTTTTCTTTTGTGATTTATGTCTCTAGTAAATGTTGGTTTAACATTGATCCTCCTTTCTTTTTTTTAGGGTAAGTGGAAGGCTAATTTTGAAATGGCACGCAAAAAGATCCCTTCCAATCTTCCAAGAGACCGAATTGAAGCAAAGGTGAATTTGGCAAGAAAGGCCGTCACCAAAACTTGTAATAGGAAAATGACGCAGGTAACAAGTTTTAAAGTTTGAAGTCTTACTTCTAGATATCTACTCATGCATAGCAAATGTCCTATTCAATCAAGGTTATTTATTTCTAGATTTTGCCTATGGTGAACCCTTCATTGGGCAATAACTAGTTTCAAACACTATGGAAACATCCCTTTGAAGACGTGAAGTTCAAGATAACAATAGAGAAGTTGTACTCCATTGCTTCAGCTGCATGTTATATGCAAAATTAATTATCAATCCTATCGTTGCTTGGTGAAAATGAGAATTTGAGGCACATCTATGGGATGCCCATAGGTGATTGTTTCTTTATACCATGGTTGGCAAAGGAGGTATAGACGGATCATGTGACTTGAAAGAGGCTTCTCAATTATTGAAACAAGTAATTGAGTAAAATGTTGCTAGAGAGAGGATTAAGATACCAGTTGAGTTGATGTTGGATCAATAACTTTTAAACATAATGGCAAGATATAGAGGAGTACTTTTTCTTCCTCTCCAAAAAGAGATGTCTATGGCTACTCCTGCAACCAAGCATGTAGACATGAAAATGGCCTCTGACAACTGGTATACAAGTTAGTATCCTATTTTTTAGATTCTTTTAATGGATGTATTTGATAGTTGACCTAATTTTTGTTCTTGGGATTAGGTTTCTTCTTCCATTTCTTGGGATGAAGAAAATTCCATCAAAGCCTAGCTTGGACAATCCTCTGTCTTCTCACCTATTTCATCTATATCTCTCCAATTTTTAGGAATGATAACAAGCTAGAAGGTTCTTTCATATTGTTTGACTGGGAGCATAAGCATTGCCCTTGGTGGTTAGAAATGCAAAAAGGTGAATGCCTAAGGAAGAGAAGGAGACATATCTTAGGCACTTGAAGGGAGAATGCAAGTCAAATTCAAGCTCTTTAGGCAATTTGGATGAGCAATAGCAAAAGAAACTAGAGGAGGTATTGATGCAAATCAAATAGAAAGACAAGGTTAAGAGACTAAGCATACCAAGAGCGGACGTCCTACTAATTGATCGGATCTAAGGAAATTTTTGCATAATCTAGGGAAAATTATATATAAATTGATCGGATCTAGGGAAAATATATATTTATTATTATTGGAAACTATATATATATATATATATATATATATATATGTTGGTTCGTATATAAGATCCATTGGGATGTTGTTTATGTAGAGTTTGCACATTTAACTACTACCATCCTTTATCGCAAAGAAGACGGGTCACATGGAGTTGCACCATGTGCCCCTTGAACATTTTCTTGAGCTTGCAAACATAAACCCTTGAATTTTAACCAAATAGAGCTAAGTAGTGTGCATATGCAGCATGAATTGAGTTTTTCAAAGGAGTAGAAAGAGGTTAGGGTTGACATTAAGTATAAAACTATGGATAGTGTTAACCAACGCAAAGAAAGCAAAAAGCAAAAATTAAAAAGATTTAGGGCAAAGCAGAAAAAGGTGGCCCAACTAAAGAAATAGGAGGAAGAAAGGCCAAAGGTGCAAGGAAAACCTCAAAAGTTCAAGGCAAACACAAAAGAGAAAAGGCACATTTTAAATATAAAAGTGCACTCTAAATCCTTGTAAAAGAGCACCAAACTCTGTCCTGTGCAATTTGTAAATGCAGATGGACATGGGTGAAGGCACAATGCAAATAGGAAGGGAATAGAAAAGGAAAACCTGGGCTAAAATGGTTGGGCATGTAAAAAAGGGATGGGTGTCCAAAGGAAATTATGGCTTTGTATAACTGAAAATAGTGATTAAAGAAGCTCATTCTTGTGTGTGGCTAAAATCAGCTTTCTTCTTCTTCTTTTTCTTTTTATTCTTGCTTGCTTGAGCTTGTGCTTGAGAGAGGGAGTGTGAGGGAGTGAGTGTGTGAGGCTGAGGAACCATGGTGGAAAAGCTCTCTATCTTCTCCTCTCTTCCTCTTCTCTTCTCTTCTCTTGTCTCGCATGTAGTAATGGAGCATGGAGCTTGAAGCTTGACAATCGAGCTTGCTTGAGCTTTTGCCTTGGATCATGGAGCTACCAGAGGGTGTGTGTCAACCTCGACATAAGAAAAAGAAAAAAAATGTGGAAAAGCACAAGTCGGGAGCTGAAAGAGGTGGCCCAAAATAAAATCGTACTTGGAAGAGCCCAAAAGCATAGGCATGGACACAAGAAGTCCAAGGCATAGCCATTGGAGCCCAAAAAGTGCTAAAAAAGAGAAGGTGCACCTTTGAATGTAAAGGCACAACCAAAATCCTTGTAAAAGAGCACCATGCTCCCTCCTATGCAAATTGTAATGGTAGATGGGCGGTAGAAAGGAAGCTAGGAAGATAGAAGGACAATAGAAAAGAGGGCCTTGCCATGTAAAAAAGGGGATAACCGCCCAAACGGATAAGGGTTTTGTATATAAACTCAAAAAGTGAATGAGAAGCTCATTCTTTTGGTGTGTGGCAAAAGCTCTTCTTCTTCTTCTTCTTCTTGCGCTTGAGTGAGGGAGTGTGAGTGAGTGTGAGAGGGTGAGGGATCTTGGAGAAGAAGCTCTCCATTATCTCCTCTTTTCTTCTTCTTTCCTTCTCTTCTCTTCTCTTCTCTTGCGCAGCTATGGAGGATGGAGCTTGAAGGAGAGAGATTGAGGTTGCTTGAGCTCGCACCATGAATCATGGAGCTATCAGTGTGCACAAGGGAGGAGGCTACTCAATCGGGCATCGAGGTAAGCTCACTACACTCATAGAGAGGGATACTGCATCATCTATGTGAGAGGTAGCCATTAGTACTCGGGATGAAACACATGAAAGAATAAGTGGTCCATGGGTCTTGTCGATAGAGTATGAGCTCTCAACATTTTGGTTCCGTCATTTTCGGGTTTTTAATGCTTATTCACTAACGCATTGCGGCAATGAAAGGATAGCACCGAGATGATACTCGTGCTACTATCCTCTTAATTAACATACCACAAAACTCTATGACATGAAATGCATCAGAAAATCAACAACAATCAGCACACAAATCACACCATCCAAACATCCCAACCCCTTATGTTTCGGTATTGCTTTCGTTGCACAAGTGTAGAGGTTCATTTTGTCATATTTTGATGTAGAAAAAGCAATAAATCACAAACTTTGACAAAGAGATAGGGCAAACTGAGGCTAAACCTCACCCACTACCACACATCCACAAACAATTCTTATATTTTTCTTTATTTTTTCAAGACGTATTTCTATTTTTTTCCTTATTTTTTCCATTTTTTGATTTATTTAGCAATAAAATAAGCTATTTTCTAGTTTTTCTTATTCCAATCACTTCAGCACACTTACATTCAATTTATCTTCCATATTCCCCCCATGGGAACACTTTTTCCCCACCCGAAACGGAAAAACTACCATTTTGCCACTTAAAAACCGCTTTTCGGATTTACGGGAATTAAATAAAGCATGTAAATCATTGCAAAACCAAATTTTTTTGATAAACAGCAATTACTCATAATACAAACAGCACACAAACAAATTTTCATTCAATAAGAACATAATTATCATCATAAACTATAAAAAATCCTTCATTTTCTTCATAAAAATGGTCATACTGTGTTTTTACGTAACCCAAGACGCCTTGAATGATTGCATAACCAGCAAATGGAGCCTCCATTGCTCTCAATCCAATGCTGTACTTCAATCTTCAGCATCTCCATCAATCTCCATCACCATTTCCTTCATTCTCCATCCCCGATTCCTTCATCAAGATGGCACACATGAACAACCCATAGAGAAGAGAGAGAGGGAGGAGAGAGAAAGACTAGAATCTGTTCTCTTCATCCACACAGCCATTCCACGTGCGAAGGGTGGCGATAATACCAGCAAAGAGAGAGAAATCAAGGGCCAATGTCTGTCAGATGGGTTGTATTCAACCCCCATGCTTCATCCTCATGAGAGAGAGCGCAAATTTCGGCGCCTCCTAGCGCCAGATCCTCACACTTCATCCCACGTTTTCTCACGTTTTTTTGTTGCATGAAATATTGGGGGGTTAAAATTCCCCAAAGGGCACCCCCCCCTCTTGTCCAAGGTTTGGTCCACCTTTTCGTATCTTGCCCATCTTGTGGTCATTTCCCTGTCCTGACTCCGATTCGAGCTCTGAAAAATCTTGGGCGTCCGGCTTGACATCCCGCATTGACTGAAAATTTCTGACATCCTACACGGTAGTCGAAAAAATTATCAAAAATCCACAAGTGTCGCTCGGGCACCTTTTAAAAGCCGTCTTTCACTTGGTGCTTAAAATCGTCCCAGCTGGAGCCGCCGCCTTCGATGTTAAATATTTTTTCCCTAAATTCTGGATTTTTTGGCAAATTTTAGGCACATCCCGGCCTCAAAACTCCGCTCTCATTGGCGACCATGAGATAGGGTGACTCAGCCCGTCGAATCCCACAACAGATCTGCACAAAACAACCAAAGGAAGTATCAAGCTGATACAAAATAGATACATACTAAAACACAGCACAATGCTCACCCTACCCCCTAACAAAACCAAGGCATGACATCCATAAGGAGTAGGCCTAGCATAATCTGATAGATGGTCCAAAGCTAGTCATGAACCGACTGCTCCAACATGGCCAAATTAAAAAGAACTATCAAAGAGGTCTCCCTAAGTGGTGGTCTAAACTACCTACCTAACTAAGGACAACACAACTAAGAGCTCCTACTAGGCGAGGACTCCTATAGCCTGATCAAGAAGTATTTTCTTTTAGCACATTCCCTCTTTTAGGTTTTTTATTTTTTTCATACTCAGGCATGTAAAAAGGAGGAAGCTGAGCGTAGTGACCCAAGGAGAACAAGGCATCGGCCTCAGGTCGTCCTGTCTCGGTACCCAAGAACCTACCAAGCCCCCGCAAGGCGACACTTAATCCTTTTCTGATGCTCACTTTTATTTTCGCTCCAACCTTCCTTACTTTCTTCTTTTCCAGCAAGACGCCGCCCCTAGGAAGACAAGGCATCGGCCCCAAGTCTGACTCGTCCCCATGAACCTACCAGGCCATCGCAAGGCGATGATCAACTGCTTCTAAATTTTCCTTTCTTTTCTTTTCTATTTTTATAGGGGGTAGAACCCCTTTTTACACACCTTTGTATATATTTATTGTCTTTAAGATATTCGGGTTTTTCCCTCTCTATCATCATCATTTTCTTCCGGCAGGCTTCTCTAACTACCTCACAACCAAGCAAGAACTCCTAGAACGGCTGTCTAGCAGGCTAGCAGAACAAGGTCACTAGAACTACCTTCTAAAACAGGTCTTTTGATGCCTGGCAATGTCTTTATAGGAGGCAACAACTACTCAATCCTCCCTCAGACATGCCTAACCTAAACCTGGGACTTCATGCATTGGATGCCAGTCCCCAATCAAGAAAAGAAAATCCCCTACAAGTACACGGACACTTATAGCATAAAAACACGATACTCGAAAAGGAGAAATATCACCTGGATAGGGCCACGAGAAGCTCCCGCGCAACAAAGAATCCTTCCAAGCTCTTTTTCGAATCTGTCTAGCACAAGATTAAAACAAGAAACCATTAACTGCACCTCTACTAAAGTGTCACTGACACTAAATCATCATCATCAACATGTGCATTAATGGATGCAAGGTCTTTTGAATTTTTCTTGATTTCTGCCACATAGTCACTAATACTGTGATTGCCTCTCCATGCACCATGTAATCTCTGCTTAAGTTGTATCTTACCAGCCTCTGTACATGTTCCATACATTTTTTCTATGATTTCCCATGCCTCCTTACAAGTATTTGCCTTTTTTATATGAGGAATCAATGTTTCTGAAATACATATGGAGATCCAATGCAAAACCTTCCTATTCTTCCTAGTCCAATCCTTGTACGCTTTCTTTTGCTCTTCAGTTGGATGTTCGGGAACTTCTGGACATTCATCATCACCTGTTATGAGGTCCCATAGACCTCTACCCATCAAAAAATTCTCCATCCTGTAAGACCAAACACTATAGTTGTCTTTGGTCAATTTCTCTCCCACGATCTGAGTGATTTGTGCCGTGTTAGACATTATGACTGCTGCAAATTCAGAAGAAAACAACAATACAACCTGTCCAGAAATGGTATTCAGCAATATGATTGTCATACACGTGTCCAAAAACTGTCACATACATCCATCCATGATGCCAACATGTCATACATTCAGTTCCCAACAAGAAACATCCAAATCGGATCCCACACGATGTCTGTATGACCCAAAATGCATCAAAACATGGGTCTAAAGTTGACCACTTTTCCTGCAATTTTTATGCAATTTTTTGTGCCAAGCTGAAAGTACTTGTCAAGCTGAAGTTGCAGAAGATTTCCCAGAATTTTCTGAGCAAAAAACCAACTTCCAAATAGTCTTTCGTAAGTTGCATAGGACCTCCTTGACTGCCTGCACATCATCTGCATTGCCAAAAAAGAGAGGAGAAATATGCTGGCTTGTAGATAGAACCACTAAGAACCTCATCATTAAGTGAAGTCTAACGAGTTGTGCAAGGATTGGAGGTGGGACTCAAAAACCCAAAGGCTCCTAATCTGCCCTCAATATCAATAGGCTAATATACATTTCCATGGTCTAAACCCAGCCTGTACATTTGCAGCCGAAACAAAACATACTAGAAAGCCTAATATTTGCATCCAAAGAACCAACTGTAATGAAAAGGCTGTAAATTTGCCAATGTTTGAGTTGAGTGGTATTTGCCTAATCTCAACTGCACGTAAAGGAGCACGACTGCAAGCAATTGGAGATGATCATAAGCCTGGAACCATGTTAAACCAGGTGATCTTCAAACCTGCCTAAATGCTCAGGACCTACTATCCAAGCTCACATGACTTGCAGAATAACTTACAATCTACAGGAAAAATTGGCGCAATCTTTCCTTGTTGTCCACTTGATTTCTGTTGCTATTTGATCTTCAAAAACACTCAGCCATTCATGCTCAAGATTGTTGCAGAGGTGCTACACTCTAGTAGCTACTCTACTGATGGCATTGACCAGGGCATCCACATAATCAGCCTCAATTTGCAACATTTTCTATCATTGTCCATGCTGATTCGGTCTGGCAGTAGCGCACCTCGAGTATTTGTGATTCATACACCCTTACCACTTGGGTTAATGCTACTCTCTGAAGCAAAGTGTCTCAGCTTGATGGTCGCAGGTTTTGCTTGGGTAGTAACTGATTCAATCACGGCCATGCTGCTCTGGCCACTCTTGGTGATGTCCACGTTGGGAAAAATAGCCACGTGTTTTGCTGCTTTGGGTCGATGCTGGTGATTCTGTAGACTAATTAGTCAACATTGCAAGCACATTTCATCTCTATGATGCCACAAACAAACTTGTGAAAAACTTGGTCCTAGCTATTCTATCTCAATGTGTCTGCTGCTCTTCAGAATATGTTGGTCACACAGCTGACCCGCTAAGCTCCATTGTAGGCCATTAACCCCTTCGTATGCTACCTCAACAAGACTTGTACAACATTTGCATTTCACCAATGTCAGAGAGCATGCCAAGCTCTGATACCAAATGACAAAACTGCAAGTAGAGGGAGACTAGGATGAAAAAGTAGATATTTGGAGCCACATGCTCTTTTCCCCTTCATTATTCTTCTCTTCCATTATTCTCTTCTATTTCTCCAATAGTCCACACACACTAAAAACGGTATCCTCAAAAGATAGATACCCCAAACTTAAGGACACTTTACATACAACCATAGGATATGACATATTTATCAACACTAACAACTGCCAAATACCACCTTGTTTGGCAATATGCAATCCCATAATCAAGGCTTTATACTCCGCCATATTGTTAGTGAATCCTACCCCGAGATAAGCAACTAACTTCATCATAACTCTACATCGGGGATCTCGGATTACTACTCCAATACTCCCTTTTTTATTAGGGCCCCTAGATGCTCCGTCAAAATATAAAGTGTACGTCCACAATGGGTTTGCACAGCCTGCCATCACGAACTCCTCTATTCGTAATTATGATAGTCAAAGTTTAACATGTTTAGAGGGTGAACTGATGGCTCCATCCCACCTTCTTCATTGAACTCAACAAGGATACTTGTCAACATTCGCAAGAAGTGATGGCAGAAGACTTTGATCTCCCACACAAAGGTTCCGTCTTCTTGCTCAATCACTTTGTATCCTTTGCTCCACCAGATAAGTTTCCCCTGATGGTATCTCTGCTCCAGATATGGGTGCTCCAAATAAGGAATTAACTGTTGAGATATTTGCAATCACACCTACTTTAGTCCCTTTGTGAGAAGTAGTGAGGGCTCAGGACCAAAATCCCATATGCACAGTAGGAGAAAGTACCACCACGCAATTCCTATAAAGCATTGTACTTGCACTCTTTTTCTAATGCAATGATAGCACTCTTTTCTTTCCAGTAAAGTGTCATGTCATTATCAATACACAAGATTTTGTTTATGATTCCAAGTCTCAATCCTAGAACCTAATTCACTTGTGTAACAATTTGTCCTAGTCAGGGTCAATGTCTTCATGAGTCTTCATGAGTTTCTTTTTCCTCTTTCAACCTCCATAGCTTTTGCACCTGCCATGCCCTAGATCCCATGTATTTCACATGGTATCAGAGCTCAGTTGAGCATGGCCCAACTCTACTTTCACTCCTCTCAGCTCCTTTCTATCTCTTGTCAGCTCAGTTTGAGTATTGGACCCTATCTCCAACTTCATTTGCATTCCTACCTTCAATGAAACTTCCATGGTAGCCATAGACAGCAACACCCTGTCAGTTTGAAGCTTTCATATGTCTCTCCACAGGTCAAATCTCTCTAAACTTCCCTTTGGAGAAGTGTTTCTCTACTTCCAAAGCTCCTTCTTGGTACCTCAATCATTGATATTGGGCAACTATAGCTTCATCATTGCCTCTTTTCAGATTTGCTGCCATAACTATGTCTGTGGACAACACCTACCTACCTCTGTTGGAGCAGCCATATCTCATCAACCAGGCCATATCTCTTCAATATTTCTTCTTGAGAGTTCTTCTTCAGATGAAGTCACAACTTCTTAGCACAAAAATCAAGGATATTGATGCACACCATGCCCGACATTTGCATTTTCCCAAATCTGGGGGCAATTTTGATAGCGACCACTTTGAAGGCTTAGATCTCTCAACTGGAGCATAATGAGTACAAACCCTCTTAGGGGGAGTTAGATCCATTAGTGAGGGTTCCTCCATCTCAAAGGGTTTGAGCATATTCAACTTGTGGAGTGCGTGGGAGCTCATTTACCAGTTGCTGGTCCCTATTTTTACAGGACAGCCATAGCCACTTACCTTTAAGCTCATCTTTCCTTCATTTTCTCTCTCCTGCCACTTAAACCAAGCCAAGGCCACTCTAATCTGAAGTTTTCAGCAAGTATCCAACCATCAAATCAGCAAGGAGGAAAAGCTATGAAGATTTTTTGAAGATCATCAAGTCAAAATCAAGCAACAAGCATCAAATTTCAAACTAGTATCTTTTGATACTTCAATTGCTTTTGACACATACAAATTCTCAGTCATTTGAAGCTAATTTGCTGCTGGTCTCTCAAGTCAAACATGGGTAAAGATTCTCCAACTGCCTGTTTCAAAGGAGTTGGGTTTCATACCTAGCAGACCTGCATCAAATTGATCTTGATGAAGAAGGGCCTCTGGACCATTACCACTGGAAAAGAAAAGAAGCCTCGTGATGCGGATCTTGCTGTCACTTGGCAAAAGAATGATGATAAGGATCAGGCTATTATCAAACTGGATCTAGACGACAACTATATCCACCATGTGGATAACTGTGAGACCTCATAGGATACATGGAAGAGACTTGACACCTTGTTCAGTGCACAGTCTAAATCATCAAAGTATGGTCTCCTAATTGAGTTTTTCATGCTTGAAATGAATTCCAGCACATCACTTGCCACACATCTAAATTACATGGAAGGACTTCTAACCCAACTTGTAGGAATCAACATTAAAATGGAAGAAGATGTTTGCATTGATGTTCTACTTAAGAGTTTGCCTCCTAAATATAATAATGTATCAACAACTTTAATCAACATGCCAAATCCTAAACTTTTTGATATCCAAGCATCACTGTTAGAGGAGGAAAAGAAGCTAAAAACTAAGGAAGAACCAAGTACCTCTAGAGATGAGCATGCATTATATGTTGGCAATAGGTACAAAAACAAGAAGGATCAGCTCTTCTATGACTTCTACAAAAGGACCGGACACATCAAGAAGTTCTGCCACACCAAAAAGAGGTCCCAAAAGGCCTATCTAGTTGCAGTCAAAGAAGAAGAAGAAAATGGAGCAAAGAAAGAAGAAGAAGCAGAAGAAAAAGACCACCAGGAGAAGGACAAACCTCATCAGTCCTTCTATTCAAATAAACTTTTTTAGTTTTGTATTTCCTAGCCCTAATGCCTCAAACATAAACTTGTAAACTCCTCAGTTATCCTTGTACTATAGCCTTTGTACACTTTGTGAGGTCCCTGCTACAGCCTCTAGATGTCCATCATGTTTGTGGTACCCACACTTCGCCCTTTCTGTGACAGCCTTTGGTGTTTTTGCCATGTTTATGGTGTGACCACACATTGTAGGTGTTTCTTTCACTAAAGCCTCTACACACTTTGTACTTTTGGTTGTGATTGAGGAGGGGTGTTGAGATATTTGCAATCACACCTACTTAAGTCCCTTTGTGGGAAGCAGTGAGGGCTCAAGACCAAAATCCCATATGCACAATAGGAGAAAGTACCACCACTCAATTCCTATAAAGCATTGTACTTGCACTCTTTTTCTAATGCAATGATAGTACTCTTTTCTTTCTAGTAAAGTGTCATGTCACTGTCAATACACAAGATTGTGTTTATGAGTCCAAGTCTCAATCTTGGAACCTGATTCACTTGTGTAACAATTTGTCCTAGTCAGGGTCAATGTCTTCATGAGTTTCTTTTTCCTCTTCCAACCTCCATAGCTTCCGCATCTGCCATGCCCTAGATCTCGCGTATTTCACATTAACCACCCCATCAACCAGCTTTAAGCTCTTTTGCAGGTCTCAAATCAGCCCAACATGGACTTGCAATGCATTTTTCCTATATTAGCATACTTAGAAATAATAAGGTTTAATATTATTAAGATTAACCTTATTTTTAAACTCTACTCCCTATAGATCAACTAGTAAAGTTGTAGACCTATTTTTCCCTATCCTAAAAATCTTGTAGGGATCATCCCATCTAGGTTCCAGCTTTCCTAGAAAAAGCTCCCTACGCGCATCATAATACAAAACTAATTACCCTTTTTTAAAGGTATACTTCTTTGCTTTAAGGTCATGCAACTGCTTCATCTGACGTTTAGCTACCTCTTGGTGTAATAAGCTCTGCAACTTCAGCTCATCCAAGTAGGCTATGGTCGTGAAACGTTCAAAGAGTGCATCCTCATCTCCCAAAGAGTGGTTAATTGCAAACCGTATGGTTGGCAACTTGATTTCAAGGGGTAACACACACTCTTCCCTATAAACTAATTTAAATGGAGTATGGTCGGTAGCTCGCTTGAACGTTGTATTGTACACCCATACTGCCATAGACAATTTCCTGTCCCAGTCTCGTTTCTTCTCAGAGACTATTTTAGACAAGATACCCACAAGCTGCTTATTAGTACTTTCAACTTGTTCGTTTGCTTGCGGATTATAGGGGTCGTTTTATTGTGCTTGATTTTCCAAGCTTCAGTCAAGCTTTTAATCACCTTATTCAAAAAACGGGTTCCACGGTCCGACACTAGTTCCTTCGGCGGTGGACCGAAACGGCAGATAATCTGCTCTAAAAGAAAACTCGCAGTCTCTTTTGCATTGTCTTGTCTCGTTGCCCGTGCTTCTGACCATTTTGTAAAATAATCAGTTGCTACTATAATATACATCTTCTAGGTAGTAGACGACGGGGTGATAGGACCCACAAAGTCAATACCCCACTTCTCAAATGGAAGGATAGCCATGATAGGCGTAAGTGGGCGTTTCCTATTCTCTCTGCTGTCATGTCTTTGACAGGTATCACATTGCTTAACATACTCAAAGGAATCTTGGAAGATGGATGGCCACCAATATCCATCTCTTAAAGCTTTCTGCGCCCTCAACAATCTCGCGAAGTGCCCTCCACATGGAGAGTCATGACACTCTTCCAATATGAAAGGAACCTCATCAGGCATCACACATCGGTGATAGATATCATCAACACCCTGCCGATATAGTGTTTCTGCGAGATCAAGAAAAACTTCAAAGCCTGTTGTCTGATTTTCCTGTTTTCTGATTTTGATAAACTAGCTCCAGTCTCTCTCGTTGATAGATAATGCGTAATAGCAGCACACCAAGATGGGATAGAAGCTGTATCAATTTTAAACATTTCTTTGATATCACTTCCTCCAGCCAAAGTCTCTTTCGGCTCCCCGAAATCCACAAGGCATTCCACAATACCCTGCAACCTCGGTGGCTTACTCTTAATCTCATAATCAAACTCCTGCAAAGTGATTAACCACTTTGTCAGACGATCAGGTGGTTGTAGCTTGTTCATAAGCAATCTAAGCCCTTCCGCCTTCGCATAGAAAACTACCTTTTCATAGAGGATGTAGTGCCTGGATTTTTTAGTCACAAAGATCATCGCAATACACAACTTCTCCATGTAGGTGTAGTTAATTTCTGAAATGCCCAATTTTCGACTAGCAAAAGCTATCGGATGATACCACTTTTCCTCCCAGATTTGGGCTCAACAGCACCGCTGATACTATGCATGGTGGCTGCTGAAAATATGTAAAATATCTCACCTCTTTTAGGTGCTTTTATAAATGGTGCTTTTACTAGCTCCTGTTTCACATCCTCAAAAGCTACTTACAAGGGTCACTCCATACAAATAGACAGCTAAATGATAATAAGTTTGTTAGTGGCAATGTCCTTTCTGCCAAGGCATTTATAAACCTCTGACAGTACCCTATCGATGACAGAAAGCTATGTACCTCTTTCGGAGTGCATGTGGACTCATAGTGACTATAACCTTGATCTTTTCAGAGTTAATTGTGATTCCTACTGAACTGACCACATGGCCTAGCAATATCCCATAAGGCACTCCAAAGACACACTTCCGTGGGTTTAGAGTGATACAAAATTGTCTGCAGCACTCAAAGCACTTTCTTAAAATAATCAACATCATTTCCTTTACAGTGGCTGCCCCCAGGTCATCGATAAATACTTTCAACTCATTTGGGGAGATGTCACCAAAGGTCTTGTCTATTGTTTCTTGCCATGATCCAGGTGCATTGCACAATCCAAAGGCCATCACATGGTATGCAAAAGTACCAAAGACAGCAATAAAAGTCATTTTCAACTTGTCCTCTTCTGCAATTGCCATCTGATTGTATCTTGCAAAGCAATCCATAAATGAATATATTTTCCTACCCATTAATTGATCCAAAATCTGGTCAATAAATGGCAATGGGTAGTAATCCTTAACCGTCTGCTTATTCAGCTCTCTAAAATCTACACATAGTCGGATCTAGTTGTTTTTCTTCTTCATGATAACAACTGGTGAACACCATTCCGTGTGCTGTACAGGAAAAAATTCAGCCAGCTTTCCCTAACTTCTGTAACTCCTCAAATAGCCCATCCCTCAATTCAAAAGGCATACGCCTTATTTTTTGACACATAGGACGACTGCGTTCTTTTACAGGAATAGTATGAATAGCCAGGCTGGGAGGAATGCCTCTCAGCTCATCATAACTCCAAGCAAAAATGTCGTGGAATTCTTGGATCAAGGACACATAGTCCTTCCTTTCTGTTGAACTAAGCATGGAACCTAATTTAATTTTCCACGAATCATTCGGCGTGCCAAGGTCCAACTCAATCACATCTGCATCTCTTATCCTATCTTGCGGCTCTATCAGCTCATTTAGAGTTATCTGATAAATATCCTCTATAGTGGACTCCTCTTTAGATTCGTCACTGGATGATGTCTCACAACCAGATGGATCATCTGCTATTTCTAATTCAGTAGAGGATAAAGGAGCTCTCTCACTCTGAGGAGACTCAGGGTAAGCATCGACTATTACTCTATTAGCACCTCTACCTAGAACCACTCGACCGGTGCGTATATTGACTTGACAATCTGGTCGTAAGATCCAAGGCCTACCTAGAAAGACTCGATAGCTAAGACGTCCTGCAAATCTTTTCACCCTAAAGTCCAAGAAGCATTCTACACTTGCAACTGTAACATGGACCTTAGTTACGCAACCTTCTGGTTGCCTTAAACTATCATCAGCCATTATAAGAAGGGTGGAGCTATCTTTTTTAATGCATAGACCCAACCTCTCCATCAACTCTGAACTCATGATATTGACGGAGGACCCAGTGTCTACAATAGCATTCTCCACTAATATTCCATCCACGTATGCTGGAACCCTAGGGCAATTCTTTTCAGCATGATCAAACCAATCTTCCCCTACTCGTGCTATGCCCAAAGGTTCTACAATATACCCAATACGCAGGATCTTCTTGAATTCCTTGCGTACTCGTGGAGATAATTTAATCAACTGTAAGAGGTTTACATCTGGTTTGACTTTGCAAAGAGAACTTGCTAAATCAAAATCATGATAGGTAGCCAAAGCTTGCTTTTCTTGCCAAACCATTCTCTCTTTTGGTCTCGGGACCGGCTTTAGTGCTTCTTTTTTAGCTCTTGCATTCTTTCTTGGCACTTCCTCATCCTTCTTAGGATCAACTTTTATATCAACAGGCCTTAGAGGTCCACCCTCCATGCCAG
Source organism: Lygodium microphyllum (assembly GCF_053477565.2). NCBI lineage: Eukaryota > Viridiplantae > Streptophyta > Polypodiopsida > Schizaeales > Lygodiaceae > Lygodium > Lygodium microphyllum. The sequence goes on from NC_141151.1 coordinate 129,435,197, forward strand.
GATTCAGGACTTTCGTCCCCTTTTCCCCTTGCTTAGGGTTTCCCTCGATCGGTTTTACATTATCTCTATCAACCTCTCTAGCCTTTTGGCCTCTTGTCACAGCTCATAGGTTAGAGGTTTCAGCACCATTGACGCGTACAGCCTCGATAAGTCTGACTCCATTGCCTTGTGGCAACTCTTCTATAGTGGTCTTTTCCCTTTCCAATATTTGTCTTGGTCCATCATTTTGATTCAGGTTATTACCTTGCGCTCTATGATTAACTGGACCTGGCTGTTTACTCCCTTCTTGGAGGGAACTAATCTTACTCCAACAGGTAGCGGCTAAATGGACCGACTTTCCACAAATATCACATTTAACATTTGGACAATTTCTAGGGAAATGTTGTCCGCCACACCACTTACAGCTGAATCTTGAGGGACCACCCTCTTCAGGGTGTCGACTCCCTATCAGATTCTGCTGCTTCTTCAGGAAATCGACGACAACAGCTATTTGCCGATATTGTTCAGAAATCATGTCAGTGTAGTGCTTCATCATATCCTTAACTTTGCCAAGGACATTAGAGGCACTCAACTCATAGCCTTGATCATCTATCAATCGTTCCATTGGCCTAACAATTTGATTAGACATTGGTTGTTGACTCACAGGAACAACATTAGGATTCAAAAATTGGCCTCCAACATTTGGTGGAGCCAACTAACTAGCCATAGGCATAGTCACACTGGGAGGATCTGGCAGTAAAGATACATTTTGAACCATGCTTCCTCTCCCATTAGGATTCTTCATAGGCATCCCTTGACTTCCATTCATCAATGGCAAATTGCCTCTAGATACTAGACCCGCATTAAGATTTATTCGAGAGGGGTAGGCCATTTGTAATCATGCTTCTACTCCTTCTGCCCGCATAATGGCGGTGTCTATATCAGCCAAAGCCACACTGCTCAATTGTACCTGAATATTGAAATCTAATCCATGCAAGAAGTATTGCAATTGGGCAGCCAACGGAATAGGAATGTAAGTTTGTAACTTACGAAACACTTCCTTAAGCTTTTAAGCATAGGCTTTCACATTCTCATGGGGGTCTTGGCATGTTACATTCAAAACACGCAACCAATATTGGCCACCTCTTTCACGGGCATATTCTCCTCGGAAAGCTGCGTAAAATTGATCGATTGTGCTTATGGTTCCAGTCTCTATGCTATGATACCATACCACAGCCCTTTCTTTTAACGTCATATTAAAGAACATCATAAGATTTCCCTCATCTTGGATGCGATAATTAAACATTAGTCTCTGGAATTCACAAATGTGAAACTCTGCATCTTCTTCGGCTAACCCATTAAAAATGGGCAAAGGCACTCCTAAAGCTAGCAATTTCAGTGTCCCTGTAGGAATTGCAATGGGTTGTGCCATGGCGACAATCGGATTGACAATAGGAGTTTGGACTGACGGAATCACACCCCCACTTGAAGTGGGTTAACTTGGTGGAAGAGAGGAAGAACTTGCGCTTCCTCCTGCACCTAAAGAACTTTGTGCAGCAGTTGGGTTACTAAGACCATTGCCCCTTATGCGTATCGGGCTACTCCTTTGAGGAGAATAGCTACTTACAATCTCCAACCGCCGTTTAGCCCTCCCAGCACGTTCTTCTTTTTGTATTTCGGCTTGACGGTCCTTATAAGAGGACATAAACCAACTTTTTGGTCCCTAAAAACCCTAGATTTGAGAACCACCACTTATTGGCAGCTCCTGACGGACGCACCACTAATGGGACCTACAATGCATGGACCTGCAATGCATTTTTCCTGTATAAGCATACTTAGAAATAATAAGGTTTAATCTTATTAAGATTAACCTTATTTTTAAACTCTACTCCCTGTCGATCAGCTAGTAGAGCCATAAACCTATTTTTACATATCCTAAAAATCTTGTAGGGACCATTCCATCTAGGTTCCAGCTTTCCTGGAAACAGGTCCCTATGCACATCATGATACAAAACTAATTGCCCTTTTTTAAAGATATACTTCTTTGCTTTAAGGTCGTGCAACTGCTTCATCCAACGTTTAGCTATCTCTTGGTGTAATAAGCTCTGCAACTTCAACTCATCCAAGTGGGCTATGGTCGTGAAACGTTCAAAGAGTGCATCCTCATCTCCCAAAGAGTGGTTAATTGCAAACCGTATGGTTGGCAACTCGATTTCGAGGGGTAACACGCACTCTTCCCCATAAAATAATTTAAATGGAGTATGGTCGGTAGCTCGCTTGAACATTGTATTGTACGCCCATACTGCCACATACAATTTCCTGTCCCAGTCTCGTTTCTTCTCAGAGACTATTTTAGACAAGATACCCACAAGCTGCTTATTAGTACTTTCAACTTGTCCATTTGCTTGCAGATTATAGGGGGCCGTTTTATTGTGCTTGATTTTCTAAGCTTCAGTCAAGCTTTTAATCACCTTATTCAAAAAATGGGTTCCACGGTCCGACACTACTTCCTTTGGTGGACCAAAACGACAGATAATCTGCTCTAAAAGAAAACTTGCAGTCTCTTTTGCATTGTCATGTCTCGTCGCCTGTGCTTCTGATCATTTTGTAAAATAATTAGTTGCTACTATAATATGCCTCTTCTGGGTAGTAGACAATGGGGTGATAGGACCCACAAAGTTAATACCCCACTTCTCAAATCGAAGGATAGCCATGATAGGCGTAAGTGGGTGTTTCCTATTCTCTCTGCTGTCATGTCTTTCACAGGTATCACATCGCCTAACGTACTCAAAGGAATCTTGAAAGATGGACGGCCACCAATATCCAACTCTTAAAGCATTGTGCACCCTCAACCGTCTCGCGAAGTGCCCTCCACATGCAAAGTCATGGCACTCTTCCAAGATGAAAGGAACCTCATCAGGCATCACACATCGGTGATAGATATCATCAACACCCTGCCGATATAGTGTTCCTGCAATCAAGGAAAACTTCAAAGCATGTTGTCTGATTTTCCTGTTTTCTGATTTTGATAAACTAGCTCCAGTCTCTCCCGTTGATAGATAATGCGTAATAGCAGCATACCAAGATGGGATAGAAGCTGTGTCAATTTTAAACATTTCTTCGATATCACTTTCTCCAGTCAAAGTCTCTTTCGGCTCCCCGAAATCCACAAGGTATTCCACAATAGCTTGCGACCTCGGTGGCTTACTCTTAATCTCATAATCAAACTCCTGCAAAGTGATTAACCACTTTGTCAGATGATCAAGTGGTTGTAGCTTGTTCATAAGCAATCTAAGCCCTTCCGCCTTCGCATAGAAAACTACCTTCTCATAGAGGATGTAGTGCCTGAATTTTTTAATCCTAAAGACCATTGCAAGACACAACTTCTCCATGTAGTTGTAGTTAATTTCTTAAATGCTCAATTTTCAACTAGCAAAAGCTATCGGATGATACCACTTTTCTTCCCAGATTTGGGCTAAACAGCAACTGATACTATGCATGGTGGCTGTTGAAAATATGTAAAATATCTCGCCTCTTTTAGGTGCTTTTAAAACTGGTGCTTTTACTAGCTCCTGTTTCACATCCTCGAAAGCTACCTTACAAGCGTCACTCCATACAAATAGACAACTAAAGGATAATAAGTTTGTTAGTGGCAACGTCCTTTCTGCCAAGGCATTTATAAACCTCTGATAGTACCCTATCGATGACAGAAAGCAATGTACCTCTTTCGGAGTGCATGGTGGACTCATAGCGACTATAACCTTGATCTTTTCAAGGTCAATTGCAATTCCTACTGAACTGACCACATGGCCTAGCAATAGCCCATAAGGCACTCCAAAGACACACTTCCGTGGGTTCAGAGCGATACAAAATTGTCTGCAGCACTCAAAGCACTTTCTTAAAATAATCAACATCCTTTTCCTCACAGTGGCTGCCCCCAGGTCATTAATAAATACTTTCAACTCATGTAGGGAGATGTCACCAAAGGTCTTGCCTATTGTTCGTTGCCATGATCTAGGTGCATTGCACAATCCAAAGGCCATCACATGGTATGCAAAAGTACCAAAGACAGCAATAAAAGTCATTTTCAACTTGTCCTCTTCTGCAATTGCCATCTGATTGTATCTTGCAAAGCAATCCATAAATGAATATATTTTCCTACCCATTAATTGATCCAAAATCTCGTCAATAAATGGCAATGGGTAGTAATCCTTAACCGTCTACTTATTCAGCTCTCTAAAATCTACACATAGTCGGATCTGGTTGTTTTTCTTCTTCCTGAAAACAACTGGTGAACACCATTCCGTGTGCTGTACAGGAAAAATTAAACCAGCTTTCTGTAACTTCTATAACTCCTCAAACAACACGTCCCTCAATTCAAAAGGCATACGCCTTACTTTCTGACGCACAGGATGACTGCCTTCTTTTACATGAATAGTATGAACAGCCAGGCTGGGAGGAATGCCTTTGAGCTCATCATAACTCCAAGAAAAAATGTCGTGGAATTCTTGGATCAAGGACACATAGTCCTTCCTTTCTGTTGAACTGAGCATGGAACCTAATTTAATTGGCCACGAATCATTCGGTGTGCCAAGGTCCAACTCAATCACATCTGCGTCTCTTATCCTATCTTACGGCTCTATCGACTCATTTAGAGTTATCTTATAAATATCCTTTGTAGTGGATCCCTCTTTAGATTCATCACTAGATGATGTCTCACTACCAGATGGATCGTCTGTTGTTTCTAATTCAATAGAGGATAAAGGAGCTCTCTCACTCTGGGAGACTCAGGGTAAGCATCGACTATCACTCAATTAGCACCTCTACCTAGAACCACTCGACCGGCGGTTATATCAACTTGACAATCTCTTCGTAAGATCCAAGGCCTACCTAGCAAGACTCGATAGCTAAGACGTCCTGCAAATCTTATCACCCTAAAGTCCAAGAAGCATTCTACACTTGCAACTGTAACATGAACCTTAGTTACGCAACCTTCTGGTTGCCTTAAACTATCATCAACCATTCTAAGAAGGGTGGAGCTATCTTTTTTAATGCCTAGACCCAACCTCTCCATCAACTCTAAACTCATGATATTGACGGAGGACCCAGTGTCTACGATAGCATGCTCCATCAATATTCCATCCACGTATGCTGGAACCCTAGGGAAATTCTTTTCAGCATGATCAAACCAATCTTCCCCTATTCATTGTCGTGTTGCTGCGCATCCGAGTCGTATACACCTCCATTTCTTTTGTTGTACATTTGTGTTAATTTCTGCGTGTGATTCATTGTTTGTGTGATGCATTTTGATAATCCGCATCCAATGTATATATTCCCTTAGTGCATGCGTATGATTTTGTTTGGATGCATGATGTGTGTGTATTAGAAAAATATGAAAAAACTGATGCCAAAGGACATTATCAAGCTGATTATTTCAATGATGAACTTTAAGAAATGATGCAGGACATGCATATGACGCCAAACAGGGTGACCTTTGAAATCGTCATTAATGGCTTTGCCAAAGCAAACATAGTTAAAATGGTGCTGGAACTTCTGGATGAAATGAAGATTATGGCGGTGATCACAATTGTGAAGGCACTTGAGCAAGCAGATGTGCAGTGGAGTAGTTCTCTTGTAATAGGAATTTTAAGATTCCTCAAAAGCATAAAAGCTTCTTGGGTTTTTTTTTATTGGTGGAAAGACACTGATGGACTCATGCTAAAATTGGTTTCCTAATCACTGTTTTGGGACGGGACAGCCTGGTTTCAAAAGGGGTTTTTTTTGAGAATTTTGGGAACATGCCTTCATGGAGTAACGTGGTAAGAGGAAGATAAAAAAAAGAAAGAGGAGAATCTCTCTCTCTCTGTGTGTCTGTGTCTGGATCATACAACCCGCAGGATCTTACGCCCGCAGAGCTCCCTTATCAGAGAACCTCCCAGACACATTTTACCGCACGCCTTGCCTCCCCTTTCAGGCAAATGAACGATGATGATGTCTCTTTTGAAATACGGCGCTTGGTGGCCTTCATCAAATATGACGCGGAAGAGAAAGCTCGGGAGATTGTCATTTCTGCCGAAGAGGAGTTCCAGCTCCTGAAGCTACAGTATGTGGAAGACGAGAAACGTAAAATCAACCAGGAATACGAGAGGAAGGAGAAGCAACTAGAGATTCGCAGGAAAATCTCAATGCTTCTCGCTTGCGGGTGCTTCAACTGCAAGATCACTTGGTTAATGATATCAAGAAAGGTGCAGAAAAGCAAATTTATTCATTCAGCATGACAGACCATTATGCATACAAGCAGTTGATGAAAGATCTCATTGTGTGAGGAGTTACAAACTGCCTGCATGCTTCGTGGCTCAATTTTGAGCGATAATTGTATGCATCGGTGGGCTCAGAAGCTTCAGACTGAGGGGTGTCCATACACATGCCCTCTTTCTTCTTACTTCTTTTGGGGCACCTACCACCGGTGGTCTGAAAGCGAGGACGTTCGGCTTTTTAATCCTGACGAAGGTCCTTATTGAGTTGTAAAGGTTAATTGAGGTCAGCAGCCATGGCTCTTCAGAATATTGGTGCCAGCAACAAGAATGATGCTTTCCACCTCTACAATCGAATCCAGAACATGTCCAGCTGAATAATTACACCTTCGTCACTCTCCTCAAAGGCTGATCTGTGCTTGTCAATTTCGAATCAGGACATACCGTATACGATGACGTTGTCAAGGAAGGCCTGGAAGGACCCTGGATGGCAAACCAAAGAACGAAGCATGCATTCTGTGTTGTTTCCTTGATTGTAGACAGCAGATTTCAATAGGACTGTTATACCACGAATGCAACAAGCATCTAATACTACTACTTTTTATCAAACTTAATCAATTGCAAGGCTTTCAGATGGTTCCAATCATCTCGCAGTGAAGTGGCTGTGACATTATCCTATTCTTTAGCCATAAATTCATTCAACACAAGATGGAATTTGTGATTCTATACAGCTTGCAATTAGCTTTGCTGGTGGCTACATAACAGGAATTTTCTGTCAATGACTCACAACTAGGTGTCAATCTTGTGTCATTCCTAAACAACTCAAAGGATGAACAATTTGTTGTAACTGCTTTTCATGTATGAAAGAGGAGATCACTACATTAAATGCTGAAAAGAAGAACAGGAGAACACCTGAATGGAAACAGTTTATGATGAACTTCAGTTGAACTTCAGTTTATTATGAACATGAACTTCTTGTAACTCATTTGACAAGGAATATAGTGAACTTTGGCATCAACAATTCAATTTTCTTCTTGTTAGTCTCTTCCATTGCTGTACCTTGAACCCTGTGTTCTACAGCTCTTGCATGAACTCTACGACATCGTGCTATGCCCAAAGGTTCTACAATATACCCAATACGCAGGATCTTCTTGAATTCCTTGCGTACTCGTGGAGATAATTTAATCAACTGTAAGAGTTTTACATCTGGCTTGACTTCGCAAAGAGAACTTGCTAAATCAAAATCATGATAGGTAGCCAAAGCTCGCTTTTCTCGCTAAACCATTCTCTTTTTTGGTCTTCGAACCGGCTTTAGTGCTTCTTTTTTAGCTCTTGCCTTCTTTCTTGGCACTTCCTCATCCTTCTTAGGATCAATTTTTCTATCAACGGGCCTTAGAGGTCCACCCTCCATGCCAGGATTCAGGACTTTCGTCCCCTTATCCCCTTGCTTAGGGTTTCCCTTGACCGGTTTTACATTATCTCTATCAGCCTCTCTAGCCCTTTGGCCTCTTGTCACGGCTCGTAGGTTAGAGGTTTCAGCGCCATTGATGCGTACAGCCTCGATAAGGCTGGCTCCATTGCCTTGTGGCAACTCGTCTATAGTGGTCTTTCCCCTTTGCAATATTTATCTTGGTCCATCATTTTGATGCAGGTTATTACATTGCACTCTATAATTAACTGGACTTGGTTGTTTACTCCCTTCTTGGAGGGAACTAATCTTACTCCAACAGTAGCGGCTAAATGGCCCGACTTCCCACAAATATCACATTTGACATTTGGAAAGTTTCTAGGGAAATGTTGTCCGCCACACCACTTACAGCTGAATCTTGAGGGACCACCCTCTTTAGGGCGTCGATTCCCTATCAGATTCTGCTGCTTCTGCAAGAAATTGACGTCAATAGCTATTTGCCGATATTGTTCAGAAATCATGTCAGTGTAGTGCTTCATCATATCCTTAACTTCGCCAAGGACATTAAAGTCACTCAACTCATAGCCTTGATCATCTATCTATCGTTCCATTGGCCTAACAATTTGATTAGGCATTGGTTGTTGACTCACAAGAACAACATTAGGATTCAAAACTTGGCCTCCAACATCAGAGCCAACTGACTAGCCATAGGCATAGTCACACTGGGAGGAGCTGGCAGCAAATGTACATTTTGAACCATGCTTCCTCTCCCATTAGGGTTATTCATAGGCATCCCTTGACTTCCATTCATCAATGGTAAATTGCATCCAGGTACTAGACCCGCATTAAGATTTATTCGAGAGGAGTAGGCCATTTGTAATCGTGCTTCTACTCCTTCTGCCCGCATAATGGCGGTGTCTATATCAGCCAAAGCCACACTGCTCAATTGTACCTGAATATTGAAATCTAATCCATGCAAGAAGTATTGCAATTGGGCAGTCGGCGGAATAGGAATGTAAGTTTGTAACTTACGAAACACTTCCTTAAGCTTTTTAGCATAGGCTTTCACATTCTCGTGGGGGTCTTGGTGTGTTACATTCAAAACACGCAACCAATATTGGCCACCTCTTTCAGGGGCATATTCTCCTTGAAAACCTGCGTAAAATTGATCGATTGTGCTTATGGTTCCAGTCTCTATGCTATGATACCATACTACAGCCCTTCCTTTTAACGTCATATTAAAGAACATCGTAAGATATCCCTCATCCTGGATGCGATAATTAAACATTAGACTCTAGAATTCACAAATGTGAAACTCTGCATCTTCTTTGGCTAACCCATTTAAAATGGGCAAAGGCACTCCTAAAGGTGGCAAATCCGGCGTCCCTATAGGAATTGCAATGGGTTGTGCCATGACGACAATCGGATTGACAATAGGAGTTTGGACTGATGGAATCACACCCCCACTTGAAGTGGATTGACTTGGTGGAAGAGAGGAAGAACTTGCACTTCCTCTTGTACCTAAAGGACTATGTGCAGCAGTTGGGTTACTAAGACCACTATCCCTTATGCATATCGGGCTACTCCTTTGAGGAGAATAGTGACTTACAATCTCCAACCGCCGTCTGGCCCTCTTAGCACGTTCTGTTTTTTGTATTTCGGCTTGACAGTCCTTGTCAGAGGACATAAACCAACTTTTTGGTCCCTAAAAACCCTAGATGCGAGAACCACCACTTATTGGCAGCTCTCGGCGGACGCACCACTGATGGGACCTGAAATGGGTCTGCACTGGCTATGGCACTAGCCGAACCTCATGCTCATAACAGATAAACACACCCTCACGGCTTCACAGACCAGGAGCGTCAATCTGCTGCTAAATGACAAATTGCCCTAAAGCCTAATCTATGCGTTTATAGTTTTATAGTTTTGTAGTCCAACGTTTTCCTTTCTATAAACTCCTCAGAGGGAGAATCCATACACATTGGCAATAAATACCACGATAATCACATACATGGGAAGCAGCCTCTCGGTAGGAACACCGTGGCCCCGTTGCAACTCTCCTACATTGCAAGGATTATCCCCTTGATGTGTTGCTCAATATATAAAACAAACGAACAAACTCCACTCTTTCATTTCAAAGGTCTCCAGGAGATATACCATGTTTTTCCTCACTCAACGTGGGTCATTGTCATTGAAACAGGTGCTATGCATCCAGTTTTTTATTCCAATACCATGATTTCATGCACATGCAAAGATGAATAATTCTAAAGTGCTCAAACATCATTTTCAAATTAGCAACGTGCTTGTGCAAAACTAGACTTTTAATGCTTATTCACTAACTCACTGCGACGACGAAAGGATAGCACCGAGATGATACTCGTGCTACTATCCTCTTAATTAACGTACCACGAAACTCTATGACATGAAATGCATTAGAAAATCAGCAACAATCAGCACGTAAATCACACCATCCAAACATCCCAACCCCCTACGTTTAGGTATTGCTTTCATTGCACAGGTGTAGAGGCTCATTTTGTCATATTTTGATGTAGAAAGAGCAATAAATCACAAACTTTGACAAAGAGATAGGGCACATTGAGGCTAAACCTCATGCTTTCCCACAACCACACATCCACAAACAATTCTTATATTTTTTCTTATTTTTCCAAGGCGTATTTCTATTTTTTCTCTTATTTTTCCCATTTTCTTAATTTATTTAGCAATAAAATAGGTTATTTTTTTATTTTTCTTATTCCAATCACTTCAGCACACTAACATTCAATTTATCTTCCATATTCCCCCCATGGGAACACTTTTCTCCCACCCGAAACGGAAAAACTACCATTTTGCTACTTAAAAACCGCTTTTCGAGTTTACAGAATTAAATAAAACATGTAAATCATTGCAAAACAAAAAAAATTTGATAAACAACAATTACTCATAATGAAAACAGCACACAAATAAATTTTCATCCAATAAGAACATAATTATCATCATAAACTATAAAAATTCCTTCATTTTCTTCATAAAAATGGTCATACCGTGTTTTTACGTAACCCGAGACACCTTGAATGATTGCATAGAAAATGTGTCAAGATTGTGGGAGAGAAGGAAGGAGTCTCACTTGTAGCTTTCTTGCTTGCACAAATGGGGGAATACACACAAGGGTGGAGGCTGAAAACAGTTTTCCTCTTCTTAGTTGTGTAAGCCAAAAGATCTCTAGTACAAAAGAAATAGAAGAACCCTATATACGGGTCTCAAACCAAACTCAACTAACTAAGGTGGCATACTAACTGAGCCACGAACTAGAGTAGATAAGGATAGCTGTCATCTAGCTATTATTCATGGGCGGTGTATCAACCGCATCTGCAACAACTAACAAGTCGGTGACATAAATGCACAACGGTCACCCTGACATATCACGAGTGGAGCTCGATATCTCAACACTCCCCCTCGAGCTCAATCCCAATTCCTGCACACTAAGAAGGTCTCTGAACTTGCGCAGCTTCTCTGCGCCCAATGCCTTCGTAAATATGTCAGCTACCTGATCCTCTGTGCTGACATAAACTAGATCAATAAGACCTAGTAAAACCCTCTCCCGCACATAGTGATAATGCACCTCAATGTGCTTTGTTCTAGCATGATAGACTGGGTTATTTGCCAAGTGTATACTGCTCATGTTGTCACAATAAATGACAACTGGCCCATCTGTAGGCTGATGCATATCATAAAGTAGCTTATGCAACCAAGCTACCTCACATGCAGCCATTGCTGCACCCCTGTACTCAACCTCTGTGCTCGACAAGGCAACTGTAGGTTGTTTCTTGCTGCTCCAAGTGATTGGAGCACTCCCAAAAGAGAACACATATCCACTGGTAGATCGTCTATCAGAAATACTACCAGCCCAATCAGCATCAATGTATCCATGCAACTGTATCTGAACCCCAGTCTCATAAAATAGTCCATACTGCAATGTGGACTTCACATACCTGAGTATGCGTCTATCCGCATCCAAATGCGATTTCCTTGGAGCCTGCATAAATTGACTTACCAATCCAATAGCATAGCTCAAATCTGGCCTGGTAATAGTCATATAAATCAAACTTCCTACTATGCATCTTACATAGTAGGGTCGTCGAGAAGCTCACCTGCATCTGTGCTCAGCTTCACATTCTGCTCCAAAGGAACTAAAATAGTCTTACAGCCTGTCATCCCATATTGAGACAGCATGTCCAATCCATACTGCCTCTGCAAGAGCCGTATCCCACTTGGTGATCTAATCACCTCAATGCCCAAGAAATAACACAGCTATCCCAAATCCTTCATCTCAAACTTCTGCTTCAATAGCATTTTCACATGAAGGATATCTTCATCACTGTCACCTATCATAATCAAATCATCAACATAAATGACAAGTAGCATAATACCTTTCTCTATTTTTCTCACATAAAGTGAGAAATCTGCCTTGGAAATTTGAAAGCCAATAGTGACAAGATACTGTCCTATCTTGTCAGACCATTCTCTAGGTGCTTGCTTCAAGCCATACAAGGCTTTCTTCAACCTGCAAACAAACTCAGGATAAACAGCATGCACATAACCTAATGGCTGCTCCATATAGACCTCTTCTTGCAAATCACCATGCAAGAAGACATTCTTTACATCCATCTGATGTAAAGACCATCCCTTTGATGCAGCCATAGCAATGACTGCTCTTACGGTTGCCATCCTTGCAACCCGACTGAATGTTTCTTCATAATCAATGCCATATGTTTGTGCATACCACTTGACTACTAATCTTGCCTTGTATCTGTTCACAGAACCATCTGCATTGTGCTTCACCTTATAAACCCACTTACAACCAATTGCATTCTTATCTTTAGGCAAAGGTACCGATTCCCATGTAGCATTTGCTTCCAAGGCATCCATTTCTTCATCCATGGCTTTCTCCCATTTTTCTTTTCCCATGGCTTGCTCGAAAGAAGTGGGTTCTGGTTCTTGTATCACTTTGACCATATATGCATAGTGAATGGCTGTAAATCCATCATATTTCAGCCTATCCACAGGATATCTAGCTCTCGTAGACCTGCGCAAAGTAGGTTCACTCCCAGGTGCTCTCAAAACATCCCTGGTCTTCCTTACTCCAGGTGTAACAATAGAAGGAATACCCAACTCATCATCAATGCTCTGTTCTGAGCCACTAGATTCACCATCCACATACGAGTAACCTGCATTCACATCAAACATGGGCTGATCTACCTTCTATTTCCCTTTTCGTGATACATGTATACCACTATCTACATTGCTTTGAGAAGATTCTCCTGATCTCAATATGCCTATCCATGGCGAAGAATGTGAACCACTACTAGAGGACGCTCCAGGTCCACTAATATCTTGTGACTGCTGCTATGAATTATGTGCAGCATTACCATTTTGTACATCTACATTATCAATCACATTTACTGGTTTATACCAACTACTCATCTCATCAAAAACAACATCTCTGCTCACTATAAACTTACGAGTAGAAGCGTTATAGCATCTATACCCTTTTTGCTGCAAAGAATAACCAATAAAGATGCACTTTTCAGCTTTTGGATCCAACTTGGATCTCAACTCATCTGGCACATGAACATAGGCAATGCAACCAAAAATTTTCAAATGAGAAATATCTGGTTTCCTACCAGTATACCTCTCCTCTGGAGTCATGCCATGTATTGTTGCAGTGGGAGTCCTGATCATTATGTAGACTGCTGTAGCAACTGCCTCAGCCCAATAAAAGTCTGGCAGGTCTTTTTCATTGAGCATGGCACGAGATACCTCTCCAATATGCCTGTTTTTTTCTTTCTGCAATTCCATTTTGTTGTGGGGTATGACTGCATGAATATTGTTGCTTTATGCCATGCTCTTGCAAGAACCTTGCAAACTCATTTGAGAGGTACTCTCCCCCTCCATCTGACCTTAGGCAATTTATTTGTAGGCCTATTTCTTTTTCAACCACAGCTTTAAGAGTTTTGAAATGCCCAAAAACTTCACTTTTCTTTTTCATAAAATACACCCAAACTTTTCTACTATAGTCATCAATAAAAGTGACAAAATAATGATAGCCTCCAACAGATGCAGCTTTAGTAGTCTACACATCAGAGTGGATTAATTCCAATGGCTTCTTACTCTCTTGAACATGTCTAGGAAATGGTTTCCTTGCCTGTTTTCCAAACTGATAGGCTTCACATACCTTATGCATTTCTACAACCTTGAATTTTGGCAATCCTGCAACAATATTTTGGGCCTGCATTGATTTGAGTCATTGTACATTAACATGACCAATGCGTTTATGCGAGATATCAATATCTGCAACTACACTGGTCCCATGCGCAAACATTGCTGCACTCAATTCAGGCATGTCTGCATCCAATGTAAACATTCTGCCCTTCTTCTTTCCTTTTGCTATCAAGCGACCTTTATTTTTCATATCCTCAACAAAGCATCCATGGGAATTAAATCTTACCTGCAAGCCCTACTCAACCATTTGACCAACAGAGACCAGGTTCTTGGTGATATTCGGAACATGAAATACATCCGACAGGTATTTCTTTTTCCCATCCTGCATAGACAAAGGAATATTTCCAATCTGCACAATAGGATGTGCAGTATCATCACCAGTCTCCACAAATCCTGGTTTTTCCATTTTCCTTGCATCCTGCATCCATTCTGCATGACCTGTCGTGTGGTTTTATGCACCTGAGTCAACATACCACACATCGTTACTTTCTTTTGCACTTGTCACAAAATTGGTCATGTGGTGCACCATAAACAAATGCTCATTTCTGTCATCACCCTGTCTACTAGAAGATGCATAATTCCCTTCTTGCAGTTTTCCATTCATGATGTCATTCTGCTTTTTATACCAGTCTTTAGCCATATGACCCATTTTACCACAGTAGTAGCATTCAACATTGCTGTTTGCATTTTGCCCTCTTTGCCATCCACCACGACCTCTTTGGCTCTCCCTACCTCTAGAGTTACCACATCCTCCTCCATAGTACTGGTTTTCTTGAGTTTGCTGCATATTCTGATTTCTACCACGGCCTCCAGATCGGCCTCCTCTACCTCTGCCTCTACCTCTTCTAGCATTTGAGTAGAAGACAGCTTCTTTTGAAGTTCCTCCTGAAGAAGATGCACCACCATTTCTCTGCTCTTTAGAAATTAGAAGAGCAATCAACTCCTCAAAATTAGGAAATCTTTCACGGACGGAAATGGATGTTCGGAACTGTGCATAATCCTTTCCTAGACCATTCAAGGTCACAAAAACTAAATCATCATCTTCCACTAGCGACCCAATGGAAGCAAGTGCATCTGCAATCTTCTTCACCTTCATGTGGTAGTCATTGATGCTCATATTTTCTCTTTGCACATTATGCAACTCTTGCTTGAGCTGCATTTTCCTGGCTTGCGCATTTGTGCTATACATTTTTGACAAAGTATCCCATGCCTCCTTTGGCATACTTGCATCTTGAATATGCACAATCATAGAGTCTGAAATGCTGATAGACAGCCAGTACATAACTTTCTTGGCTCTCTCATGCCATGCTTTAAATGCCTGCATTTGCTGTTGATTGGGAACATCAGGAAGAACTGGTTGTTCTTCATTTCCTGCAACAAATACCCAATATCCTTTTCCCATAAGGAAATTCGTCATTCTAAACTTCCATGCTTGGAAGTTGTTCTTGTCAAGCTTTTCAGTGACAATCTATGAAAGAGAATCAGACGCCATTACAGAACACTGCAAAAAATTATGTCACTGCAAAGAACACAGTTTCAGCCTCACAAGGGCAAATCTATAAAATTGACGAAAGTGGTATTTGACCACACAGTCACTTCCTAGTGACGATTTTGCATCAACAGGCAACAAGGATGATTCTGTAACTCCCAATGTCTCTACGCACAGGCATACGATGCAATTTCTACAGTAACTTTTCACCGACCTGTAGAACAGTGGTCGCACAGCATAAAACTGGGCCTTTTCCTAAGTGCATGCTGAAAACTTCCGCCTCCAAAACAGGCCCCGAAATGGCCTCAAATCAAAAAAATAGGGTCACCAAGGGCAAAAGCCCTATCTCGCAGCATATACTGCCCTCTTGCTTCACCGCGAAGGGTGTCTCAACCTGAGACAATGCACTCTTGCACTTTCCGGCTGTGCTACCTGCAGAGACTTGCTCCCAAAACAGAAAATGAAAGCAACACTGATCCTCTTACCAGAACACCGCGAACTTGGCTTGCTTTCTTGAGCTCCTCACCACGAACAAGGCTCTGATATCATGTCAAGATTGTGGGAGAGAAGGAAGGAGTCTCACTTGTAGCTTTCTTGCTTGCACAAATGGGGGAATACACACAAGGGTGGAGGCTGAAAACAGTTTTCCTCTTCTTAGTTGTGTAAGCCAAAAGAACTCTAGTACAAAAGAAATAGAAGAACCCTATATATGGGTCTCAAACCAAACTCAACTAACTAAGGTGGCATACTAAGTGAGCCATGAACTAGAGTAGATAAGGATAGCTATCATCTAGCTATTATTCATGGGCGGTGTATCAACCGCATCTGCAACTGACAAGTCGGTGACATAAATGCACAATGATCACCCTGGCATATCACGAGTGGAGCTTGATATCTCAACAAAATGGAGCCTCCATTGCTCTCAATCCAATGCTGTACTTCAATCTTCAACATCTCCATCAATCTCCATCACCATTTCCTTCATTCTCCATCCCCGATTCCTTCATCAAGATGGCACACATGCTCCATCCCCAGTTCCTTTATCAAGATGGCACACATGAATAGTCTTATAGAGAAGAGAGAGAGGGAGGAGAGAGAAAGACTAGAATCTGTTCACTTCATCCACACAGCCATTCCACGCACGAAGAGTGGCGATAAGACTAGCAAAGAGAGAGAAATCAAGGGCCAATGTCTGTCAGATGGGTTGTATTCAACCCAGATGCTTCATCCTCATGAGAGAGAGCGCAAATTTTGGCGCCTCCTGGCACCATATCCTCACGCTTTATCCCACGTTTTCTCACATTTTTTTGTTGCATGAAATGTTGGGGGGTTTAAATTCCCCAAAGGGCACCCCCCCTCTTGTCCAAGGTTTGGTCCACCTTTTCGTATCTTGCCCATCTTTTGGCCATTTCCCTGTCCTGACTCCGATTCGAGCTCTAAAAAATCCTGGGCGTCCGGTTTGACATCCCGCATTGAGTGGCAATTCCTGGCATCTGCACAGCAGTTGAAAAAATTATCAAAAATCCACGAGTGTCGCTCGGGCACCTTTTAAAAGCCATCTTTCACTTAGTGCTTAAAATCATCCTAGCTAAAGCCGCCGCCTTCGATGTTAAATATTTTTCTCCTAAATTTCAGATTTTTTGGCAAATTTTAGACACATCCCGGGCTCAAAACTCTGCTCTCAATCCCACATTGATTTTATCACTTAAAGTGCACTTAAAAGCCAAAAGCCTGATTTTGCACAGTGCACGAAAAAGAGCATCACACACACTAGGTGAACTTAAATTGAGGATTGTGTGTAAATAATAAGAAACTCACTCAGACTTAAGAAACTGAACGAACCCACCAGTAGAAAAAGACCCTGAAACTTGGACAGGTAATCAAGAACCCCAAGTGGTAGGACCAAGAGGAAGATGCGACACATGAGCCAAAAAAATCAAAGGTCCCATTATTGCAGGCATCAATCTACTGGATTTAATCAATCTCATGGACACCCTGGTGGGACAAGAGACTGCAGGTATGGGAAGGACCAATACGAACCATAGACGCAACAAAGAGCTCAATCTAGGGTATTTTCTAGATGAAATCCAATAGATGGTGAGAAAGTATGACTTGCAAACCTAGATGGACCACCACGATAGGTCATCGAAGGATATTAAAGCGGATCTCAAAGAGGAGAGGAAACTAGCGTGGGAAGCTTTGCAAGGCATAGTGGTATACAATCAGGAATAGCAAGCTAGAAGCTTGCAATAGAATGTAGAAATGCAGGAGATCTAGCTAGCCTTAGCAAATAGAAATTGATTAAAAATCAATCAAGACCTAATGTGAGAGAGAGTGTGTGTGTGTGTGTGTGAGAGAGTGAGTGCACGCTAGAAGAATACCTTATGCTGAGAAAGCTTCTCATGAAGCAACTATTAGACAATGCATCTGCAAAGTAGAGCGCAACAACACTAGCGACCTCATTGCTTGTAGGGGTAGGAGCCAGAGAGGGCTCTAAGAGCCAATTCAAGATCCCTATGGTAGCCAAGTAGTTAGACAAGTACCATCCTAGCAACGATCCATATAGTTTTGTAGAGCAATTCAATCAATTTTGCAAGGCCAACAGTCTCACGGACCTTGGCCAATGCTCCCAAGCATTCAGGCTTTGCTTAGGTGACAAGAGTAGGACTTGTACACAAGCTTCGATGCCACAAAGTGCAATAATTTCAATCACCTCAAGAATCTCTTTATCAAGAGATTCCTTGAGACAGGGTACTCAGACAACCTCATAGTCTGACTGATGAGTGCCAGTCAAAAGAACAAAGAGGACATAATGGACTATATTATCCACGTGCAGAGTCTCTTTAAGAGAATCCCATCTAATGAACAACCTAATGAATGAGTAGTCTCCATAGTGTTCATCAATGGGATCCATAATAAAGAACTTTACAAGGCCTTAGCAAGAAACTCTAGCCTATAGAGAGACATTCTAGCTAGGGTTTTCGATGAAGCAATAAGAGTAGATGACCAAATCAAGGAGAGGAGATCCAAGAGCTTAACTTGAGATAGCGCTAGTTCTAGATGCTTAGAGAGAGCTGCTATATCTAGTGAGCAATCAGCCCCTAACACCCAAGACAAGGGGAAGAGTGTAGACCAAAGCCAAAAGCTGACTGAGATGAAGATGGAGATATCAAGGCTACAAGAAATGGTGAGGAGACCGACATGCCCACACATCCAGTGGATGTATTGTGGCGGAAACCACTTATGAGCTGAGTGTTAGGACCCTAGGTCCCAACCTTGTACCAATTGCAATAGGTTCGGTCATGATATCATGCATTTTAGACTATCGAGATGACTTCCATACTTGCAACCTAATTGGAGCCCCAAGAGGAACACCAAGGAAAAGGGAATTCTCTTGCAAGAAAATCTATCTTGTAACATCAACAAGCTTGTTTATCATGTTTCATATGGTCACAATGAAGAAAAGAACACCAGGCACAACAAATCTTCATGCAGCGTCATGTAGATCTCCCACGGTTTTTAATAGAATCAACCATATTCTTCAATATCTTCACAAAATCCATCAATAGAACAAAGAAAGCAAAGGAATACACCATCTTTGAATGGAAATACATCACATAGTATTCATCTTCAATATCTTCATAGTCTTCTCCCTCAATCTCTCATATACAATCACTCTGTTTCAGTAGAATTGGCTATATCTGACTCTCTCTCTCTCTCTCCATCAATAATACATCATATCCTTACTACAATCTCTCAAAATCACACTCAATAATCCTTCTTAGGTCGTGGATACCCCTCCCAAGAGGTATGTCTGATATGAAAAGTCACCAGAGCCTCTACAGTGTCCTTTCATAGCTCACTACTATCACTTCACTCTAGTCTTCACTTGAGTCTTTGGCAGCTACTTCTTCCACTTCTTCCAGCTCTTTTGCACTTGTATTCACCTCTTTCCAAGGCTAGAAAACTTTCCCAAGCTACACTCTCATCCATCAGAACACATACAGAAGCATACAGAACAGTCACAGAACAGTACCAGAACAGCTACAGTACAGAATAGAACAGAACAGAACAGAACAGAACAGAAGCTCTACAGAAGACCTACAGAAGGTTACAGAAGGTCATCAAAACCTCATAACTCATTCTCAAACCATTCCAAACTCTCACAAACCATTCAATAAGCTTTCTCAAGATCTCAATCTTCATCAATCAATACTCCATCCCTCTTTACAGAAGACAATCAGAACAAAACAGACCAAAACAGAGCAAAACAGAAGGTATACAGAACCTATCAGAACATCACAGAACCACTAACAAACATCATGAACTTTCAAAACCCAATCATTATCATCCAAAACACTCTCAAACCACTTCCAAATCAATCAATCATCTCATAAAATCAACCATTCAGCTCTCAAAAACCACAAAAATCAGCCAAAAAACAAGTCATTTCAACACTCAACACTAATGATGTAAAACCAGTCATTCCTAGGATGGAGATAAATCCCACAAGCATACCCTAGCTACCTCGACCTTTTGTAACCCATCCACCAAGCGACACTCTAGTTCACTATGTGGAGGAGCCGAATGACGATGAGCCCTATGTGAACCCTTACATCTTGCACAATGAAGAGGGCAATCCAATCCTCATGGATTATCGACCAGTACCGGTGATGATACTAGGTAAAGGTAGAGACAGAGGCTTAGGAGAGTAGACCCAAGTTCTGACTTATGGTCACCAAGGACATATCTCCTCGTGCTACCCCGAACAGGAGCAAGCTAATCAAGAAAATACCAATCTTAGGTGCCCAAAGTGTGGAATCACTCACTTGTTTACCAAATGCCCTAGATGGAAGCCACCCTCTAGTCCGTGATGAACAAGCCATTTGTATCATTGGGGTTTTTTGCATTTTAGATATTTGACAAAGAGGACACACCTATCCCGTTACACGTCATGACTCATGCACAAACGAAGTAAGCCAGCATATCACTACTTGGACCTAGCAATCTAGACACAGCGTCGATAGGGAAAAAGGGCCATAGGTGAAGGAAGAAGAGGATAGAGGCCAAGGTCATGCTTAAAATGGAGAGTGCTACAACACTACCCACAACAGGAAAGAAGGTCACATACGCAAAGGCAGAGACATCCGCTCCAAATACTACTGAGAAAGGGAGTGCTAAGGTAGGGGAGTACCCTTACCCAAAGCACCAACTAGAAGCCATAGAAAAATTCAAGGAGTGGGTGAACGAATCCTAGGAGCACCTTAAGGACATTGATTGATGATGTCTCAAGCACAAGCACACTAGCTTTGCCTCCATGAACAAAGTCAAGAGATACATTTGCACCTCAAGTAGTACCACCTAGACAGAGGTTAAATGTTATAGGCGAACAAATAGCCAAGGCCATTGGCCAAGGAGTGCAAGACTAGGAGAAAGCAAGAAGCTAGCAATCTTCTTACAATGCTATAACCACACTAGTCACTCTAAGCTTAGGAGATCTGCTTAGGCAGCATCCAATGCTATGGCAAGAACTAAAGTAGTGGATAGAAGGATTGATAGAGCACGTTGTAGCTGACTTACATGAGCATGACCTAGTAATGTCTATAACAAGTTTGATGTTGCACTCAATGCCCAAGTCCTTGCACATTAACGCCTTCTAGGAAGGCACAAAGATGCATGCAGTCTTACCTAGTCCTAGCTCTAGGAGATGCCATACGAAAAGGGATTGTGGACACAGGGGCAGGAGACAGTGTGGTTAGCCATGTAGTACTCCAGGCTTGGGATAACCCACCTATCAAGAATGCTAGGTTTAATGTTACATTGGCCAATGGAATGAAGGTTAGGCCAATCTTAGTATTGAAGAACTAGCCGTTGAAGATCGCAGGTGTCCAATTTTCTATGAACTTCATTGTCATGAAGGGAGTGGACTATGACATCCTACTAGGCCAACCATGGATGAGAAATGTGCAAGTCATAGAGGATTGGTGCAACACTCTGATTTTCCTTGGCAATTGAATGGAAACAGTAAGGGTAGAGATGGATACTTGGAAGACTACACCAATTGACTTAGATGCCATCTCAACCATGCTGAAAGGTCATATGCAAGTTAGAAAATTTTACGAGTCGCTCACCAAGTATATCCCTTGTCGCAAGGATGAGTGAGATTGGATATAGTGCTAGCCACAATCGATCTCCCACTCTCGGATAATGAGGAGTATGAGCAAGATGTTAAAGTAATCGATAATCCTAGTGACACACCCTCAATACCAATATGGATGATGGCTAGGAGCTCGCATAGACAACCCAACCCTGTCAATGTACAAGTGGCCATTATCACAAAAATTGAAGATAAAGATGAGGAAGATATAGCTCTGGCTTGCCTATGCATGACTATCACTACCAAGCAAACACATACATTTGATGCATTGATGGATGAGGGTGATGATTTTAATATCTTGACTCATGATCATTGGATTCAAATTGGCAGACCCCAATTGTAGCCCACTAATGCCAAACTCAACCCATTTGGGGGATGATCATATGCTGGGAAAGTGTAAGGTTGCAATCTCTATTGATTTTGAAAGCCTACCCATGATCTTTTATGTGTTTCCAAATACAAAGGATGCAAGTACAAAATCGTTGTTAAGATGAACATTTAAAAAGTAGAAACTTTGTAATGTTGATGACTATTAGTCACAGCGCATTCAAATCCTGCAAAGCCACTCATAGAGAAACCCACCATAAAGCCTAACAAGGGGGGTTGCAACTTGTCACAACCCACCAAACATCAATGCCAGCAAACTACAAAAATCAGAGCTAAGGCCTAAGAACCACAGTTCAAATGGATGCCTAAGTACAAAGGCCTATCTCTTAAAAGCATGCACACATGACCTCACAATGCTAGAAACTCACACCCAAGAGCTAGGAGGCTGCAGAATAGGTGATACATGCAAAGAAAAATGGTCAAGCCGCAATGGTTTCCCAAAACCTTGTTGCAAGCGCAAGGCTATTACAAGGGCAATGCTTGGATATGGGTGCCTAAAGCCAAAACTGTCAAAAGGGAACTACTCAAGTGCCAGCCTCAAACCCATCTATGCAAGATCAAATACCATTTAAGGAAGCAAGGTCCCAAGAGACTCTCATATCCAAGCCCAGAGCCGCTATACCCATAGAGCCCACGATAAGTCCATCAACCAAAACTATAGCTAACTCCCATTAACCCAACCTAGTTACTTCTCAAGCTGAGTGTAGCACATCCTCATGAGCCGCACACCCAACCCATGGTCCTAAAGGATGCCATTACTCCTTAAGATCCACCTGAGGATCAACCACTAGAATCCCCCTTGTCTAGCTCAAATCGACCCTAACCAGCAATAGGTCTTAAGTCATCCTACAAACAATGATCGATCCTCGTGTTGGCTAAAGACCTAGCTGAAAACATAGGAGATGACCTAGTCACCTATATCAAAAGCACTTAGATGCCACTTTCACCCTACTTGCTAAGAGCTATAAGCACTTACACCTAGGTCTACTTGATGTATCCTTAGAGTCGGATGTCTGTTTCTTGCCATGCACCTGGGAGGAATACAAATCCATGATGGTAAAAACCCCCATGGTCATAGAGGAATTGATTTTCAATGCCAAGAAATCTTGAGACCAAGCCCTTAAACAATGGCTAATCACCCCTATAGTAAGAGTAAAGGCACCGCCATGAGCAACTTTGTAAGCTAGTCAATAATGACTCATCCTTCTTATGCAAGTGGTATGCTCTTTGAATCTAGTGGGAATAAGAAGGCTTCTAAATCATGACGAATGCTAAGCAGTGACGCACCATTAAGACCTCTGAGTATGATCCCACTCACGTAGCTCCTACCTCTTTTAGGGTATTGGCCATCACTCACAATCAATCATTGGAAGATCATGTCATGAGTCACCCTTACCTAGATTGAGTCCTTATTGAAGAAGAGCTACACATTGCTAGCAAGATTGACTCTACTGATCTTATCATTGACGTCCGCACCTATATCACATATGTAGGCATCAGACCTCACGATATGGACTGCCATGCTCAGTTGGAATGTAACCCACAATTCTATGCTTGGCTTTTGCAAGGTAATGTCTTGCCCACACGCACTTAAAAATGCCCTTAAACCTTTGCTTTCCAATCCCAAGAAGGATTCAAATCATTCTTGGGAGAGGGAGGGGGTAATATGGAAAGGAAACAAGCATAGAAAGAAAACTGGAAAAAAAGAAAACAAACATGCTTTAAACGCCAATCAATGTTTAAATGACAAGACTTAGAATGTGGGAAAAATTATCTTGGATATTTTTGAATCATGTGGATTTCTTGAAGCGGAAATTTCACTATATACTTAAACATTTTGCAATTTGAAGAGCTTCCATGTATGTTTATCTACCACCTTATGGAAGTTGACTCAAGAAAACTAATGGCGAGCTATATGATATATGACAAGAACCTAAAATGGCAAGGCAAGATAAAGGTAGCAAGCTCCCATTCATGGAGGAAGAGCAAGCAAAGTACGGCTTGATGGTAGAAATGAGGGGTTCACATTCAAGCTTACCCTAAACCTAAAAGATGCCATCATGGAGGAGCTAGTCGTAAAACAACTCGTGGACAAGTGCAATCTACACAAGTATGTAGAGAAGGTCGGGCAAGCTATTGATTATAGCAAGTGCACAAAATTTCTGAGGAGCTTTGATACCAAAGAAACTGTGGCACAGTGACGGTAAGAAGAGGAGAAGAAGCTCGCTAAGTAGAGGTGGAGTTGAGCCATGCAATGGTGGAGAAGGCCCTAGGTTTAGCCAGTAGGATTGAGAAACACCCAAGGAGGGATGTGTATAACATGCTGGGTGTGAGCAAGGCTACTATGCACATAGTTGAGAGGATAATCTTGGCAGATATCACAAACCCTGAAATTAAAATGCAAGGAAAGATGGTTCATGCCCTCTTCCCCAATCAAAGATACAACACCCTTATGAACAAAATCGGGGTACCATTGCTAGAAAGCATTGTAGTTGGATCCCCAAATGAGGTGGATTGGAACACCTTTGTGTGGAAGTCCATTTAAAACTTAGCAAAAGCCCTAGCCACAAGTGCAACTGCATCATATGGGGAGTCCTCGGCATCCATAACGAGGTCAACTAGGAAAACATCCTCCTCCAAAGGCATCCACCATCAAGTTTGATGGAGTATTGACGACCGTCATCCACGAGGCCCTAAAGGACATAGAAGGAGGTGAAGAGGAAGTAGGAGAGACCCGTAGTCAATTGTCACACCCTGAGTAGGAGCAATCCAGTAGTAGAGGACTGTAAGTGATAGGGAAGAGCAAGTGACACAGTCTGTTACCCCATGAAAGCCACAAAAGGAAACAAAAGAAAGAATGACCAAGGAGGAATGGATCGATCTGGATAGGGCCCAAAGAGAGTCTAAGAGGGCCAAAGAAGAGAGAAGGGAGAAGGAAGCAACTAAGCTGAAGAGAGTGGAAGAGGAGTCGAGAATGGATGAAGAAGAGAGAAAATGAAAAGCAGAGGAGGAGGCAAAAGAGTTGAGGAGAAAGGAAGAGGAAGACATTGTTGAGAGACAGAGAGAAGAGTTGAGGCAATAGAGAGGAGCTGTATGCTCTCTTCTCATTACTTCCATTATTCCATTACTCAAGTGTAAGTTATATACTAGGTTTAACTAACCATGACTAACTCTAGTTAGGTCACATCGACTAACCCAACTTGTTAAATGTCCCACACATGCTGATATAGTTGGACACATTTAAGACACTATCGATCACACACAAGAGTTTGAAGTCTCAACACTCCCCCTCAAGCTCAAGAAAAAACCTATACACCAAGTAGCTATTTGAATTGACTGAACTTATCTTTACCTAGAGACTTGGTAAATATATCTGCAACATGTTCATTAGTATTCACATACATAAGATCTAATTTCCCTACAATAACCATCTCTCTGATAAAATGGTAGTGTACCTCAATGTGTTTAGTCCGTGCATGGTAAACTAGATTTGTTGCTAGTAGTACACTACTAAGATTGTCACATAACAAGGTCACTGGAGCATCCACCTATATGTCCAAATCATCCCTATCAACAGCAAATCCCAAACCTTGCAAGTAATTGTTGATCCTTGCATGGCAGGCTCTCGGAGCCTGCTTCAACCCATACAATGCCTTTTTTAATTCACATACATAATGCTGAAAATTAGGGTGTACATACGCTTCAGGCAAATCCATATACACATCCTTTGCTAAATCGCCATTGAGAAATGCATTCTTAACATCCATCTGCTACAATTTCCAACCTTTAGCAGTAGCCAATGCAATCATAATTCGTATGGTTTCCATCTTGGCAACAGGGCTGAATGTTTCCTCATAATCTAAACCATATTGCTGGACATATCCTTTAGCAACAAACCTAGCTTTCTACCTCTCTACACTGCCATTCCACTTTCATTTAATCTTATAGACCCATTTGCAACCAATGGTCTTGTTTCCTTCTCGCAGTGGCACAAGATCCCATGTTCTATTTTCAGCCAAGGCAACTATTTCCTCATTCATAACTGTGTACTAATTTTTATCCATCACTACTTCATCATATGTTCCAGGTTCTTTGACCTCCGTCACTTTTGTCATGTAAGCATAATGCTTCACAAAATAACAGTCTATCCACAAGGTACTTGACTCTCTGTTAGTGTCTAAGCTATGGTGCACTACTCAATTCCCCTCTCTCATGAGGTGAAATGTACATGTTTTGCCTCATGCCAGGTGTATATAGAGTCGAAATACCAAGCTCACTATCTAGAATATCAGCTGAGTCATAGCATAAAGTCATCCTATGTAGAGGCGAATCTCTAGCTCAACTGCCAAGACCCACGGACCACTTATCGTTCAAGCGTTTCAAGCAAGCACTAATGGCTACCTCTCACAAAGCCGATGTGCTATCCCTCTCTATGAGTGTAGTGAGCTTACCTTGATGCCCAGTTGAGTTGCTTCCTCTCTCAAGCACTCTGATAGCTCCACGATTCGTGATGCAAGCTCAAGCATCCTCAAGCCTCTTTCTCCAAGCTCCATCCTCCATAGCCACATGTGAGATGAGAGAAGAGAAGAGAAGAAGAAGAGAGGAGATGGATGAGGGCTTCACCTCCAAGATCCCTCACTCTCACGCACTCCTTCCCTCGCTCACTCACACTGACTCCCTCAAGCACTCACAAGCAAGCAAGAGAAGAGAAGAAGAAAAGAAGAAGAGTCCACTTTGCCACACACCAAAGAATGAGCTCTCATTCACTTTTTTGAACTTCATATACAAAGCCCTAAATCCCTTTTGGGTGGTCATCCCCTTATCCCCTTTTTTACATGGCCCTGGCCGTGGCCTAGGCCCTTTTTCCCATTGTCCTCCTCTCTTCCTAGCTTAGTCCTACCACTGGTTCATGATTACAAATTGCACAAGAGGGAGCCTAACGCTCTTTTACAGAGGTTTTGGTTGTGCCTTTATATTTAAAGGTGTGCCTTCTTGCTTTTGGTTTCTTACAGCTTCCATGGTTGCGTCTTGTACTCATGGTGGTTGTTCCCATGCTTTTAGACTTCTTCCGGGCCCACTCTCTTATAGGGCGCCTTTTTCTTTTTTTTGCCTTGCATTTTTCCTCTTGATGCTTTGTTTTCCACTTCCTTTGCTTTGCAGTTAACATTAACCCCCTCCTAGTTGAGTGCCAATCCCATGGCACTGTTATTGGGTGGTGAGTCAAATGGTGTTGCTGGGGTAGCTAGGTGCCTTTTTGAGTTTGTATATGAGCCCTAGTGGAATGTGTGTGGGAGGGATTTATGCCTTTAGAAGTTTTTTTGGGTTTGTATACAATCCTTGAAGTGTGTTGGAGGGATTTATGGTTCTGAAAGGCCCTTGAGTTTGGATATGAGCCCTAGAGGAAGGTGAGTTAGAGGAATTTATGGTTCTGAAATGAAACACCAGGTTTGACAGATTCCTCTGTTGGCCCTCCTCGATTGTTTTATTTTTCATTATTCCAAATTATCTTCTTCATTCACTTTTCGATTAGGGCTATCATGTTCGCCCCTTGCTTTGTTGTGCTTACATGGTGGCATGTTGCATAAGATGGGGAGTGCATTGCATGGATGATAGGACCTCTATTTGTACCTGGAAATAAAAGAAGGTGCACTACCTAGGGGTGTGTCTGCCTTACCGTGGAGTGCATGGTGCCCATGCTTGTAGAACTGGGAGAGGGGTCTTAACCTTGGACAAGCCCTCAATGATATCCCACACTTGAGGACCCAGTTTGTGCACAGGGAAGGTGCAATGCATGGGGGTTAGGGTGACAAGTCTAACCATAGGCAAGAGTTACCTTCCTAGGTGTGTCCTACCCTTGATGTATCCTAAGCATGTGTGTCATGGGGAATCCAAAGAGCTAGGGGGTTAGACACGGAGCCAGCCGACCGAGGCCATCAAACGCACCTAACTTGAGAACCCCTAGGTGCATTGACTATTATCTATGTGCAACTTGCGGTTTTTGTGTGGTGTCTCTTCCCATTTATTTTTCTTTTTCCTTTCCTTTCTTTTCTTTTCTTTTTTCTTTTGAATATAAATAGTTTCTAGACTTTGGTGGGGTAGTACAAGAGAGAAGATTTATTCTTTGGGTTCTTGGGCATGGGATGGGGAGGTAGAGGGGCTTTAATGATTTACTAAGGAAGTGCCTACTTAGCATGTACCCTTTTTGGCCTATTTTAACATGGAAAGGGGTGATGGACAAAAATGGATGGCTACAATTGGTGAATTGGGTGTTGTTCATGTCCTCAAGGAGGGCCATGCAAAACGATGGGAGTAAAGCAACATGCAACATTAGCCGAGTCATGGTGCATTCATCTATTCCCACGTTAATGTCAAAAGAGAGCAGTGAAAGATGGTACCATGCTGGTGTGAGGGGTTGCCTAAGGAGAATCCTAAGTAATCTAATATAAAATTGCATGTTGTTACAAAGGCGGGGTCTAGGCAACAAGAGGAGAGTTCCATCAAGAAATGGGTCATGGAGTCCCATAGATCTTGTTTTGAGAAGGCGAGTGCTTCCTCTGGTTTTTTAACATTGATGTTGTAGATCTTCAGGAATTGTATATTGGCCATGGATGTTAGGGTCAAAATCTACTCCCACCCTCCGAGGATATGGTAGATAGGTCGGTTCATTTTGTTCAAAGGGCATGGAACCACAAAACGACATCCACGCATCCATGTTGCCATTCAATTTCTTCTCCTCCACTTAGGTTGGGATTCTAGTCTTTCACCGTGTGGGGCACATCCTCAACCTTGTTTTCCCAGTAATCCGGGGATTCTATCCCCAAAGCTATTGGATTTCTCTCTCTTTTAGTGAGCCATCGGTCACTGAGCCTTCTTCCCATCGTGATTACTTTCATTACCGCTTCGGTGGATAGTACTTTGCTCAAGGCCACTAGTATCAGAAGGTGAAATCGAAGGGTTGGTGGCAATTTTCCCACTGCTCCCAAACTAATAGCTCTGTATTCCAATTCATGGGTGAGCATTCCCTTTTTAGTGGGATGGGAGGTTGTGGAAATACCCTCCCTTCCGATGTGCCATCTTGTTCTTGAGAGGGCTCTAGTTGTGGTGAGGAAGGTGATGAAATCCACTGCTCATCTCATTGTGATCCTTCATGGGCTTGACCCTACTCCTACCTCCTGTGGTTTTTCTTCTTTGATGAACCCAAGTAAGTGCGTCCACTTCCTCCTAGGTTAGGCTTGCCAATAGGAGATAATGGTGTTGCTCTTCCAAGCTTGGGCCAACTCCACTAGGTTGTGGCAGCATTTACAGTCGTGCTTTCAATGCTCTATGAGCCATTCCCAATTTTCTTTTGGTGGCCTCTATGGATTCTCTCTCCTCTTTCTGGGTCACATCCAATAGAGTATCCAAGAAGGCACACTACTGCATTTGGAAACTCGCTTGGGAAACCTCTACTCTGCTTTCAGCAAGTATTTTTTCATTTTCTACTTGAGTGAGACGGCATGCCAAGGCTTTAATTCATCCTTCATTGTGGGTTTCCCACTCTTCTGCTCTCTTCATCATCTCCTTGGATCTCTCCCCCCCCTGCCTGCGTGTTAGGGATGTTATGATCAATTCATGTTCCTTCTCCGTGTGGGTGAGCTCCTCCTTCTCTTTTTCCAAGTGTTGAATCTCTCTATTCAGCCTCTCCTGCTCATCAATTTCCAGGAATACTCTGATTACGAGGTATTTGGCCTCTCGATAATGCTCCTCTTGTTCTTGTTTCCTTTCCGATTTTCTTATCACCAACTCTTCCATGCCTGATTAGACTCTTTGTAGTTAAGCTTCCAAGTCTGGTGCTATAGTACCAAGGTCTTATATTTGCATTGTAGTGTCACTAGCTCCTGGTTTTCATCTTTGAGCTGCTACCTCCAGATTCTCTCCTTTTCCTCCTTAGCACTAAGGTTGGCCTTTAGCTTGCTAATCTCTTTTTGGTACATGGTGACCTACCAAGTTTTTTCCAGTTGGAAGGTCACCACCGACTCTTTCTCGACTTCCAACTCAATCACCACTATTTTTTTCTCCTCCTTGGCTTTCTCTAGTTGAGAGAGAAGCTCCTTGACATATTCATTGTGTTCTAGGAATGGCCTCTCTATTGCGGGGATGGAGATTGTGGAGCCTGCCACCTTTTGCCTCTTCAGGTCCTGCCTGTAGCCGGTCTTTTGGTCCCTACCAGGGGGTTCCTTCTCCTACTCCTTGGCCCATTTCTTTATTCATGAAATACTAGATCCAAGCCATTAAGTTGCTGGCATCCACCTAGGCCATAGAGCTGGGTGTGGACATGGAGGTGGTGGTGATGGGTGTCAGGAGAGGGGGAGTGGGAGTGGGAATGGGGATGATTAGGGCCTTGCCCTTGCCTTCTTGTACTACAGGTGGCACAAACTCTAGCACATGGGTGATTGAACTCAGCCCTTTGTCTCTGATTGGAATCATGGGTTCCTGCTCCTCCTACAACACCTGAATTGCCACTCAATGGACATGCGCATGGCAAGAGCCATGTCTTCCTCCTCTCTTTTTCTCAACTCCTCCTCCTTCTTTTCCTATGTCCTCCTTCTTTCCTCCTCGACCTTTTTAGACTCCCTTCGAGCCTTTTACAAGTCCGCTTTCTCTTTTTTCCTCCTCTCCTCTTCTTATTGTTCTTGTGCAATTTTCTTCTTCATCTTCTTAGCCTTTCCTCAGCTGGTTTTCTCTTCTTGTTCCCTACTTTCTTCTTCCTCACTCAGCATCCTTTCGTTGGACTGTGCCTCTTGTTCTTGGTGAGATGGCAGCCTACTGGCTGTTTCATCCACTCCCTCTTTTGTTTCCTCTTGCCCTTGCCCCAAAGCTTCCCTAATGATAGCAGTGAGGACTCCACCAAATCCAATGGTTGATGCCTTTGAAGATGAAGCTTTTCTTTTAGCCTTGGTGGCAGGGGATTCCTCCATAGTGGGTTGTCCTCCCATTGCCAGAGCTTTTATCGAGGTCTCAATGGTCTTCCTCACAAAACCGTTGAGGTTCACCGCATCCAGCAACCTTGCTGCAATGCTCTCTAGTAGGGGGATGTTGATGTAGCTCATGATGGTGTTGTATCTCTGACTAGAAAACAACATGTGCACCATCTTGGCTTGGAGTTGAATTTTGAGGTCATGAATATCTACCAAGCTGATGTCGTCATTGGTGTGGACCCTTACCTTGTCCATTCCTAGCAAGGCATATGCATCTCTCTTTGGCTTCCTCTCTACTTTGTTCACCAAGCCCAATGCCTTTTCGACTAGCTTCAAGGTCAGTTCAATCTACACCTAATGAATTTCCTCTCCCACATGCACAATTATGGTGCCATGGTTCATATGGAAAGTCCTCAAAAACTCTACACATTGGAAGTAGTCTACCCCCTGGCCTATTGCTTCCATGTATTTTTGCAAATTGCATTGCTCGATGATTTGCCTCACAACCCGTTCTTCAATGGTCACATCTTCTAGGTTGAAGATATGCTGGAACTTAAACTGATTAAAGTCATGTGTCTCCACTAAAAGGCTGTACTTTGCATGTTCTTCTTCTGAAAATGACAATTTGCCACACTTTTCTTACCCTGCCATGATGGGTGTCTGTCATGAAACCATATTTGACATTAGTTTATTCAAAATAATCACACACAAAAGAAAATTAATAAATATTTTCTAAACTGAATTGTTCGAGTGCAAGAATCGACTTTTCTTCCAATTAATCTGTTGATTTCAAATTTTATTAACGTTTTTTGCACTCACAAATGTTCCATCCTACCAACATGTGCATTTTCCTTTATTTTTTTTCTTGTGTGTTTGGTTTGATTTACCTTACCCTTACCTTTTCCTTACCCTTTTCCCTTGGAATTGAGAAGAATCCTTCCTAGGAATGAAGGCTATAGTGCAAAGGACATTCTACGCATGGGTATAGTACTTTGCTTTTGCATGAGCCAAGCATTAAAGTTTGGATTATATCCCATGTGTGCATAGTGGTCCATGTCGAAAGATTGGATGCTGAGGTGGGTGATATAGGTAAGGACATCAAACAAGAAGTCACTGGAGTTCATGTGACTAGCAATGTGTAGTTCTTCCTCGGTGAGGATGCAATCTAAGTAGGGGTGTCCTTGAATATGTCTTCCATGGGTCAGTCATCATGAATGGTCGTTAATATCCTATAAGAGGTTGGAGCAACATAAGTTGGGTTGTACTCCGATGTTTTGATTACGCATCATTGCTCAGCACTTGACATGACTTGACATCCGTCAAGCTCCCATTGGAGGCGAAGAGTGTATCATTTTTTCAAGAAAGTGGAGTTGTTGGCTGAAAGCTATTTCAAGTCTTCTATTTCTTGATCATTGGCACAAGTTGCGCACTTGTCATATGTAGTGAAGAGCCGTTGTTGCTGCGCTTGTTTGCAATAAACCTCGATGGCAATCAACTCTGCAGCTACTTCAGAAGCTTTGACAAACACGAATTCCATCTCTTTCCAAGAACAAGGAAGTGTCTATATTTCCATCACTAAAGGTTCGTCCAAGAGCCCCAAGTCTAAGCGGTCATAGCTTTTAGTAAGCAACATGAAAGTCGCATCCAAGCATGTAAGGCAAGCAATCACATCATCCCTCGTATTTTCAGCTAAGTCTGCGGCC
The DNA here is from genome assembly GCF_053477565.2 of Lygodium microphyllum. NCBI lineage: Eukaryota > Viridiplantae > Streptophyta > Polypodiopsida > Schizaeales > Lygodiaceae > Lygodium > Lygodium microphyllum. The sequence continues at coordinate 129,467,810 of NC_141151.1, forward strand.
GGCCAAGGTCAGAATTGATCGCCACTCATAAGAGGGTCTAAGTCCGGTAGGTGGTTGAGGCTTGACAGAAGTAGAGAGTTCAAAAGCTAATGATCGCATCTTGGTTTGCTCCTTAGGTTGTAGCTTCGCCTCATGTTTGATAGGTTTGGTTGTAGTTGCGGTTGTTATGCTACTAGATGCGTCTAAGATTTGAGGGGCATTATTAGGGCTAGATTTGGGTGTTTTGTTAGTGGCAGGCTCCGATTTTGGGTGATAGATTGGTTTAGGCACTGCTGCTGTTGAGCTAGGTTTTAGCGGTTCTATGGACATAGTGGCCCGCTTCTCTTATGGGCTAAGTGTCTCCAACTCATTGTTTCCTATGTCCAAGCTCGAGGGTGGCATTTCAATAGCAATTTTGGTTGTTTGGTCTTTAGGTAGCCAAATTTAGGGGTTACCCTCATAGTAGCCTTACACTTGCAACAAGATTTTGGGGACCTTGACCGTGCATCTCTGTTTACCGTTGCGTCTTGGTTTCCTAGGTTTTGAGTGTGGGCCCTTAGCAACAAGAGGCCATGGTTGTATGCTTCAAGGTGGTATTCCTTGACGCTTAGTTACCCAATTGAACTGGGGTTTCTCGGCATCAGTGTTTGGTTCAATGAGTTGCCTGTATTGAGGTTTGGCGGGTTGTGACGAGTCACAACCCCCCTCCTTATACTTGATGGTGGGTTTCTCTACCGATGGCTTTGCAGACTTGGAAGGAGTCATGCTGCCCTTGCTGAAAGATGTAACTATCTGTACATCGCCTATGGCTAGGTGGATACGTTATGACTCGTAGTCGATAATACAATGAGCTCGCTTCTTGAAGGTTTGTCTTAACAGCGATTCTGTGCCTGCATCCTTAGTGTGGGGCAACACATAGAAGATTATCGGTATGCTTTTAGACTTGATAGAAACTACAACCTTGCACTTTCCCAAAAGTTTGTAGGGTTGTTCCTTCATAAGGGCTAAGCTTAGCATTAGTGGGTTGCAATTGCAGTTTGTCAATTTGGGTCCAATGATCATGGGTTAAGACACTAAAATCAACTCCCTCATTGATCAATGCATTGATGGTTCATGTGTGCTTAGCAGTGACTATCAAGCTTAGGTAAGTTGGTGCTATTGCTTCCTCATCCTTGCCATCCATCTCAATGATAGTGGCTACTTGTACGTGGATAGGGGGTGCTAGCATTGGGGGCTTATGCAATGGGTGCATGAGAGGGAAGTACTTATTTATGCAGCTTCCATTGAAGAAGCCTATGCCCTCACCCTCTAGGGTTTTGAGTTCTACATTTCCAGTTTGGCTAATGGTTCAAACCTTAAAAGGTCCTAGCCCCCAAAACTTCAGCTTTTGCTTATGTCCTTTGAATGAGTACAGCAATACCAAGTCACCCTGTGCAAAGTTGTGTTGCTTGACATGCTTGTCAAACAACCATTTGTGTCTCGCCTTCTCACATATTAGCGCATGGGTGGCTAGAAGTTGGGTTTTCGATAAGCATTGGAGTTCAATCAAGTGTTCTATCCATGCCTCCTTCCCATCCCATCTCTCTTGAAGGGCTATCATGAGGCTTGGTACGAAGAATCCCAAGGATATAATTGCCTCTGTACCATATGTCAATCTAAAGGGGTATGTCCTACTGCCATGTTGTAAGTCGTATAGTAGGCCCACAAGGCCGCCATCAGCTTGTTATCCCAATCATTGCGTGTAGTAGAGATGACTTTGGTCAAGACATTTACTAAGATTTTATTTGTGGATTTTTCTTAACCATTGCCTAACGGTAATAAGGCAAATATTTTTTATGGATGATTAGAAAGGAGGACATGAGGTGAGCTATCACTTCATTGATGAAGTATGTGCCTTGGTCACTAACTAGTTGGACGCGGCAACCAAACGGTGAGATCACTTGCTCCCATAGGAACTTAATAGCAGTCCTAGCCTCCTTCTTTCTCGTAGCTCATTCTTCTGCCCATTTTGTTACATAGTATGTGGCCACAATGATGTATTTGGCTTGTGAATACTGTGTCGCATGACTAATGGGCCTGATGAAGTCAATCCCCCATTTCTCAAAGGGTCGTCGTGCAATAATTGGGGTTAGCTCCATGTGATCCTTACAAATCGATATTTTAGTCCATTGGCATTCATCACAATGCTTCACCATCGCCATTCATCAGGCTCGTCTAAGAGGTCTTGGAGTGGCTTGAGATTCGTGGCTAGATTGCCATTCGATTTGTCTGTCAAATATCCTAAGATCTCCAAGAGCTCTCGTCTATTGTTCAGGGCTTGGAATGTGACAGGGTTTGGTCTTTCGCCCAGGCTTCTGGTCATCATGGAGACTGGCACTAAGGGTATGTCCTCGAGCTTGCTAGTTGCCTTGATGGCTTGTTCGTACTCCTCTGTATCTGAGAATGGTAGGTCGATGGTAGCAAGAACATGCATCCAGTCTCACTCGTCCTTAGGGCATGGGATATACTTGTAAAGGTCCCATAGGATCCCCTAGTCTGTCCATCGCCCTTCAGCATGGTGGAGATGGCATCCAGGTTGACAGGCATAGTCTTCCATGTATCCATATCCACTCACTATGTTTGATTTTCCAAGAATATAAGACCGTTTCCCCAGTCCTCTATGACCCTTGCATTATGCATCCAGGATCGGCCTAGCAGGATGTCATAGTCCACTCCCTTCATGAGTATAAAGTCGATAGATAATTGGATTCCTACAATCTTTAGTGGCCAATTTTTTAACACTTTGAATGGTCTCACCTTCATTCCATTAGCTAGTGTGACATTGAACCTAGCAGCCTCGACTAGTGGGTCACCCCAGGTTTGGAGTACCATATGGCTTAGTACACTCACTCCTGTCCCCTGTGTCCACGATCCCCTTTCTAGTGATGTCCCCCAAGGCTAAGACTGGCAAGACTGCATGCATTTCTGTGCCTTTCCAAAAGGCATTAACGTGCAAGGCTTTAGGCATGGAGTGCAACGTCAGACTCGATATTTGAGTTTCTACATCCTGCTCAGGAAAGTCTGTGGCAATAGGCTCATTTGGTTCTTCAACCCACTATTTTGGCTCTAGCCATAGCATTGGATATTGCCTAAGCAAGTCGCCTAAGCTTAGAGTTACAAGGGTGGTCACCAATGTATTAAGGAGGTTGCTAGCCACTTGCCTCTCTCCTAATTCTGCGGTTCTTGGCCAATGGCCCTAACTAGTTTGCTGGCCCAAAGCATTTAGACTTTGTCTGAGCGGCTCCGCTTGTGGTGCCATCACCTCCCTTGATCTTGGTCATGGGAGAGAGATTGGTGTGCTTATACTTGAGATCATCAATCTCATCTTCTAGTATGGGCTCATCATCCTTTAGGTGCTCCTAGGCCTCCTTCACCCATTCTTTCACCTTCTTGATGGCTTCCAGTTGCGCTTCGGATTGGGGTACTCCCTAACCTTAGCACTTTCCTTCTCAACCATCTGTGGAGCCAACGTTTCTTCCTCTGTTCAATGACTTTCCTTCCAACAAGTAGTGTTGTGTACTTTTAGTTTTAAGACTGACCTTAGCATCTGGTCTTTTCTTCCTTTGTCTCCAACTCTTCTTTCCAATTGAGGTTGCATCAAGGTTGCTAGGCCTTGGCAATGATATGTCGGCCTCCTTTGTTTGTGCATGGGTCATGACATGCAATGGGATAGATGTTGCCTCCCCAATAAGTATCTCAACACTGAACAACCCCCATGGAATTGATGGCTTGTTTGTCAAACTAGAGGATGGCCTCCACCCAGGGAAATCGACAAAGAGGTGAGTGATTCCACACTCAGCGCATCTCAGGTCACAGCCTTATCTCTATTTTCTTGCTTCCTCTTGAGGCAGCACGAAGAAATGTGTCTTGGGTGACCGCAAGTCCATTGGCTCTTGAATCTGTGCTCCTAGGCCTTTGCCTCTCCCTCTTCCTAACACCATCATTGGTACTGGTCGATAGTCCATAAGGATTGTGTTGCCTTCCTCATCATACAACACATATGGGTTTACATAAGGTTCATCGCCGCTAGGCTTGTCCACATAATGGACTAAAGCATCACTCAGTGGGTGGGTCACGTAGGGTCCACGTGTGGTCTAGAGATAGCTGTAAGATTTATTTCCATCTTAGGGCTAGACAGCTTGGCGTCGTTAGGTGCCAGGAGAGCCAATGGGACTCCCCTTCCAAAGAAGTTCGATGGCATGTTCACAAGGTAGGGTTGACTGTAAGGCTGTGGGTATGGGAGCCTCCGAGGTAATCGACAATGCATGGTGTCATGGCCGAACTGTTGAGAAATAAGCATGGTAACTCTCCTTATACTGAAGAGAATAAGGGTAGCTAGGTGGAAATGGATTGGAGGACAGGGGTGCAAGGGGAAACCCTAACCCTAACTCCTCCAGAGGCTATATAAATAGCCTAAAGTACACACTTATTACTATTGAGGAGATTGTACTACTTGTACCTTGAACAACTAACTAAACAAGATCTTATTCTTGTACTTAAGCTCTGATGGGACCTGAAATGGGCCAGCACTGGCTATGGCACTAGCCGGACCTCATACTCATAACCCTCACGGCCTCACGAACCAGGAGCGTCTATCTACTGCTAAAGGACAAACTGCCCTAAAGCCTAATCTATGCTTTTATAGTTTTGTAGTTTTGTAGTCCAACGTTTCCCTTTCTATAAACTCCTCAAAGGGAGAACCCATACACATTGGCAATAAATACCATGATAATCACATACATGGGAGGCAACCTCTCAGTAGAAACACTGCGGCCCCACTGCAGCTCTCCTACATCGCAGGGATTGGCCCCTTGATGCACTGCTCAACATATAAAACAAACGAACAAAATCCACTCTTTCATTTTGAAAGTTTCCATGAGAACTACCATGTTTCCTCACTAAATAATCCCCCAAGAACCGAACATCTATCTTACGGCTTAGGATGCCTTTCCACACTCAACGTGGGTCATTGTCGTTGAAAACAGGTGCTATGCATCTAGGTTTTCTTATTCCGACACCATGGTTAAAATGCACATGCAAAGGTGAATGATTCTACTAAAGTGCTCAAACATAATTTTCAGCAACGTACTTGTGCAAAACTAGGCTTTCAATGCTTATTCTCTAACGCATTGCGGCGATGAAAGGATAGCACTGAGATAACACTCGTGCTACTACCCTCTTAATCAAAACAACCGAACTCTATGACATGATGTACATCAGAAAATCAGCAACAATCAGCACGCAAATCACACCATTCAAACATCCCAACCCCCTACATTTAGGTATTGCTTTCATTGCACAGGTGTAGAGGTTCATTTAATCATGTTTTGATATAGAAAAAGCAATAAATCACAAACTTTGACAAAGAGATAGGGAAAATTGAGGCTAAACCTCATACTTTACCACTACCACACATCCACAAACAATTCTTATATTTTTTCTTATTTTTCCAAGACGTATTTCTATTTTTCTCCTTATTTTCTCTATTTTCTTGATTTATTTATCAATAAAATATAATATTTTTTTATTTTTTCTATTCCAATCACTTAAGCATACTAACATTCAATTTGTCTTTCATATTCCCTCCATGGGAACACCTTTCCCGCACCCGAAACGGAAAAACTACCATTTTACCACTAAAAAACCGCATTTCAGGATTACAAGAATTAAATAAAGCATGTAAAACATTTCAAAACCAAGATTTTCTGATGAACAGCAATTACTCATAATGCAACCAGCACACAAACGAATTTTCATCCAATAAGAACATAATTATCATCATAAACTATAAAAAATCCTTCATTTTCTTCATAAAAATAGTCATACCGCGTTAAAATCTCCAAAGGGCACCCCCCCTCTTGTCCAAGGTTTGGTCCACCTTTTCGTATCTTGCCCATCTTGTGGCCATTTCCCTGTCCTGGCTCCGATTCGAGCTCTGAAAAATCTTGGGTGTCCGGCTTGGCATCCCGCACTGACTGGCAACTCCTAACATCCCGTACAGCAGTCAGGAAAATTATCAAAAATCTACAAGTGTCGCTTACACGCCTTTTAAAAGTCATCTTTCATTTTGTGCTTAAAACCGTCCTAGCTGCAGCCGCCGCCTTCGATGTTAAATATTGTTTCCCTAAATTTCAAATTTTTTGACAAATTTTAGGCACATCCCGGCCTCAAAACTCCGCTCTCATTGGCGACCACGAGATAGGGCAACTCAGCCCGTCGAATCCCACAACAAATCGGCACAAAACAACCAAAGGAAGTATCAAGCTGATACAAAATAGATACATACTAAAACACAGTACAACGTTCACCCTACCCCCTGACAAAACCAAGGCATGAAATCCACAAGGAGTAGGCCTAGCATAATCTAATAAAAGGTCCAAAGCTAGTCACTAATCAACTGCTCCAACACGGCCAAACTAAAAAGAACTATCAAAGAGGTCCCCCTAAGTGGTGGTCTGAACTACCTACCTAACTAAGGAAAACACAACCAGGAGCTCCTACTAGGCGAGGACTCCTATAGCCTGATCAAGAAGTATTTCCTTTTAGCGCATTTCTTCCTTTAGGTTTTTATTCTTCCATACTCGGGCAGGTAAAAAGGAGAGAGCTGAGCATAGTGACCCAAGGAGAATAGGGCATCGGCCTTAGGTCATGTCTCGGTATCCAAGAACCTACCAAGCCCTTGCAAGGCGACACTTAATCCTTTTCTGACGCTCACTTTTATTTTTGCTCCAACCTTCCTTACTTTCTTCTTTTCCAGCAAGATGTCACCCCTAGGAAGACAAGGCATTGGCCCCGGGTCTGACTCGTCCCCAGGAACCTACCAGGCCTTCGCAAGGCAATGATCAGCTGATTATAAATTTTTCTTTCTTTTCTTTTCTATTTTTATAGGGGTTAGAACCCCTTTTTACACACCTTTGTATATATTTATTGTCTTTGAGATATTCAGGGTTTCTGTCCTCTCTATCATCATCATTTTTCTTCTGGCGGGCTTCTCTAACTCCCTCACAACTAAGCAAGAACTCCTAGAACGGCTGCCTAGCAGGCTAGCGGGATAGGTTCACTAGAACTGCCTTCTAAAACAGGTCTTTCGATGCCTGGCATTGTCTTTACAGGAGGCAATGACTACTCAGACCCCCCTCAGACATACCTAACCTAAACCTGGGACTTCATGCCTTGGACGATAGTCCCCAATAAGAAAAGAAAATCCCCTATAAGTACACAAACAGAGATAGCATGAAAACACTGTACTCATAAAGGAGAGATATCACCTGGATAGGGCCACAAGAAGCTTCCATGCAATAAAGGCTCCTTTCAAGCTCTTCTTTAAACTTGTCTAGCACAAGACTAAAACAAGAAACCATTAACCGCACCTGTACTAAACAGACAACCGGGCCTTTTGGCCTAATGAGATCAAACAGAATAGCACCTACACATCCCTCCCCGAAATAGTACACATATACAATAATATGCTCCTTTTCAAGGAGGAAAAATAGGACTCGCAGCCCTAAGCTAAATGCATAAGATTATGACCCATCCCTCCTGCATATATAGCAAGAGGCGTACGCATAACATGTTGTCTAATCAGCCTATGGGTCCAAGATAACAACGGTAGATTGGTCTCGGCTACTCTTTGCATCACCCATATCAACCATCGCCTGCCATATATTGCATGCTCTGATAACATTCCCCACAAGCGACCAGGTCATGTCTCATTATTGATAGCAATATCCAAACTAGGACCACAGTTGAAAAAAATGTCTTCTTCATAAGCAAGATTTGCCAATGAATCCACAAACTGATTCCAGTAATGTGGAATCAGCTGAAAAGACACTCTCTCAAACTCCTCAAGTAGGGTCATAGCAGTTCGATGATACATACAAAGAATGGGATTCCGCACTATGTATGTCCCATCTAGCTGATTCAAGATCAACTGGGAATCCCCTTTTACTAACAACCGCCGATGTGAGGTGCCCGCCCATCGACAGGCACTCTTTTAGCGGTCTATCGAGAAACGAATCTAAGCGTCGCTGCCCGGCACTCCCAAGGAATGTTCTGAGTTTTGTCGCCTAGGGTTTCCCGAATCCGCCTCGCAACGGAACGTTCACGACCGAACCCACTAGGATCGACCTGAAATTCGGGTTCCTAGTTGTCAAGGTCTCCTATTAGCATTCTAGCATCGGGTTTTGGACATCCTACTTTACGCAGAGATACCCAACCCGAAGCAGATCTATGCCGCACTTGGTTCAAAGAGAATGGGAAATGAGAGGGATGCGTTGCTCAACCTCTCTGCCCATAGGGCATAGTCCCATTCCGGTCCCCTAAAACGGCATGAATCAGGTTCTAACCTATCAATACCTAAAGGTCGGATGACGATAAAAACTTGTGAGAAGCCTCCCAGTTCTCTGGGACCACCCTGCCATAGGACGGACCCATCGGGGGTTCCGCCCACCCGCTTCCCTTAATAGCTTTAGTTTTCTAATTAGGTCCTACCACATTTATGTGTGACACTTAAAATCAGCTTCATTAATTAAGCCTTTTAGGGAACAAGGTTCGTTCACGTAAATTATAGCACAGACACGAAAACAGAGCAAAGCAATCTATTGACAAACAAGATCAAACAAGTTCCTTAACTTATCTTCAAGTTAATCTTTGTCTCCCGCCCATACAGGAGAAATTATATTTCGCTTCTGTCCAACAAAAGTATCCCTTCTGCCCTGCAGAAGTAACTGGTCCAATTCACATGGCACCAAAACTCAATCCTTTATCTAGAATAGGATCTCCCAACATGCCCAGATGTTGGGGGCCACGGAGGTCTTCAACTCCATTCTTGACCTAGCAAGGGGTGTCCAGAGCTCCAACTGACCCACAAGCTGTCTAGGAGCGAAACATCATACCCGTGGTTGGCCTTTTCACCACTCGACCTTCGGCCCGTGAATCGAGCAGTGCCCTTTCGGGTTAATACACGGTGCGACCATGGAGGTGATCCACCCATACAAGATATCCTTCCTTAATTAAATCCTTTAAGAATCAAGCACAAACAAGGCATTCAGCCTAATAACATTTTCTAAGAAAACATTCCTTTATTTCCATGGCGACTTGTCATCACAGACCCTTGCCATGCATTTGGCATAAATCACAAGCACTTGGAATAATCATCCAAACAATAACTAACAACCAATTGAATGTAAAAACATTTAGGATGTTGTTCGATCAATCAACAAAACCAATTGCATTCTTTCCAAACAATGAAAGAATAGACGATATAACATTTCCATCGTATATTTGCTCCCTCCCTTGGGATCTAAGAGCAATACCATGTAAACATGTTCTTAACACTTCCTTCCTTCGGCTAGGGCATATGTTAAGGGTTCAAACACTATTCATGATGTAAGTTCTATAGGTCACTTACCTTGATTGATAACCCAACCCTGAATTTGGATTGGCAAAAGTCATCCTTATCCAACGGATCTCAAGACATCCTAGTTTTAACCCTTATGATCAATTTCTTGTACTAGCTCTTAGTCAAGTCATGAGGCAAATAGAAATTTATCCTCATATATCAAATATGTTATAGGCATAACATATAAATACTTGATAAGATAAGTGTGAGATGATCTCAAGTAGTTAGACTCCTAGGCTCTTAGACTAAGTACTTTTGAAGTATCTAAACTTTAAACTAGTACTTCTCCATTCATGATTCTTAATGTCATATTCTTTTAGCAATTATGCTATCTATAACCCTTGACTATACTTTAATCTAGCACTTATATGCCCAATCTTTTAATGTCGTTCTTTTGACGACTATGCTATTCATAACGCTTAATTAATTCTTCCTTGTAATTGCTCTACTAGCAAATAAGTCATATGTGACTAGGTGCAATTATCTTCCCTTGATATATGCACTTCACAAACTCCATCTTCCGAGTAGGCGAGATGAAATTTATCCTTTCCCATGACCTATTCTCATGCAATAGTATGGGGCCTAACGTATCTCATATGAGAATCAAAGCAAGCATCTATCAATTTGAAAATACATTACTTACGACTGGAACCGCAGTTGGATTGATGGTGATGCCTTTGCCCGAAGCCTTGTTGTTGGTTGCAAGATTGTCATCCGCACGCGACATTCTTTGCTTGGAGGCCATCGTCCACAAATAGACTCAAGAGATTAAGAAGGTGGAATAGATTCAAGATGGGAGAGCGTAAGAGAAGATGGTTAAGTCGAGGATCGAGATAGAGGGAATTGAGCTAATTCTCTTCCTTGCAGCCTCTCGGGGTGACTCTTCTCTCTCTCTCTCTCTCAAGCTCTCTTTCAAACTCTTCCTCACAATCTCTTGGAGGAGTATCCTCCTCTTTACCTCTCTCTTGCAGCCTCTCGGGGTCTCCTTATGCTTCTCAATGCCTCTCCCATGCCTCGTATTTATAGTGAATTAGAGAAGAGGGCTTGTGGTTGAAAAGTGGAGCTCTTTGTGGAGGGGGATCTTGGAAAGATCAGTGATCTGATGCTCAGATCATAAATTTGATGGTTCCATTGGCTCCGAAAGGGGGGTAAAACTCCAAGACACTTGGTTAGAAAGCTCTCAGTTCACTCTTTCTTCTTTTCTCTGTTCGAAGTGCTGTCTACTGCCTGTAAACTGCGATCGCGGCGCGCGCAATTTCGCCAGTCACTTTTCTTTATTTTTCTTTTTATAAAATCTTCAAACTAACTAAAATATCACTTGTCTTTTCTTTTAAATGACATCCAGTTCTAAAAATCTCCATATCTTTTTCTTTTAGGATGATATCTAAAATATCTAAAATATACTAGCTTTGCCCAAAATCTAATATTTTTAGACTATCCAAACTATACATATTATCCTAGTGATTAATATAACTCATAATTTTTGTTCACGTTGTAATTTACGTGAAGGGTGACTACGGTCCTTGCCAATTCGAGAAAAATATCAAATTTTACGACTCTTGATTTTTCTAAATAAAATATTTTAAATTAAATAAAAATTATTAATAATTAATGTTACTTAGTTTTTACCTTAGTTAGCCTTTAGTTAGTAAACTTACTAACTTATTAATTGACTAACTAACTTTCGAACCAACCAACTAACTTTTATTGTGCGGAGATATTACAGCCGAATACCACCTTGCTTGGCAATATGCAGTCCCATAATCAAGGCTTTATACTCCGCCATATTGTTAGTGAATCCTACCCTGAGATAAGCAACTAACTTCATCGTAACTCTACATCGGGGATCTCGGATTACTACTCCAACACTCCCTTTTTTTTAGGGCCCCTGGACGCTCCATCAAAATATAATGTGTACGTCCACAATGGGTTTACACAGCCTACCATCACGAACTCCTCTATTGGTAATTATGATAGTCAAAATTTAGCATGTTGAGAGGATGAACTGACGGCTCCATCCCACCTTGTTCATTGAACTCAACAGGGATACTTGTCAACAGTCGTAACCACTAATGGCAAAAGACTTTGATCTCCCACACAAAGGTTCCGTCTTCTTGCTCAATCACTTTGTATCCTTTGCTCCACCAGATAAGTTTCTCCTGACGGTATCTCTGCTCTAGATATGGGTGCTCCAAATAAGGAATTAACCATCCCATCAACCAGCTTTAAGCTCTTTTGCAGGTCTCAAATCAGCCCCCAGCATGGACCTGCAATGCATTTTTCTGTATTAGCATACTCAAAAATAGTAAGGTTTAATCTTATTAAGATTAATCTTATTATTAAATTCTACTCCCTGCAGATCAGCTAGTAGAGCCGTAGACCTATTTTTCCCTATCCTAAAAATCTTGTAGGGGCCATCCCATCTAGGTTCCAGCTTCCCTAGAAACAGCTCCCTACGCGCATCATAGTACAGAACTAATTGCCCTTTTTTAAAGGTATACTTCTTTGCTTTAAGGTCATGCAACTGCTTCATCCAACATTTAGCTACCTCCTGGTGTAATAAGCTCTGCAATTTCGGTTCATCCAGGTGGGCTATAGTCATGAAATATTCAAAGAGGGAATCCTCATCTCCCAAAGAGTGGTTAATTGCAAACCATATGGTGGGCATTTCGATTTCGAGGGGTAACACACACTCTTCCCCATAAACTAATTTAAATGGAGTATGGCCGGTAGCTCGCTTGAATGTTGTATTGTACACCCATACTGCCACATACAACTTCCTGTCCCAGTCTCGTTTCTTCTCAGAGACTATTTTAGACAAGATACCCACAAGCTGCTTATTAGTACTTTCAACTTGCCCATTTGCTTGCGGATTATAGGGGGTCTTTTTATTGTGCTTGATTTGCCAAGCAGGCTTTTGATCACTTTATTCAAAAAGTGGGTTCCACGGTCCGACACTAGTTCCTTCGCGGTGGATCGAAACGGCATATAATCTGCTCTAAAAGAAAACTTGCAGTCTCTTTTGCATTGTCCTGTCTCGTCGCCCGCGCTTCTGACCATTTTGTAAAATAATCAGTTGATACTATAATGTATCTCTTCTGAGTAGTAGATGACGGGGTGATAGGACCACAAAGTCAATGCCCCACTTCTCAAATGGAAGGATAGCCATGATAGGCGTAAGTGGGTGTTTCCTATTCTCTTTGTTGTCATGTCTTTCACAGGTATCACATCTCTTAACATACTCACAGGAATCTTGGAATATGGACGGCCACCAATACCCAGCTCTTAAAGCTTTCTGTGCCGTCAACCGTCCAGTGAAGTGCCCTCCACATGTAGAGTCATGGGACTCTTCCAAAATTAAGGAAACATCGTCAGGCATCACACATCGGTGATAAATGTCATCAACACCCTATCGATATAGTGTCCCAGCGATCAAGGAAAACTTCAAAGCCTGTTGTCTGATTTTCCTCTTTTCAGATTTTGATAAACCAACTCCAGTCTCTCCTGTTGATAGATAATGTGTGATAGCAACATAGCAAGATGGAATAGAAGCTGTATCAATTTTAAACATTTCTTCAATATTACTTCCTTCAGCCAAAGTCTCTTTCGGCTCTCCGAAATCCACAAGGCATTCCACAATACCTTGCAACCTCGGTGGCTTACTCTTAATCTCATAATCGAACTCCTGCAAAGTGATTAACCACTTTGCCAAACAATCAAGCAGTTGTAGCTTGTTCATAAGCAATCTAAGCCCTTTCGCCTTCGTATAGAAAACTACCTTCTCATAGAGGATGTAGTGCCTGAATTTTTTAGTCGCAAAGACCATCGCAAGACACAATTTCTCCATGTAGATGTAGTTAATTTATGATATGCCCAATTTTCGACTAGCAAAAGCTATCGGATGATACCACTTTTCCTCCCAGATTTGGGCTAAACAGCAGCTGATACTATGCATGGTGGCTGCTGAAAATATGTAAAACACCTCGCCTCTTTTAGGTGCTTTTAAAACTGGTACTTTTACTAGCTCCTATTTCACATCCTCGAAAGCTACCTTACAAGGGTTGCTCCATACAAATAGATAGCTAAAGGATAATAAGTTCGTTAATAGCACCGTCCTTTCTGCCACGGCATTTATAAACCTCCGATAGTACCCTATCGATGACAGAAAGCTATGTACCTCTTTCGGAGTGCGTGGTGGACTCATAGCGACTATAACCTTGATCTTTTCAGGGTCAGTTGTGATCCCTACTGAACTGACCACATGGCCTAGCAATAGCCCATAAGGCACTCCAAAGACACACTTATGTGGGTTAAGAGCGATACAAAATTGTCTGCAACGCTCAAAGCACTTTCTTAAAAAATCAACATCCTTTCCCTTACAGTGGCTGCCCCCAGATCATCGATAAACACTTTCAGCTCATCTAGGGAGATGTCACCAAAGGTCTTGTCTATTGTTCGTCGCCATGATCCAAGTGCATTGCACAAACCAAAGGCCATCACATGGTACGCAAAAGTACCAAAGACAATAATGAAAGTCGTTTTCAACTTGTCCTCTTCTGCAATTGCCATCTGGTTATAACCCGCAAAGCAATCCATAAATGAATATATTTCCCTACCTGCTAATTGATCCAAAATGTGGTCAATAAATGGCAACGAGTAGTAATTCTCAACCGTCTACTTATTCAGCTCTCTAAAATCTACACATAATCGGATCTGGTTATTTTTCTTCTTCCTGATAACAACTGATGAACACCATTGTGTGTGCTATACAGGGAAAATTAAACCAGCTTTCCGTAACTTCTATAACTCCTCAAATAGCCCGTCCCTCAATTCGAAAGCCGTACGCCTTATCTTCTGACGCACAGGATAACTGCCTTCTTTTACAAAAATAGTATGAATAGCCAGGCTGGGAGGAATGCCTCTCAGCTCGTCATAACTCCAAGCAAAGATGTCGCGGAATTCTTGAATCAAGGAAACATAATCCTCCCATTCTGTTGAACTGAGCATGGAACCTAATTTAATTGGCCGCAAATCATTCGGCGTGCCAAGGTCCAACTCAATCACATCTGCGTCTCTTATCCTATCTTGCGGATCTATCGGCTCATTTAGAGTTATCTGATAAATATCCTCTATAGTGGACCCCTCTTTAGATTCGTCACTGGATGATGTCTCACTACCAGATGGATCATCTGCTGTTTCTAATTCAATAGAGGATAAAGGAGCTCTGTCACTCTGAGGAGACTCAGGGCAAGCATCGACTATCACTCAATTAGCACCTTTACCTAGAACCACTCGATCGGCGGGTGTATCAATTTGACAGTCTGTTTGTAAGATCCAAGGCCTACCTAGCAAAACTCGATAGCTAGGACATCCTGCAAATCTTATCACCCTAAAGTCCAAGAAGCATTCTACATTTGCAACTGTAACATGGATTGTAGTAACGCAAGCTTCTGGTTGCCTTAGACTATCATCAGCCATTCTAAGAAGGGTGGAGCTATCTTTTTGGATGCCTAGACCCAACCTCTCCATCAACTCTGAACTCATGATATTGACGGAGGACCTAGTGTCTACGATAGCATGCTCCACTAATATTCCATCCACTTATGCTGGAACCCTAGGGCAATTCTTTTCAGCATGATCAAACCAATCTTCCCCTACTTGTGCTATGCCCAAAGGTTCTACAATATACCCAATATGCAGGATCTTCTTGAATTCCTTGCGTACTCCTGGAGATAATTTAATCAATTGTAAGAGGTTTACATCTGGTTTGACTTCGCAAAGAGAACTTGCTAAATCAAAATAATGATAGGTATCCAAAGCTCTCTTTTCTCGCCAAACTATCCTTTCTTTTGGTCTCAGGACCGGCTTTGGTGCTTCTTTTTTAGCTCCTGCCTTCTTTCTTGGCACTTCCCCATCCTTCTTAGGATCGACTTTTTTGTCAACAGGCCTTAGAGATCCCCCTTCCACGCCAGGATTCAGGACTTGCATCCCCTTATCCCCTTGCTTAGGGTTTCCCTCAACCGGTTTTACATTATCTCTATCACCCTCTTTAGCCTTTTGGCCTCTTGTCAGGGCTCATAGGTTAGAGGTTTCAGTGCCATTGATTCGTACAGCCTCGATGAGGCTAACTCCATTGCCTTGTGGCAACTCTTCTATACAGGTCTTTCCCCTTTGCAGTATTTTCCTTGGTCCATCATTTTGTTGTAGGTTATTACCTTGCGCTCTATGATTAACTGGACCTAGCTGTTTACTCCCTTGTTGGAGGGAACTAATCTTACTCCAACAGGTAGCAGCTAAGTGGCCCGACTTCCCACAAATATCACATTTAACATTTGGACAGTTTCTAGGGAAATGTTGTCCGCCACACCACTTACAGCTGAATCTTGAGGGGCCACCCTCTTCAGAGCGTCGACTCCCTATCAGATTCTGTTGCTTCTTCAAGAAATTGATGTCAACAGCTATTTGCCAATATTGTTCAGAAATCATGTCGGTGTATTGCTTCATCATATCCTTAACTTCGCCAAGGACATTAGAGGCACTCGACTCATAACCTTGATCGTCTATCCGTCGTTCCATTGGCCTAACAATTTGATTGGGCATTGGTTGTTGACTCACAGGAACAACATTAGAATTCAAAACTTGGCCCCCAACATTTGGTGGAGGCAACTGACTAGCCATAGGCATAGTCACACTGGGAGGAGCTGGTAGCAAAGGTACATTTTGAACCATGCTTCCTCTCCCATTAGGGTTATTCATAGGCATGCCTTGACTTCCATTCATCAATGGTAAATTGCCTCCAGGTACTAAACCCACATTAAGATTTATTGGAGAGGAGTAGGCCGTTTGTAATCGTGCTTCTACTCCTTCTGCCCGTGCAATGGCGGTGTCTATATCAGCCAAAGCCACACTGCTCAATTGTACCTGAATATTGAAGTCCAATCCATGCAAGAAGTATTGCAATTGGGCAGCCGGCGGAATGGGAATGTAAGTTTGTAACTTACGAAACACTTTCTTAAGCTTCTTGGCCTATATAGGCTTTCACATTCTCATGGGGGTCTTGGCGTGTTACATTCAAAACACGCAACCAATATTGGCCACCTCTTTCAGGGGCATATTCTCCTCGGAAAGCTGCATAAAATTGATCAATTGTGGTTATGGTTCCAATCTCTACGCTATGATGCCATACCGCAGCCCTTCCTTTTAACGTCATGTTAAAGAACATCATAAGATATCCCTCATCTTGGATGCGGTAATTAAACATTAGTCTTTGGAATTCACAAATGTGAAACTCCGCATCTTCTTCGGCTAACCCATTAAAAATGGGCAAAGGCACTCCTAAAGCTGGTAGATTCGGCATCCCTGCAGAAATTGTAATGGGTTGATCGGATTGACAATGGGAGTTTGAACTTATAGGATCACACCCCCACTTGAAGTGGGTTGACTTGGTGGAAGAGAGGAAGAACTTACGCTTCCTCATGCACCTAAAGGACTATGTGCAGCAATTGGGTTACTAAGACCACTGCCTCTTATGCGTATTGGGCTACTCCTTTGAGGAGAATAGCAACTTACAATCTCCAATTGCCGTCCATCCCTCTCAGCAAGTTCTGTTTTTTTTATTTCGGCTTGACGGTCCTTGTCAAAGGACATAAACCAACTTTTTGGTCCCTAAAAACCCTAGATTCGAGAACCACCACTTGTTGGCAGCTCCTAGCAAACGCACCACTGATGGGACTTGAAATGGGCCAGCACTGGCTATGGCACTTAGCCGGACCTCATACTCATAATAGACAAACACACCCTCACGGCCTCGTGGACCAGGAGCGTCTATCTACTGCTAAAGGACAAACTGCCCTAAAGCCTAATCTATGCATTTATAGTTTTGTAGTTTTGTAGTCCAACATTTCCCTTTTTATAAACTCCTCAAAGGGAGAACCCATACACATTGGCAATAAATACCACGATAATCACATACATGGGAGGGGCCAATCCCTGCGATATAGCAGCTCTCCTATATCGCAGGGATTGGCCCCTTGATGCGCTGCTCAACATATAAAACAAACGAACAAACTCCACTCTTTCATTTCGAAAGTTTTCAGGAGATATACCATGTTTCCTCACTAAATAATCCCCTAAGAACCGAACATCTATTCTATGGCTTAGGATGCCTTTCCACACTCAATGTGGATCGTTGTCGTTGAAAACAGATGCTATGCATCCAGGTTTTCTTATTCCAATACCATGGTTAAAATGCACATGCAAAGGTGAATAATTCTAAAGTGCTCAAACATAATTTTTAAATCAGCAGCGTGCTTGTGCACAACCAGGCTTTCAATGCTTATTCTCTAACGCATTGCGGCGATGAAAGAATAGCACTGAGATAACACTCGTGCTACTACCCTCTTAATCAAAACAACCGAACTCTATGACATGATGTACATCAAAAAATCAGCAACAATCAGCATGCAAATCACACCATTCAAACATCCCAACCCCCTACGTTTAGGTATTGCTTTCGTTGCACAGGTGTAGAGGTTCATTTTGTCATGTTTTGATGTAGAAAAAGCAATAAATCACAAACTTTGACAAAGAGATAGAGCAAGCTGAGGCTAAACCTCATGCTTTACCACTGCCACACATCCACAAACAATTCTTTTATTTTTTTTATTTTTCCAAGACGTATTTTTTTCTTCATTTTTTTGATTTATTTATCAATAAAATATACTATTTTCTGATTTTTCTTATTCCAATCACTTCATCATACTAACATTGAATTTGCAAAGATGAATGATTCTAAAGTGCTTAAACATAATTTTCAAATCAGCAACGTGCTTGTGCACAACCAGGCTTTCAATGCTTATTGTCTAACACATTGCGGCGATGAAAGAATAGCACTGAGATAACACTCATGCTACTACCCTCTTAATCAAAACAACCGAACTCTATGACATGATGTACATCAAAAAATCAGCAACAATTAGCACGCAAATCACACCATTCAAACATCCCAACCCCCTACGTTTAGGTATTGCTTTCGTTGCACAGGTGTAGAGGTTCATTTTGTCATGTTTTGATGTAGAAAAAGCAATAAATCACAAACTTTGACAAAGAGATAGAGCAAACTGAGGCTAAACCTCATGCTTTACCACTACCACACATCTACAAACAATTCTTATATTTTTTTTATTTTTCCAAGATGTATTTTTATTTTTTCCCTTATTTTCTCCATTTTCTTGATTTATTTGTCAATAAAATACACTATTTTTTTATTTTTCTTATTCCAATCACTTCATCATACTAACAATGAACTTATCTTCCATATTCCCCCCATGGGAACACCTTTCCCCCACCCGAAACGGAAAAACTACCATTTTACCACTAAAAAACCGCATTTCGGGATTACATTGCAAAACCAAGATATTTTTATGAACAGAAATTACTCATAATGCAAACAGCACATAAACAAATTTTCATCCAATAAGAACATAATTATCATCATAAACTATCAAAAATCCTTCATTTTCTTCATAAAAATGGTCATACCGTGTTTTTATGTAACCCGAGACGCCTTGAATGATTACATAATCAGCAAAAGGAGCCTCTATTGCTCTCAATCCAATGTTGTACTTCAATCTTCAGCATCTCCATCAACCTCCATCACCATTTCCTTCATCCTTCTTCCCCATTTCCTTTATCAAGATGGTACACATGAACAGCCCATAGGGAAGAGAGAGGGGGAGAGAGAAAGACTAGAATCTGTTCTTCCCATCCAGGCAGCCATTCCACGCACGAAGGGCGGCGATATGCTCAGCTCATAGAGAGAAATCAAGCCCCAATGTCTGTCCCATGGGGTGCATTCAACCCCCAATCATGAGAGAGGATGATGATGGCGCATTTCGTTCATCAAGATGGTACACATGAACATCCCATAGGGAAGAGAGGGAGGGAGGAGAGAGAAAGACTAGAATCTGTTCTTCCCATCCAGGCAGCCATTCCACGCGCGAAGGGCGGCGATATGCTCAGCCCATAGAGAGAAATCAAGCCCCAATGTCTGTCCCATGGGGTGCATTCAACCCCCAATCATGAGAGAGGATGATGATGGTGCATTTTGCGTTGCGCGCTGTCGCCATGTCTCTCCTTCTCTCTCCACGTTTTTTTCTTGATCAAAAGTTTGGGGGGGGGCGGGGGGGGGGGGGGGGGGGGGGGGGGGGGGGGGGATGGGGTTTGGTCCACCTTTTCGTATCTTGCCCATCATGTGGCCATTTCCCTGTCCTGGCTCCGATTCGAGCTCTGAAAAATCTCGAGCATCCGGCTTGGTATCCCGCACTAACTGGCAACTCCTAACATCCCGTACAGCAGTTGAAAAAATTATCAAAAATCCACAAGTGTCGCTCGGGTGCCTTTTAAAAGTCGTCTTTCACTTGGTGCTTAAAATCGTCCTAGCTGCAGCCGCCGCCTTCGATGTTAAATATTTTTCCCCTAAATTTCAGATTTTTTGACAAATTTTACGCACATCCCGGCCTCAAAACTCTGCTCTCAAGCTCTCTCTCCCCCTCTTGTGCACACTCTCTCATGCTTCCAACTCTGATTTTGCAACATGGTATCAGAGCATCCTCTGATCCTTTCAACTTCCTCTATCCTTAACTTCACTAAGTGCACATGAGCATTCATCATCTTCATCTTTTCCTTCTTACCTCCATAACAAAACCTTGACCCCTTGACCTTGAAGGGATTGGTTAAAACAAAGGAGCCCATATCTTGCCCGGCATTCTTCTGGGAAGTTGTGCCTTAGCTCTTGGTAGAGTAGCCTATCTTGTGAAACATCAAAATTGTCCACATCAAAAGGCGGCATTGTAAAAAATGCAGAGACAGGCGCAGATCTGGGTCGAGATCAATTCATACTAATGTGCGCACTACAGAAGGTGCAATCATGGTGGGCTTCTTAGGGCAATGGTAGTCCCCCCAAGTGGGCTTCCTAACCCTAAAATAAAAGGGTTTGACAAAATTCCTTCTCTGCTGGCCACACAGAAACAAATCCTAACTGCTTGGTTTCTGGCTGCCATAGCCAGGGAGCTTTAAGCTCACTCATTTTTCATTTTTTTCATTATTTCTCAACTTGGGCATTATCAATAGTGATTAATCACTGAAAAGCTCTTGTCAAGCCTTGTTACTACCCTATGGAGCTTAAATACAGAGTGCTCCTCATTCTATCCACAATATTAAGCTTGTAAAGGTCAACCTGCATTATGAGTACTAGAATGGATGTTGGTAAGAGTGCTTCTTAGCACTACTAATGCATTCAGCTAATGCTCCTTATTGTTTGCTACTAGTAAATTAGAGAAATGAGTGTTATTATACTCTCCTCTGATTCATCCCATAGCATAGAGTTGATTGATAAGTCGTGCTCCACCAAGAACTCCTCTAATAGGCCACATTATCAAGAGGAGCGTGAAGTCGAGTCAAAGCTCACCTCATTGAAACCTAAGAAAACAGTATAGCTTAAATCAAGGGTTGTTCGAAGGATAAGACCTCCAAAATCCTAGCTTGAGATATTACATATATATGATTTCCATCTCTACAGCTTTAAAGTTGCTTATTATTTGTAGGGCTATCAGTTTTGTTATTTGGTTTGTACTTGGCCACCTGTAAAGGACTAAACATTGCCATTGTTCAAGGCAATAGGTAAGACCTTCCTATAGTGACCATGGCCTATGCAGATGTAAGGCCTCAAATTTGCAAGTTCAATGGAAAAGATTTCCATCCTTGGCAAGTCCTAGTAAAATACAAAATGATGGAAAGAGGCTACTAGCCCTTCATTAAAGGGGCCAAAGTTATTGATCCATCCAATCCCCTTGATATAGAAAATGATGAAAGAGCTCAAGCCATCATCAGGCTTCATTTAGATGAATCTTTAATTCATCATATTGACTAACTCTCCACTAGGAGAAGTGGGATGAACTTGAAAGGCTCTACAGCGCTACAGGGAAGAACTCCAAGATCTTTCTAAAGATTAAGTTTTTTAGCTTGGAGTACAAACAAGGAGAAGATCTAAGTTTATTTCACATATGAAGGGGCTTATGGGGCACAGCTGGCCTCCGTTCAAGCACCCATTCATGATGAAGATGCCATTGCCATCCTTCTGAAGTCTGTAAAGAAGGATTTTCCAACCCTTGTGACTACCCTAACTAATATTCCAAACCCAACCTTGCCAAGTAACATTCAGTCTTGCTTAGATGAAGAGAAGAGAAACCATACTGAAGAGACTTCAGCATTTACTTCCCGTGAGCAAGTGTTAGTCCATACCGCTTCTACTAAGTGCTCCTTCTATCACAAAAAAGGACATATTGTAAGCAATTGCTGGAAGAAATATCCTAACAAAATGAAGTGCAATAAATGCAAAAAGACTGGGCATGTCACTAGTAAGTGTCCCAGTGTTCCAAAAGTACCTAAGGAATTGGAGGCCAACTTTGCCTCCCAATCCACAGATGACCAACTCTTTTGAGTCTTGTAACACTCTCTACCTACAACATTCTTTTATAGCCTAGTTTATAAAGACATCTCATTATGGATTAAGGGGGGCATCATATCATGATGTATCCAATGCCACTTGGCATTGAGGGGGGGTGTTGAGACATAAGCATGGGAACTCTCCTTATACAAGAGAGGATAAGGGTAGCTAGGTGTAAATGGATTGGAGGACAGGGAACCAAGGGAAAACCCTAACCCTAACTCCTCCAAAGGCTATTTAAAAGCCTAAAGTACACACTCACTATTGAGGAGAGTGTACTAGTTGTACCTTGAACAACTAACTAAACAAGATCTTATTATTGTTCTTGAGCTCTTGCTCTCCCTCTTGTGCACACTCTCTCATGCTTCCAACTCTAATTTTGCAATATGAACCTACCACAATTAGTACAAGGTCATGACCTAGGGTCCTGACACTCAGCTGGAAAGTGGTTTCCATCACAATGCACACATTGGACATGTGGGCGCATTGGCCATCTCATCATCTCCTACAATTTGGCTATGTCCATCCTAATCTCTGCTAGCTCTTGTCCCGAATCTGTGCCCTTCCCTCTGTCCTGCATGCTTGGGTCTGCTCTCTCACTCAGCATTGAGGCCCTCTTGGAACTCTTGGCACTAGACTCTTCTCAATTCGAGCCTCTGGAGCCTCTTTCCTTGAGCTAGTCATCCACTCTAATAGCTTCTTGAAAGACCCTTTTCCAGTGCATCTCGCTCTAAGCTTGAGTTGCCGGCCAAAGGCTTTGTAGAGCTCTTCACTTCATATTCCGTTGATGAATACCGTGGATACCTCTCTTTCAGTTGGTCTCTTGCCCATAGCCATTCTCTTGAAGAGGCTCCTCACATGGGTCACATAATCTCGAATATCCTCTTTCCCTCTCTGCTTGATGTTCATGAGTCACACTAGTAGGTTATCGGAGTACCCAGGTCTGAAAAATCTCTTAATGAATATATTTTTCAAGCCCTTGAAATTGGCACTCTCTGCAGCATCCAAACTTGTGTGGCCCTTGTCACCTAAGCACAGTCCGAAAGCTTGGGAGTGTTGAGTAGAATTGATGAGGTCGTTGGCCTCACAAACCTACTGGAATAGTTCCACAAAGTTGTATGGGTCATCATTTGCTTGGTATTTGTCCACCACTTGCTTTGTCACCACATGAATTTTCAATTGGCTCTTAGAGCCTTGGTTAACCCCTAACCCCACTAGTAGCAATGTTGCTAATGTTGCAACACTTTGCTCTGCTGCCGTGTTATCTAGCAACCGCTTCATCAAGAGATCACTCAATGTGAGGTCCCCTTCTAGCACTCTCTTGCTCTTCGATCGATTCCTACCTGCTAGGGATAGCACTCTCTAGATCTCTCGCATTTCCAAGCTCTTGTGCGAGCTCCTAGTTTATTGGTCATGGTTGTATGCGGCTAGGCCTTAAAAAGTCTTGCAAGCCAACTTCCTCTCCTCCTCAGGTTTGCTATGACATCCTCTATAGGTCTATCTTGGTGTTCTAGCCAGGTTTGAGCATCGTATTTGTTCACTAACTATTGGACAGCTTCAGGAAGGTCTCCTAAGTTAAGCTCCTCGTAGCTTCTATGGCCTGAGCTGCCCTCTTCCATGTCTAGGATTTCATGTTGCACCAAGTTGTCAATCATGTTAATGAGGTCACATAGATCCACTTCTCTGATAGGGTTGGTCCTTGTTGTGTCTGGCTCTTCAGTCGCGTTATTCGCTTGGTCCTACTTTTGGGAATTGGATCACCCTTCTATCTCCTACGATCTTCTCCCACTCGTGGGTTCCTTCAAGGTTTTATGTCTGAGTGAGTTCCTTGTTAATTGCAACCAGTCTTCAACTTACCCTCACTCCGTATGTGTGTGTGTGTGGATGTATTCTTTTCAGTGCACAGTGCGCAACCAGGCTCTTTGCTCTCCTTAAATGTGTTTCAGAATTGGAAGTCAAAGTGAGAGAGAAAACAAAGTGTGCGTAGCTCTAACACTCTTGTCTATGGGTTGGCTTGATAGGGTTGTGTGTTTGATTTCTAGCTGTCCTCATCAGCTTCTAGGGTTTCTCACTACGCTATTCTGTTCAACTCGTTCATTCAGGGTCAAGTTGGGGTCTTACAATCAGCCCACAACACCAGACACAATTCCAAACTATTCGGCCATGATTTCTAGGTCTGTAACTACCTATGAGGCATTCGGTGGGTTCTTTCGGTGCAAGTCACGCTTCTCGTTAGTCGGGGTTTGTCAAATTTCTAGATTTTCTTTCTCAAGCTATGTCCGATTTACCTGTGTCCGATTTTGAAAATCAGACATCCAATTTACTAGTTTTTAATTCTAGGAATCGAACAGGGTCAAGTCCGATTGTCACAATTGAACAAGGTGTGTTTGATCATACGACTCGAGTTGGTCCAATTGAGATATGTCTAATTCTCACAGGGGCGCTTGGTCCGATTCGAATATATGTCCGATCACATAGGACATCAGGTCTGATTCCTATGGTCCGATTGCTGCGATCGGACGATTGAGCATCAAATCGGACAAGGTGGTGTGTTCAATTCCTTCTCGTCTGATTCTCAGAATCGAACAGAGGTGGTGCGTCCAATTAGGAGTTGGTCCAATTAAAATTTGGTCCGATTTTCAAAATTGGACAAATATGTCCGATCGAATTGGATGGGCTTGTTCGAGTCCGATTCTAGGAATCAGACACTATGAAAAGCGTCTGATTTGGCCGGCTAGAAACACGTGTCGATCACGTTTTGCCAAAACTCTCCACTCCAATTTTGCTATCACCTACAAAAACTTCCAGGAATCAAGCAAGGGTGTAAGCCAAGGGCATCCTATACCTGAATCTCGTAGAATGCTCTGATACACTCCGATGGAACCAACGTAGACTCATGACTTGCAAGCTCTCTCTCTCTCTCTCTCTCTCTCTCTCTCTCTCTCTCTCTCTCTCTCTCTCTCTCTCTCTCTCTCTCTCTCTCTCTCTCTCTCTCTCTCTCTCTCTCTCTCTCTCTCTCTCTCTCTCTCTCTCTCTCTCTCTCTCTCTCTCTCTCTCCAAGTCAGGATTGCAAATGAGGCTTTCCCTGGTTACCCATGAGCTTAAACCCTTGCTAGCCAGCACCTTAGCCTTCTCGATCACTCCTCTTGCGACCTTGACACATCTGAGCACTCTTTTTTTTCCATTTTTTCCCTGTTAGTGTCATGTTCATGACTATTTTTTACGGTAGTGAACCTTAAGCTTCTCCCTCTGATTTCTCCCTCGTATCCTACTCTAAATGCAACAAAAATCAAAAGCAAAGTACTGAATTCTACTCAACTAATCATCAAAACCAAAAATACTTACTTGTAGCACGAATTAAAAACCCAAAACCTCATATCTATCTCAAGCTCTGATTCTGGGATGAAACCCTTATTTCGATACTCGATGTGAAGCGTGCAAGTGCTCAAGCTTGAATCCGTTGGTCGTAGCAACGGAACCAAAATATAGAGGTGATCTGACCTACGGACCGCTTATTGTTCAAGTGTTTCAAGTAAGCACTAATGGCTACCTCTCACAAAGCCGACAAGCTATCTCTCTCTACAAGTATAGTGAGCTTACCTTGATACTTGGTTGAGTTGCTTCCTCTCTCAAGCACTCTGATAGCTCCACAATTCGTGATGCAAGCTCAAGCACCCTCGAGCCTCTTCCTCCATGCTCCATCCTCCATAGCCACATGCGAGATAAGAGAAGTGAAGAGAAGAAGAAGAGAGGAGATGGACGAGGGCTTCACCTCCAAGATCCCTCACTCTCACACACTCACTCCCTCACTCACTCACACTCCCTCCCTCCCTCAAGCACTCACAAGCAAGCAAGAGAAGAGAAGAAGAGAAGAAGAAGGGTTCACTTTTCCACACACCAAAGAATGAGCTCTCATTCAATTTTTGAACTTTATATACAAAATCCTAAATCCCTTTTCGGCGATCATCCTTTTATCCCCTTTTTTACGTGGCTAGGCCATTTTTTACATGTCCGGCCATTTTTCCCATTGTCCTCCTCTCTTCCTAGCTTAGTCCTACCACTCGTTCATGGTTACAAATTGCACTAGAGGGATCCTAGCACTCTTTTACAAAGATTTTGGCTCTGCCTTTATGTTTAAAGGTGTGCCTTCTTACTTTTGGCTTCTTGCAGCTTCCATGGTTGCATCTTGTACTCTTGGTGGTTGTTCCCATGCTTTTAGACTTCTTCCACTCTCTTGTAGGGTGCCTTTTCCTTTTTTTGGCTGGCGCTTTTCCTCTTGATGCCTCATTTTTTGCTTCCTTTACTTTGTAGTAAATATCCTGCTAGGTTTCATCACACCAGATGTATCCTCAAGGACTTTTTCTTTCCCTTTACTGTCCATCACATCATATCACTGGTCTCTCTAAAGTAGAGGGATCATAGCATTTATATGACTTATTCTCCTACAAATAACCAATAAAAACACATTTATGTGCTTTTGGATCAAGTTTCTTCCTCTTCTCATCAAGAATGTGCACGTAAGCAAGACAGCCAAATATTTTCATGTGACTGATATCAAGCTTGTAGACATAAAGCTTCTCAAATGGTGTCATATCATGAATACCTGCACTGGGAGTCTTGTTCAAGATATACATGGCTATCATAATATCCAGCTAAGAGAAGAAGACGGGAATTGGTGGAGCAAGCATAGCAAAGAGCTAGATTACAACCCTAATAGTTTCCTGGAGAGCCTGTGCCACAACGCGAGGATTGCTATCCTGTCAACTAGCCCTAGGAACTGAGTATGTGGGAGCAAGGATAAATCCAAACCTAGCCCTTCGAGCTATCATTCCTCTACCCGTGGGCCCTAGACCGATTCCTACCAGTGGAAGTAGTGGAGAGCATAATTAAAATGGCCAACAACTTGGCAAATTGATGGGTCGAGAAGTGGAGCATAGTTATCACTCGATGGAGGCGGGAGGTCCTAGACTACTGGCGGGACAAGGTGTACCAAATTCCCAAAATGGTCCAAGGCTACAAAGAACAGCCCAAGTGGTAGAGAAGGATCTAGAATACAAACCTTGATGCATAGATTGCCTCTGTGGCTCCCTGAAGAAAGGAATGATCATATCTACATGCCCCACCCTCGCAGGCACGAAGTGGATTACAATAGGGAAGAGCATGGTAGGTATGACTTTTCTAAGATCTATAATTCCAATGTAGAGAATCCCGAGGAGTGTCTAACCTTCAAGGCAGGAGACATCTGTCTGTCAATTACACACTTCCTCAAGGATTTCTCATCCTATCCAAACCCCACTTTCATCACAACTTGTAATTATCTTAGGACTATTAGGTTTCTACTAAAGCAAAAGCCAGCCACTGAGGAGGCCGACCTCCCTCCACTCTTTGTTGATCTCAACTTACGAATAGATAGTTATACCATGGCCTGGATAATGATGAGGGCTATATTGTTACCCTCCTTTTGTATGAAGGTACTTGAGAACATGAATGATAGCCAATTTACGAGGTGTAGACACCCAATTTTGTCAACCACACCTCTAAACGTCAGGGCTAATCTCAAGAGCTACATGCAAAGCTATGCCTTTTTTAGGGAATCCCTTAAGCCACCCCATGATACATTATCAAAAGAGGACCGGGCATAGCCTAAGAACACCCCTATATCTATGATGTCGATAATGTTTATCTTTTTTTTAAGAGAAAGAAAAAGAAAATAAAAGAAAAAGAAAAGAAAAGAAAGAAAATGAAAAGACTAAGTCCTTGAAACCATGCGAGTGCCACAATCACTACACCTAGGATTTTTTACCTAGCCCCATCCCCCACTTCACGCTTAGGGAACCTCAAGGGCAAGACTTCCAAACATGTCTCCCTAAGCCGCACACCGCACCTACAACAATGCATGACCTAGGTCCTTAAGTGTGGGACAACACCACATGCTTGCTTGAGGTTTTAACCCAACTCCCAATTCCACTAGCACCTGCACCATGCACTACACGGAGAGGTAGATACACCCCTTAGGAAGTGCATAACTTTGTCTTGTAGGTTAAGATTGCATTGTATCTACCTTGAAGAGCAGGAGAAGGGATCCGTCCAACATGATCTTCAATTTCAATGACAATTCCATCCATCTGCTATTCTCCAAGAAGGATCCATCCAACACCATCTTTAATTTCAAACAACAAATCTATCCATCCACCATTCTCCAAGAATGATCTGTCCATCTCCAATTTCAAAGGATAGATCCCTCCATTCGCCATTCTTCAAGAAGGATCCATCCAACACCATCTTCAATTTCAAAGGACAAATCCACCCATCGTCAGCATCAGGGAGGAACTCGCCCCAACATCATCTTCAATTTCAAGGGTAGATCCATTCAACACCATCCTTAGCAAGGGCTTGTATAAAAACTCAAAAATCCATCTAGCTACACCCACCCCACCTTCCAGCTACTACCCATCAGTGCCATGGAACTGGCACTCCGCTAGGAGGGGGGTAATATTAACCTCAACTAAAGAAAAAGTAGAAAAAGTGAAAAAGTGTGAATCAGGAGAAGCTGGAAGAGGTAGCCCAAAAGAAAATCAGACTTGAAGATCCCAAAAGCACAGGCATGGCCATAAGAAGTCCAAAGGCACAACCATTAGAGCCCAAAAACTGCTAAAAAAGAGAAGGCCCATGTTTGAATATAAAGGCGTAGCCAAAATTATTGTAAAAGAGTGTCAAGCTCCCTCTTGTGCAAATTGTAAGGGTAGATGGGTAGTAAAAAGGAAGCTATGAAGATAGGAGGGCAATAGGAAAGAGGGCCTAGGCTAGGCCATCCATGTAAAAAAGGGGATGATTGTCCAAAGGGATAAGGGTTTTATATATAAACTCAAAAAGTGAATGAGAACCAAATTCTTTGGTGTGCGTCAAAAACTCTTCTTCTTCTTCTTGCCTTCTTGCTTGCGCTTCAGTGAGGGAGTGAGGGAGTGTGAGTGAGTGATGGAGGGAGTGAGTGTGTGAGGGTAAGGGATCTTGGAGAAGAAGCTCTCCATCATCTCCTCTCTTATTCTTCTCTTCTCTTGTCTCACACGGCTATGGAGGATGGAGCTTGAAGGAGACAGATTGAGGTCACTCAAGCTTGCATCATGAATCGTGGAGCTACCAGTGTGCACAAGGGAGGAGGCTACTCAATCGGGCATCGAGGTAAGCTCACTACACTCATAGAGAGGGATAGTGTGTCGGCTATGTGAGAGGTAGCGGTTAGTGCTCATCTTGAAACTTTTGAAAGAATAAGTGGTCCCTAGGTCTTGGCAGTCGACGAGCGTGAGCTCCCAACAACTTGAGGAAGGAGGCAACTCGATCGAGCATGGACCACACTCATAGGTGTGAGAGCTCGTATAGCTATGTGAGAAGTAGCCATTGCACTTGGCTTGAAATTCTTGAAACAATAAGCAATCCATGGGTCTCGGCGGTCAAGCAAAAGCTCCTCTCAAGATTGTGGGAGAGAAGGAAGGAGTCTCACTTGTAGCTTTCTTGCTTGCACAATGGGGGATTACACACACAGGTGGAGGCTGAAAATAGTTTTTCCTCTTCTTAGTTGTGTAAGCCAAAAAGAACTCAAGTACATAGAAATAGAAGAACCCTATATATGGGTCTCAAACCAAACTCAACTAACTAAGGTGGCATACTAACTGAGCCATGAACTAGAGTAGATAAGGATAGCTGTCATCTAGCTATTATTCATGGGCGGTGTACCAACCGCATCTACAGCTAACAAGTCGATGACATAAATGCACAACGGTAACCCTGGCATATCACGAGTGGAGCTCGATATCTCAACACTCCCCCTCGAGCTCAATCCCAATTCCTGCACACCAAGCAGGTCTCTGAACTTGCGCAGCTTCTCTGCGCCCAATGCCTTCGTAAATATGTCAGCTACCTAATCCTCTGTGCTGACATAAACGAGATCAATAAGACCTAGTAAAACCCTCTCCCGCACATAGTGAGAATGCACCTCAATGTGCTTTATTCTAGCATGATAGACTGGGTTATTTGCCAAGTGTATACTGCTCATGTTGTCACAATAAATGACAACTGGCCCATTTGTAGGGGCTGATGCATATCATAAAGCAGCTTATGCAACCAAGCTACCTCACATGTAGCCATTGCTGCACCCCTGTACTCAGCCTCTGTGCTCGACAAGGCAAATGTAAGCTGTTTCTTGCTACTCCAAGTGACTGCAGCACTCCCAAAAGAGAATACATATCCACTAGTAGATCGTCTATCAGAAATACTACCAGCCCAATCAGCATCAGTGTATCCATGCAACTGTATCTGAACCCCAGTCTCATAAAGTAGTCCATACTGCAATGTGGACTTCACATACCTAAGTGTGCGTCTAGCCGCATCCAAATGCGATTTCCTTGGAGCCTGCATAAACTGACTTACCAATCCAACAGCATAGCTCAAATCTGGCCTGGTAACAGTCATATAAATCAAACTTCCTACTATGCGTCTGTACATAGTAGGGTCTTCCAGAAGCTCACCTGCATCTGTGCTCAGCTTCACATTCTGCTCCAAAGGAACTGAAATAGGCTTACAGCCTGTCATCCCATATTTGGACAGCATGTCCAATCCATAATGCCTCGCAAGAGCCGTATCCCACTTGGTGATCTAATCACCTCAATGCCCAAGAAATAACACAGCTCTTCCAAATCCTTCATCTCAAACTTCTGCTTCAATAGCATTTTCACATGAATGATATCTTCATCACTGTCACCTGTCATAATCAAATCATCAACATAAATGACAAGTAGCATAATACCTTTCTCTGTTTTTCTCACATAAAGTGAGAAATTTGCCTTGGAAATCTGAAAGCCAATAGTGACAAGATACTGTCCTATCTTGTCAGACCATGCTCTAGGTGCTTGCTTCAAGCCATACAAGGCTTTCTTCAACCTGTAATCAAACTCAGGATGAACAGCATGCACATAACCTAGTGGCTGCTCCATATAGACCTCTTCTTGCAAATCACCATGCAAGAAGGCATTCTTTACATCCATCTGATGTAAAGACCATCCCTTTGATGCAGCCATAGCAATGACTGCTCTTACGGTTGCCATCCTTGCAACCGGACTGAATGTTTCTTCATAGTCAATGCCATATGTTTGTGCATACCCCTTGACTACTAATCTTGCCTTGTATCTGTTCACAGAACCATCTGCATTGTGCTTCACCTTATAAACCCACTTACAGCCAATTGCATTCTTACATTTAGGCAAAGGTACTAACTTCCATGTAGCATTTGCTTCCAAGGCATCCATTTCTTCATCCATGGCTTTCTCCCATTTTTCTTTTTCCATGGCTTGCTCAAAAGAAGTGGGTTCTGGTTCCTGTATCACTTTGACCATATATGCATAGTGAATGGCTGTAAATCCATCATATTTCAGCCTATCCACAGGATACCTAGCTCTCGTAGACCTGCGCAAAATAGGTTCACTCCTAGGTGCTCTCAAAACATCCCTGGTCTTCCTTACTCCAGGTGTAGCAATAGAAGGAATACCCAACTCATCATCAATGCTCTGTTCTGAGCCACTGGATTCACCATCCACAAAAGAGTGACCTGCATTCACATCAAACATGGGCTGATCTACCTTCTCTTTTCCTTTTCGTGATATCTGCATACCACTATCTGCATTGCTTTGAGAATATTCTCCTTATCTCAATCCGCCTGTCCATGGCGAAGAATGTGAACCACTACTAGAGGACGCTCCAGGTCCACTAATATTTTGTGACTGCTGCTGTGAATTCTGTGTAGCATTACCATTTTGTGCATCTACATCATCAATCACATTTACTGGTTTATACCAACTACTCATCTCATCAAAAACAACATCTCTGCTCACTATAAACTTACTAGTAGAAGGGTTATACCATCTATACCCTTTCTGCTGCAGAGAGTAACCAATAAAGATGCACTTCTCAGCTTTTGGATCCAACTTGGATCTCAACTCATCTGGCACATGTACATAGGCAATGCAACCAAAAATTTTCAAATGAGAAATATCTGGTTTCCTACCAGTATACCTCTCCTCTGGAGTCATCCCATGTATTGCTGCAGTGGGAGTCATGTTCATTATGTAGACTGCTGTAGCAACTGCTTCAGCCCAGTAAAAATCTGGCAAATCTTTTTCGTTGAGCATGGCACGAGATACCTCTCCAATATGCCTGTTTTTCCTTTCTGCAATTCCATTTTGTTGTGGGGTATGACTACATGAATATTGCTCCTTTATGCCATGCTCCTGCAAGAACCTTGCAAACTCATTTGAGAGGTACTCTCCCCCTCCATCTGACCTTAGGCATTTTATTTGCAAACATGTTTCTTTTTCAACCATAGCTTTAAGAGTTTTGAAATGCCCAAACACTTCACTTTTCTTCTTCATAAAATACACCCAAACTTTTCTGCTATAGTCATCAATAAAAGTGACAAAATAATGACAGCCTCCAAGAGATGCAGCTTTAGTAGTCCACACATCAGAGTGGATTAATTCCAATGGCTTCTTACTCTCTTGAACATGTCTAGGAAATGGTTTCCTTGCCTATTTTCCAAACTAACAGGCTTCACATATCTTATGCATTTATGCAACCTTGAATTTAGGCAATCCTGCAACAATATTTGGGCTTGCATTGATTTAAGTCGTTGTACATTAACATCACCAATGCGTTTATGCCAGATATCAATATCTGCAACTACACCGGTCCCATGTGCAAACATTATTGCACTCAATTCAGGCATGTCTGCATCCAACGTAAACATTCTGTCCTTCTTCTTTCCTTTTGCTATCAAGCGACCTTTATTTTTCATATCCTCAACAAAGCATCCATGAGAATTAAATCTGACCTGCAAGCCCTGCTCAACCATTTGACCAACAGAAACTAGGTTCTTGGTGATATTCGGGACATGAAATACATTCGACAGGTATTTCTTTTTCCCATCCTACATAGACAAAGGAATTTTTTCAATTTGCACAATAGGATGTGCAGTATCATCACCAGTATCCACAAATCCTGCTTTTTCCATTTTCCTTGCATCCTGCATCCATTCTGCATGACCTGTCATGTGGTTTGATGCACCTGAGTCAACATACCACATCGTTGCTTTCTTCTGCACTTATTACAGAATTGGTCATGTGCTGCACCATAAACAAATGCTCATTTCTGTCATCACCCTGTCTACTAGAAGATGCATAATTTCCTAGTTGCAATTTTTCATTCATGATGTCATTCTGCTTTTTATAGCAATCTTTAGCCATATGACCCATTTTACCACAGTAGTAGCATTCAACATTGATGTTTGCATTTTGGCCTCTTTGCCATCCACCACGACCTCTTTGGCTCCCCCTGCCTCTAGAGTTACCACGTCCTCCTCCATAGGACTGGTTTTCTTGAGTTTGCTGCATATTCTGATTTCTACCATGGCCTCCAGATCGGCCTCCTCTACATCTGCCTCTACCTCTTCCAGTATTTGAGTAGAAGACAGCTTCTTTTGAAGTTCCTCTTGAAGAAGATGCACCACCATTTCTCTGCTCCTTAGAAATTAGAAGAGCAATCAACTCCTCAAAATCAGGAAATCTTTCACGGACGGAAATGGATGTTCGGAACTGTGCATAATCCTTTCCTAGACCATTCAAGGTCACAAAAACTAAATCATCATCTTCCACTAGCGACCCAATGGAAGCAAGTGCATCTGCAATCTTCTTCACCTTCATGTGGTAGTCATTGATGCTCATATTTTCTCTTTGCACATTATGCAACTCTTGCTTGAGCTGCATTTTCCTGGCTTGCGTATTTGTGCTATACATTTTTGATAAAGTATCCCATGCCTCCTTTGGCGTACTTGCATCTTGAATATGCACAATCATAGAGTCTGAAATGTTGATAGACAGCCAGTACATAACTTTCCTGGCTCTCTCATGCCATGCTTTAAATGCCTGTATTTGCTGTTGATTGGGAACATCAGGAAGAACTGGTTCTTCTTCATTTCCTGCAATGAATTCCCAATATCCTTTTCCCATAAGGAAATTTGTCATTCTGAACTTCCATGCTTGGAAGTTGTTCTTGTCAAGCTTTTCAGTGACAATCTGTGAAAGAGAATCAGACGCCATTACAGAACACTGCAAAAAATTCTGTCACTGCAAAGAACACAGCTTCAGCCTCACAAGGACAAATCTGTAAAATTGTCGAAAGTGGTATTTGACCACACAGTCACTTCCTAGTGACAATTTTGCATCAACAGGCAACAAGGATGATTCTGTAACTCCCAATGTCTCTGCCACAAGCATACGATGCAATTTCTACAGTAACTTTTCACTGACCTGTAGAACAGTGGTCGCACAGCATAAAATAGGGTCTTTTCCTGAGTGCGTGCAGAAAACTTCCGCCTCCAAAACAGGCCCCGAAATGGCCTCAAATCAAAAAAACAGAGCAACCAAGGGCTAAAGCCCTTTCCCACAACATATACTGCCTTCTTGCTACACCGCAAAGGGCATCTCAATCTGAGACAATGCACTCTTGCACTTTCCGGTTGTGCTACCTGCAGAGACTTGCTCCCAAAACAGAAAAATGAAAGCAACACTGGTCCTCTTACCAGAACACTGCGAACTTGGTTTGCTTTCTTGAGCTCCTTACCACGAACAAGGCTCTGATACCATGTCAAGATTGTGGGAGAGAAGGAAGGAGTCTCACTTGTAGCTTTCTTGCTTGCACAATAGGGGATTACACACACAGGTGGAGGATGAAAACAGTTTTTCCTCTTCTTAGTTGTGTAAGCCAAAAAGAACTCAAGTACATAGAAATAGAAGAACCCTATATATGGGTCTCAAACCAAACTCAACTAACTAAGGTGGCATACTAACTGAGCCACGAACTAGAGTAGATAAGGATAGCTGTCATCTAGCTATTATTCATGGGCGGTGTACCAACCGCATCTACAGCTAACAAGTCGATGACATAAATGCACAACGGTCACACTGGCATATCACGAGTGGAGCTCGATATCTCAACAACTCCCACATTTTGGTTTCATTTTTGGGACCAACGAATTCAAGCTTTGAATGCTTGCATGCCCGAAATTAAGCATTGAAGTAGGGTTCGCCCCAAACTGGTACTTGAGACAGGTAAGAAGTGAGGGAGTTAAAGAGGTGTTCGATCTCCTTTCCAAGTAATTTTTTCTAATTTTTTGGATTTAGGTAAGTAGGTTGGATTAGTGTAAGTGGTTACTTATGATTTGGATGCATTTAGTTAAGGAAAAACAAGGAAAACAAACAAACACATAGTAGGGTTTCTACTATAATAGCAAGCCCAAAAGAGGGAAAAAATAGAGAAAACGGAGCTTTAAGGCATCAAGACAGCAAAGAGAGAGAAAGGGGAGGTAAAAGACTAAGCAAAGAGGGGTTTAAGAAGCCAAGAGGGCAAAGAGAGAGCTCATTTGTGTGCAGTCAGTTGAGAGAGAGAGCTAATGGGCTAGAAACCATTTTGTGCTTGGCAATCTTCACCACCACGCCTTCGAGTCCCATAGGTAAGCTTTGATTGTGCCTTTGTGTTGGATAATTGCTTCGAGGATCATAGTTGAGATATTGATCAAGGCGCATATGAGATTTGTCACGATTCTTGTCATTTTGAAACTTTTGGCGCAACACTTGGATGGATTCCACAGTCATTCAAGTCTCACTACTACTCGAACAGTCCCAATCACAAGTCCACTCGGACAACCACAAAACAATCTCGAGTCCAAGACTCAAACCCTATACCTAATTCAGACTTGGATGGTCATTCACTCAGACTCAGATGACCAAGGCCACTCAAACGTCCAAACTTGGACATGACCACTTGGACTCAAACAATCGGAGTCAAACATTCAAACATTGTCACTCGGATAGACTACACATAAGACTTTGGAAAATTGGATCCACCTAGGGTAGGCAAAGCCCAAATCTAGACAATACCCCCTGTCTACTCCAAATGCATGGAATGGCTCATAGGGCCACCACACTCACAAATCACAATCTAATGGCCCAAAAAACAACAGCGACACTGACTCTCAGTCCTGTGTTTCCGATACAGACCTGGAATAATTAACCAAAACTACTACCCCTCAAATCACACGTCCACGATGCCATAGAGATCAGAATGAACTAACTAGACTATCCATTAAATGCACAAAAGGATCAGGAAGAGTGTATGATTAACTATGTTGTTTTTATCGGATTGACACACTATCAATTGAACATTTGATGCACACAAGAAAAGACGAAAGCCTAATTTCTCACATATGATTCCTAGAGTCGGACATCCGAGTCTAGACTATCGAGTTTGATTCGTTCGAATCAAATGATCAAACTATCCAATTTTTGGGGCTGTTTGATTCTGGAGTGGTTAAGGTTTGTCCAAAATTGGATGATTTGATTGCGTTTGATTTTGAAAATCAGACGATTTTGGGGTAGTTGGATGGACCAGTACCAAATGCAACAATGAAAACTAACATTAACTTGTTGTAAATTCGTTGCAATGATCTTGATGTCTCACCCTAGTCCTTGGAAAGCTCCAAGATTAAACAACAAGAAGTTTGCTATCAAACCAACTCATCGATAGCCTGTGATTATGTCCGGCCTCTCACAAATCAAAGCACTCCTTGCTTGACCGCTATCCTACAGGCAACCTGGCATCTCCCTCTCTCTCTCAACTCTGAATGTAGAAATGAGCTCCCATTTGCTCTCTCTGCCTCTTAAAGCCCTTGTTCTTTAGTCTCTCACTCCCCTTCTTCTCTCTTTTCTCTCTCAATGCATTAAAGCCAATTTTTTCTATATTTACAACAGTAACCCAATGTTTGTTTCTCTGTTTTTCTTGATTTTTTCTTACCTATATGCATCCAAATCACAAGCAACCGCTTACACTAATCCCACCTACTTACCTAAATCCCAAAAACTAGAAAAATTTACTTGCAAAAAAGAAAATTGAATACCTCTTCAACTTTCTCACTTCCTACCTATCTCAAGCACTGATTCAGGGAAAACCCTACTTTAATGCTTGATTAGAAGCGCACAAGCACTCAAATATTGAATCCATTGGTCCCGGCCGAACGGGAGCTTATTGCTCAACCATGACCCATGGACCCTTATTACTTCAAGTGTTTCAAGTCAAGTGCAATGGCTACCTCTCACATAGCCGTATGTACTCTCCCACCTACGAGCGTAGTGAGCTTACCTCCATACTTAATCGAGTTACCTCCTCCCTCAAGCACTCTAATAGCTCCATAATCCAAGGTGCAAGCTCAAGCAAGCTTGATACTTAAGCTCCAAGCTCCATGCTCCATTGCTGCACATGAGACAAAAGAAAAGAGAAGAAGAAGAAGAAGAAGAAGAAGAAGAAGAGAGGAGAAGATGGAGAGCTTCTCCACCACGGTCCCTCGCCCTCACACTCCCTCTCTCAAGCACAAGCTCAAGTAAGCAAGAACAAGAAGAAGAAGAGAAGAAGAGACCTAGTTTTGGCCACACACAAGAATGAGTTTCTTCATTCACTTTTTGCCTTTTATACAAAACCCTAATTCCCTTTGGGCACCCATCCCTTTTTTACATACCCAGTCATTTTGGCCTAGGTCCTCTTTTCCTATTCCCTTCCCTATTGCATTGTGCCTTCACCCATACCCATCTACATTTACAAATTGCACGCGAGGGATCCTGGTGATCTTTTACAAGGATTTAGAATGCGCTTTTATATTTAAAATGTGTCTTTCCTCTTTTACATATGCCTTGAACTTTTCAGGTAGTCCTTGCACTTTTGGCATTTTTTCTCCTATTTCTTCAACCGAGCCGCCTTTTTTCGCTTTGTCCCCTACGTATTTTTTCTTTATTGCACTGGGGTTAATACATTATTGGGCTTAAGCAGTACTTACAGCTGCCTACATTATGAATAGAATACCTACAATAGGAATACATAAAAAGACACCTTATAAGTAGCTCTATGGCTACAAGCCTAACATCTAACATTTGAAAGTATCTGGAAGTACTGCATATGTTCATGATGTTCATGTTCCAAATGAAAACGGAAGAAACTTGACCCTAAAGCAGTGAAATGTGTTTTTCTTGGATATTCACATGAAAGAAAGGCATACAAGTGCACTATTTCTACTACTCGAGAGATATTGCTCAGTCATGATGTCGTGTTTGATGAGCTAGCATCTCGATATGGTGCTAAGTAGGCCTAAGTATATGATGACCCTTCGCAAGGCACGTATGCTGAAAATGGACAACAAGAAACTATCTCTACTAGTGGATCTTCTCATGATGCACCTGCCAGTATAAGTCCTTGGACATGAGGGCTTCACAGCCATGGACCTCCATCCACTGGCATGGATATGTTAGTGAGGGGGAGAGATAAAGGAAAACGTGAGGTTTCTATTGATGTTATTGGTCCATTGACTTCAAGATATGACTCCTCTAAGAGTTTGGATGGAGAGTTTGGCATACCTACAATCGTTACACGTGGACTTAAGCAAATATATATAGTGCCTCATGAGAGAGCAGAATCTAGTTCACCATTGTAGAGATCACAGAGAGAAAGAAAGCCTGTGGATAGGCTTACCTACAGTGGATACTCAGTGAAACATTATGCATACATGATAGAGATGGAGAAATATAAAGAGCCTACATCTTTTGCACAAGCAATTAAGGATGAAAACGTGTACAAGGCTATGGATGTTGAATATGAGGCTTTGCTGAAAAATAGAACATGGGATTTGGCTGAGTAACCTAAGGGCGAAATGCCTATTGTATGCAAGTGGGTCTATAAGGTAAAATGTGAGTCTGATGGCTCACTAAAGAGGTATAAAGCCAGATTGATCATGAAAGGATATACCGAATAGTATGGAAAGCTTTAGCCCAATTGCTAAGATGGCAACTATACAGATTGTTATTTCATTGGTTGCATCCAAAGGCTGGAATCTTTATTAGATGGACATTAAAAATGCTTTCCTTGTCAAGATTGTGGGAGAGAAGGAAGGAGTCTCGCTTGTAGCTTTCTTGCTTGCACAATGGGGGAAGACACACAAGGGTGGAGGCTGAAAACAGTTTTCCTCTTCTTAGTTGTGTAAGCCAAAAGAACTCTAGTACAAAGAAAATAGAAGAACCCTAGATATGGGTCTCAAACCAAACTCAACTAACTAAGGTGGCATACTAACTGAGCCACGAACTAGAGTAGATAAGGATAGCTATCATGTAGCTATTATTCAGGGGCGGTGTACCAACCGCATCTGCAACTGACAAGTCGGTGACATAAATACACAACGGTCACCCTGGCGTATCACGAGTGGAGCTCGATATCTCAACACTCCCCCTCGAGCTCAATCCCAATTCCTGCACACCAAGCAGGTCTCTGAACTTGCGCAGCTTCTCTGCGCCCAATGCCTTCGTGAATATGTCAGCTACCTGATCCTCTGTGCTGACATAAACTAGATCAATAAGACCTAGTAAAACCCTCTCCCGCACATAGTGATAATGCACCTCAATGTGCTTTGTTCTAGCATGATAGACTGGGTTATTTGCCAAGTGTATACTACTCATGTTGTCACAATAAATGACAACTGGCCCATCTGTAGACTGATGCATATCATAAAGTAGCTTATGCAACCAAGCTACCTCACATGCAGCCATTGCTGCACCCCTGTACTCAGCCTCTGTGCTGGACAAGGCAACTGTAGGCTGTTTCTTGCTGCTCCAAGTGACTGCAGCACTCCCAAAAGAGAACACATATCCACTGGTAGATCGTCTATCAGAAATGCTACCAGCCCAATCAGCATCAGTGTATCCATGCAGCTGTATCTGAACCCCAGTCTCATAAAATAGTCCATACTGCAATGTGGACTTCACATACCTGAGTATGCGTCTAGCCGCATCCAAATGTGGTTTCCTTGGAGCCTGCATAAACTGACTTACCAATCCAACAGCATAGCTCAAATCTGGCCTGGTAATAGTCATATAAATCAAACTTCCTACTATGCGTCTGTACATAGTAGGGTCTTCTAGAAGCTCACCTGCATCTGTGCTCAGCTTCACATTTTGCTCCAAAGGAACTGAAATAGGCTTACAGCCTGTCATCCCATATTTGGACAGCATGTCCAATCCATATTGCCTCTGCAAGAGCTGTATCCCACTTGGTGATCTAATCACCTCAATGCCCAAGAAATAACGCAGCTCTCCCAAATCCTTCATCTCAAACTTCTGCTTCAATAGCATTTTCACATGAAGGATATCTTCATCACTGTCACCTGTCATAATCAAATCATCAACATAAATGACAAGTAGCATAATACCTTTCTCTGTTTTTCTCACATAAAGTGAGAAATCTGCCTTGGAAATCTGGAAGCCAATAGTGACAAGATACTGTCCTATCTTGTCAGACCATGCTCTAGG
This sequence comes from Lygodium microphyllum, assembly GCF_053477565.2. Classification (NCBI taxonomy): domain Eukaryota; kingdom Viridiplantae; phylum Streptophyta; class Polypodiopsida; order Schizaeales; family Lygodiaceae; genus Lygodium; species Lygodium microphyllum. The sequence continues at coordinate 129,508,173 of NC_141151.1, forward strand.
TGCTTGCTTCAAGCCATACAAGGCTTTCTTCAACCTGCAAACAAACTCAGGATGAACATCATGCACATAACCTGGTGGCTGCTCCATATAGACCTCTTCTTGCAAATCACCATGCAAGAAGGCATTCTTTACATCCATCTGATGTAAAGACCATCCCTTTGATGCAGCCATAGCAATGACTGCTCTTACGGTTGCCATCCTTGCAACCGGACTGAATGTTTCTTCATAGTCAATGCCATATGTTTGTGCATACCCCTTGACTACTAATCTTGCCTTGTATCTGTTCACAGAACCATCTGCATTGTGCTTCACCTTATAAACCCACTTACAGCCAATTGCATTCTTACCTTTAGATAAAGGTACCAATTCCCATGTAGCATTTGCTTCCAAGGCATCCATTTCTTCATCCATGGCTTTCTCCCATTTTTCTTTTCCCATGGCTTGCTCAAAAGAAGTGGGTTCTGGTTCCTGTATCACCTTGACCATATATGCATAGTGAATGGCTGTAAATCCATCATATTTCAGCCTATCCACTGGATACCTAACTCTGGTAGACCTGCGCAAAGTGGGTTCACTCCCAGGTGCTCTCAAAACATCCCTGGTCTTCCTTACTCCAGGTGTAACAATAGAAGGAATACCCAACTCATCATCAATGCTCTGTTCTGAGCCACTGGATTCACCATCCACATAAGAGTGACCTGCATTCACATCAACCATGGGCTGATCAACCTTCTCTTTTCCTTTTCGTGATACCTGCATACCACTATCTGCATTGCTTTGAGAAGATTCTCCTGATCTCAATCTACCTGTCCATGGCGAAGAATGTGAACCACTGCTAGAGGACGCTCCAGGTCCACTAATATTTTGTGACTGCTGCTGTGAATTCTGTGCAGCATTACCATTTTGTGCATCTACATCATCAATCACATTTACTGGTTTATACCAGCTACTCATCTCATCAAAAACAACATCTCTGCTCACTGTAAACTTACGAGTAGAAGGGTTATAGCATCTATACCCTTTTTGCTGCAGAGAGTAACCAATAAAGATGCACTTCTCAGCTTTTGGATCCAACTTGGATCTCAGCTCATCTGGCACATGTACATAGGCAATGCAACCAAAAATTTTCAGATGAGAAATATCTGGTTTCCTACCAGTATACCTCTCCTCTGGAGTCATTCCATGTATTGCTGCAGTGGGAGTCCTGTTCATTATGTAGACTGTTGTAGCAACTGCTTCAGCCCAATAAAAATCTGGCAGGTCTTTTTCATTGAGCATGGCACGAGACACCTCTCCAATATGTCTGTTTTTTCTTTCTGCAATTCCATTTTGTTGTGGGGTATAACTACATGAATATTGCTGCTTTATGCCATGCTCCTGCAGGAACCTTGCAAACTCATTTGAGAGGTACTCTCCCCCTCCATCTGACCTTAGGCATTTTATCTGCAGGCCTGTTTCTTTTTCAACCATAGCTTTAAGAGTTTTGAAATGCCCAAAAACTTCACTTTTCTTTTTCATAAAATACACCCAAACTTTTCTGCTATAGTCATCAATAAAAGTGACAAAATAATGACAGCCTCCAAGAGATGCAGCTTTAGTAGTCCACACATCAGAGTGGATTAATTCCAATGGCTTCTCACTCTCTTGAACATGTCTAGGAAATGGTTTCCTTGCCTGTTTTCCAAACTGACAGGCTTCACATACCTTATGCATTTCTGCAACCTTGAATTTGGGCAATCCTGCAACAATATTTTGGGCCTGCATTGATTTAAGTCGCTGTACATTAACATGACCAATGCGTTTATGCCATATATCAATATCTGCAACTACACCGGTCCCATGTGCAAACATTGCTACACTCAATTCAGACATGTCTATATCCAACGTAAACATTCTGCCCTTCTTCTTTCCTTTTGCTATCAAGCGACCTTTATTTTTCATATCCTCAACAAAGCATCCATGAGGATTAAATCTGACCTGCAAGCCCTGTTCAACCATTTGACCAACAGAAACCAGATTCTTGGTGATATTCGGGACATGAAATACATCGGACAGGTATTTCTTTTTCCCATCCTGCATAGACAAGGGAATTTTTCCAATCTGCACAATAGGATGTGCAGTATCATCACCAGTCTCCACAAATCCTGGTTTTTCCATTTTCCTTGCATCCTCCATCCATTCTGCATGACCTGTCATGTGGTTTGATGCACCTGAGTCAACATACCATACATCATTGCTTTCTTCTGCACTTGTCACAGAATTGTTCATGTGCTGCACCATGAACAAATGCTCATTTCTGTCATCACCCTGTCTGCTAGAAGATGCATAATTCCCTTGTTGCAGTTTTCCATTCATGATGTCATTCTGCTTTTTATAGCAGTCTTTAGCCATATGACCCATTTTACCACAGTAGTAGCATTCAACATTACTGTTTGCATTTTGACCTCTTTGCCATCCACCACGACCTCTTTGGCTCCCCCTGCCTCTAGAGATACCACGTCCTCCTCCATAGGACTGGTTTTCTTGAGTTTGCTGCATATTCTGATTTCTACCACGACCTCCAAATCGGCCTCCTCTACCTCTGCCTCTACCTCTTCCAGCATTTGAGTAGAAGACAGCTTCTTTTGAAGTTCCTCCTGAAGAAGATGCACCACCATTTCTCTATTCCTCAGAAATTAGAAGAGCAATCAACTCCTCAAAATCAGGAAATCTTTCACGAACTGAAATGGATGTTCGAAACTGTGCATAATCCTTTCCTAGACCATTCAAGGTCACAAAAACTAAATCATCATCTTCCACTGGTGACCCAATGGAAGCAAGTGCATCTGCAATCTTCTTCACCTTCATATGGTAGTCGTTGATGCTCATATTTTCTCTTTGCACATTGTGCAACTCTTGCTTGAGCTGCATTTTCCTGGCTTGCGTATTTGTGCTATACATTTTTGACAAAGTATCCGATGCCTCCTTTGGCGTACTTGCATCCTGAATATGCACAATCATAGAGTCTGAAATGCTGATAGACAGCCAATACATAACTTTCCTGGCTCTCTCATGCCATGATTTAAATGCCTGCATTTGCTGTTGATTGGGAACATCAGGAAGAACTGGTTCTTCTTCATTTCCTGCAACAAATTCCCAATATCCTTTTCCCATAAGGAAATTCGTCATTCTAAACTTCCATGCCTGGAAGTTGTTCTTGTCAAGCTTTTCAGTGACAATCTGTGAAAGAGAATCAGATGCCATTACAGAATACTGCAAAAAATTCTGTCACTGCCAAAAACACAACTTCACCCTCACAAGGGCAAATCTGCAAAACTGGCGAAAGTGGTATTTGACCACACAGTCACTTCCTAGTGACGATTTTGCATCAACAGGCAACAGGGATGATTCTGTAACTCCCAATGTCTCTGCACACAAGCATACGATGCAATCTCTGTGGTAACTTTTCACCGACCTGTAGAACAGTGGTCGCACAGCATAAAACAGGGCCTTTTCCTGAGTGCATGCAGAAAACTTCCGCCTTCAAAACAGGCCCCGAAATGGCCTCAAATCAAAAAAACAGGGTCGCCAAGAGCTAAAGCTCTTTCCCGCAGCATATACTGCCCTCTTGCTTCACCGCGAAGGGCGTCTCAACCTGAGACAATGCACTCTTGCAATTTCTGGCTGTGCTACCTGCAGAGATCTGCTCCCAAAACAGAAAATGAAAGCAACACTGCTCCTCTTACCAGAACACCGCGAGCTTGGCTTGCTTTCTTGAGCTCCTTACCACGAACAAGGCTCTGATACCATGTCAAGATTGTGGGAGAGAAGGAAGGAGTCTCGCTTGAAGCTTTCTTGCTTGCACAATGGGGGAAGACACACAAGGGTGGAGGCTGAAAACAGTTTTCCTCTTCTTAGTTGTGTAAGCCAAAAGAACTCTAGTACAAAGAAAATAGAAGAACCCTAGATATGGGTCTCAAACCAAACTCAACTAACTAAGGTGGCATACTAACTGAGCCACGAACTAGAGTAGATAAGGAGAGCTATCATGTAGCTATTATTCAGGGGCGGTGTACCAACCGCATCTGCAACTGACAAGTCGGTGACATAAATACACAACGGTCACCCTGGCGTATCACGAGTGGAGCTCGATATCTCAACATTCCTGAATTGTGATTTGATAGAAGAGATTTATATGGATCAACTAGAGGGCTATGTGCATCTTGACTATCCGTTGTATGTATACAAATTGAAGAATTGCCCCATGAGCCTAAAATGAAAGGATTACTTGCTACTTGTTGTTAACCCCAGCTCGAGATGAAGAAAAGGAAGTCCAAGAAAACTCCAAATGCGGACACTGCAGAAAAATCAGGAAGGGAAAAAGCCAAAAGTGCAAGGGCAGCCTCAAAAGCTAAGTCAAAGGCAATTGCGCATTTTTTAAATGTAAGGCGCCCCTTAAAATCTTATAAAAGAGCACCATGCTCCCTCCTGTGAAAATTGTAAAAGGTAGAAGGGCATAGGTAAAGAGAAATGACAACTAGAAGGGAATGGAAAAAAAGGGCCTTGCCACAATGGCCAGTCATGTAAAAAAGGGAATGGGTACCCAAAGGGATAAGGGCTTTGTATATAAACTCAAAAAGTGAATGAGAAGCTCATTCTTTGGTGTATGGCTAAAGTGGACTCTTCTTCTTCTCTCCTTCTTGCTTGGTGTGTGCACTTGAGAGAGAGTGTATGAGAGTGTGAGAGAGTGAGTGTGTGAGGGTGAGGGATCTTGGAGAGGAAGCTCTCCATCATATCCTCTCTTCTTCTTCTTTTCTCTTCTCTTCTCTTCTCTCATGCATGGCTATGGAGGATGGATCTTGGAGGTGGAGGCATGAGGATGCTTGAGCTTGCATTATGAATCATGGAGCTACTAGCTTGCTTGAGGGAGGAGGCTACTCATTCAGGCATCAAGGTAAGCTCACTACACCCCGATAAGATTAAAGGCATGTCAGTTAGGTGAGAGATAGCCATTTGTACTCGCTTGAAATGCTTAAAAAAATAAGTGGTATGTGGGTCTTGGGCGGTTGAGCATGAGCACCCTCAACACTTGCAAACACTTAGATTTCAGCTAGGTAAAGCTTATCACTACCTATGTACTAGGAAAACAGAGACAATATATGTGATTTTGATACTCTATGTAGATGATTTGGTGATCATAGGTGATGACATATAGAGCATTGATGACGTGAAAGCTATGTTGTAAAAAGAATTCCATACTTCAGACTTGGAAGAGCTGAAATGTTTCTTAGGGATTGAAGTTGTGCATATAACTTATGGGATATGGATGATGCAGAAACAGTATGCACAAAATATGTTGGAGAAGTATGGCATATTGGAATGCAAACCCATGGATACATCACTTGAACAAAATGTAAAGCTAGTTGTTGATATAGGAAATGTGATAGAGAATGTGACTGTGTATAGATAGATGTTTGGGAGCCTGATCTATCTCACTATCACTAGACTGAGGACTTGAGTTATGCAATTGGTTTGATCACCGAGTTTATGCAGCAGCCAAGAAAACCTCACCTAGATGCTATGAGATGAATTTTGAGATATGTGAAAGGTGCATTGTCTTACAGACTATTCTATGAGTATAAAAAGCCTATTGAGCTTACAGGTTATAGTGATGTAGTGATGAAGATTGGGCTGGCTGTATGTATGACAGGAGATCAACTAGTGGATGTGCATTTGGTCTTGGAAGTAGCATGGTCAGTTGGAGTAGTAAAAAACAACCTATTGTGGCTCTCTCAAGTACAAAAGAAAAATATGGCTGATTAAGTTGATGGATAACTTGGGGATTTGTGTAGATAAACCTTTCAAATTGTATTGTGATAACATGAGCACTAGTGCTTGGAGGAAGGATAGATCTCATACATGTGAAGACTGAAGATCAAGTGGCAAATATATTTACCAAATCACTTGTTGGTAGAGATAAGTTCACTCATTTTAGATTGCTACTTGGGATACAGGTAGTGACTTGAGCTTGAGGGGAACTGTTGAGATATGCAAGCTCGGTCAATCTATCTACTACATACCGACATGACAGTTGGGTGTGTGTAGATGTCTATCATGTGCGTGCCTTCAATAATTTGGTACTTGATTTAACCATACTTAGTCAATGGTTAGTTCTTTTGGTCACTAAGACGTAGTTCATGTATTAAATTATTGAGTATGTGTGATGAATAAAATGAAAAATCTCATTGAGAGATGTTTGGTCTCTATTGCCCCTATCTCTCTCTTATTCTTCTAACATGTTCTTACTAACAAGAGGACAACAAGGCACACAATATCCTTCATGATAAGGATACCATTATCATCATGCACCATGCAAAGAGGGGCAAGGGGTTTAGTTTAACCCTAGGGCCCCTTGTTGAGAAACACAAATCTAGAGCTATACTAGCTATCATGGATGAAGGTTATAAACATAAAGCATGATTGAGATAAAGAATTGTAACTCAAGTGAATTAGGTTCCAATATAGATTAACTGGGACTCATAAACACAATCTTGAGTGACACAGAATGATAGTACTATATTTTTGAAATGTGTCAAGTACATGCATATATAGCTTTTTGGATAGGATCATTGTACCTCACTGTGCTTATGGGATTCTATCATCTCTTCCTAGAGCAACATCATATGTCTATCTTCCATACAAAGTCACTTATGGGCAAGCCTCTTTTGGGCACACATCCATCCTCTATGGGCATCCATATCAAGCATCATTTGCTATTCTCAACACCCCCCTCAAATGATGAGTCTCTACCCTTGCTGGCTTTTGCCCCCCCCCACTACATGATGTCATGGCTTGGGAGACTAGTCTTTGGCAACCTACTCAAGTTAAGGCTTGAAAATTTACATCTTTGATAAGGGATTTTGCATCCACTATGGGAAATGTTTCTTTTTTTTATGTTGTCAGGCAGTGGAAACAATTTCTTTATCTTCTTTTTGGTGGTTGTCTTTGTCATTTGCTCTAGTCTTCATTCTTTGCTAGTCTTCATGATATTTGTCTATCACTTTTAAATTTGGCTTCAGCACCTCTGACATGATCCAAGGATCCATCTCCACAAAATGGGCCGAAGTGCATCCTCTGCTAAGAGCTTCAATGCCAATTGAGCCTGTGCCACTATACAAATCCCACCATGTACCTAAAGAGAAGCTTTTGAAGCCATGCAACCTTGCATGTAAAATATCAAAAACGATTGTGGAGAATCTTGTGCGTGCTCCTAGGTACAACTCTTTCCGCTTGGATACCAGATGTGAGACTTCTTTTTCCATTAACTGGAATCTTTGGGCTCAGTATTTGCTAGCTAAATAATCTCTTGAATGGACAACTCGAGGCCTTGGCCGACCCTCTGGATCTCCTCCTCATAAACTATGGGGCTATTGTTGGTTGCTCGTTTGCTACTGAGTGGACGCTGAGAGGCATGGTCTTGCCACTGATGTCAAGCAAATACATGGAGGTAGAAACCGCAAGCATGAGACATAGTAGTGGTAGGGGCAGCAACATGGTGCTAGGAGGCAGAGCATGGGGTTTTTTTCAGCAAAAGCAGTAGCCACTGCTGCCAATGGAATGGATGGCTTGAGAGATTGGAATGGAAGTGGACACAAGTACAAGGAGAAGAATGAAAGAGGAACAAATTGTAGTAGAGCTTGCTAAGAAGAATAAATCACACCACTAGCTACCTAGCTCAACCATGGCTCTGATACCACGTTGAGAAACATGGATCTAGAGCTATGCTAGCTATGGTAGATGGAGGTTATATACATAAAACATGATTGAGATAAAGAATTGTAACTCAAGTGAATTAGGTTCCAAGCTAGATAAACTCGGACTCATAAACACAATCTTAAGTGATACAAAATGATAATACTATACTTTTGAAATGAGTGTCTATTGCTTATATAGCTTTTTGGATAGTATCACTATACCTCACTATGCTTATGGGATTCTATCATCTCTTCCTAGAGCAACATCATATATCTATCTTCCATACAATGCCACTTATGGGAAAGACTTTTGTGGGCACACATCCAGCCTCTATCGACATACATATCAAACACCATTTGCTATTCTCAACACCCCTTTCAAATCAAAAGTACAACATTTTTTAAGAATTACATTTAAAATATAAAGAAAAAAAGGCAAGGGTTTAGTTTCCATTCTCACACAAGGCTCTCTCTCTCTCTCTCTCTCTCTCTCTCTCTCTCTCTCTCTCTCTACAATTGTGGAACAAATCCAACACACCCATCCATGTGATTACCCATTGTAATCACTACTATTAGGCTAAAGCAGTTGTTGCTAATGTATACATTATGAACAGGACACCCACAATTGTATATGTTAAAAGCATAGATCTAGAGCATGGCAGGAGCTATGGAGGATGGAAGATGAAGGCTAGATTCATCTTGACATAGAGACTATAGAGACAACTGTTATACAAGTGAATTAGGTTCCAAGCTAGAAGCTTGGACTCATAAACACAATCTTATGTAATGGACTAACAATGACCATGACACTAACTGAAAGAGGAAAGCATCGTGATATTGCATTACTCATTGTAAAAGTGATAGTCAAGTACAATGCTTTATAGAAATAGACTAGGTTGTACTTTCCACTGTGCATATGGGATTCTACATCCTGAGCCCGCACTGCTCCATACAAAGAGGCTAAGCTGGGTGTGATTGCAAATATCTCAACAATATATGGTGCGACATGTAAGGAGAAATATACAAAGAAAAAAACAATATCCATCCCATATGAAAGTATTTAGATGTATTGCTCATATCTACATTCCTGATGAGTTATGTAATGAAGTGAATCCCAATGCATTGAAATATGTATTTATGGGACATTCTCTTTAGCAAAAGTGTTATAGATACTATAAGCTAGCTATATGTGGAATGAGTTAGTAAGCATATTCTCCTTGATGAAATGAGTAGCTATTATATTAATGTTTAGGATACATTTGGGGTTGATGTGCATGAGATTGTGATTGTGTAGAAAACAAGTATATAGTCACAAACATTAAGTGGATCATGGAGTCTCCTAGTCATGGATCTATTGATAGACCTTGGTATGATAGGTCAATCCACTAAGTGCATCACAGATGTCAAGAAAAGGCAAGGGGAAGATTGGGGACTCACTAGTAATGATTGATGTATCACCAGGTTTCTCTCATGTTGTTGGAGATTCAGATGGCTATAAGTAGAGCTTGGATGAAGAGTTTGGGACTCTAGATTCTAAGACATTTGGTGTAAGGAAGGGACAAGAGTATGCTAAGGCACCTAGTAGTGATCTAGGTCCAGCATATCAACCAAAGTAAAAAATCCAATGCCACAATGAACATATGATGGCTATGTAGCTCATCATGGTACAAGCATGGCTTAGGTTTAGGATAAAGAACCCACTAGTTTTGAGAATGCAATGGGTAATGAGCATTTGGATCATGCTATGGATGAACAAATGATTGCACTTAAGACAAATAACGCATGGGATTCAATACCTTTGCCACAATGCAAGAAAGCCATTGGCTACAAATGGGTTTACAAGGTGAGAATGGATCTATTGAGAACTATGAGGTATAGCTAGTTGTTTCTAAAGGATATGTGTAATGGTTACATGGATGAAAAATTGGATTGATAATATTTCAAACAATACATCTGCCAATGGTTTATGTTTTTCTTTGGGAGTGTTGATGTTACTTGGAGCAGTAAGAAACAACCTATAGTTGTGTCTCTAGTAGTCAGGCAATGTTTATGGGTGTTATAGTTGTAGTATGTGAGATAGTTTGGCTACAAGCCTTGAATATATGGTAGGACTTTACTCACTCGTGTATTAAGTGACCAACATAGAGGATATGCCAATGATACTATAACTGGACTATACCCATGTAGTCCACATATATTATGCCATTTCATCTACCTTTAGCAAGTTCACACTTAGTGACTACATATATAGTTGCTTTGGTATTCTCATATTGGTTTTTTATCATGTTGTAGACTAAGCCTTTTGTGTGAAGAAGGAGATTTCAACCCTATTTCTGAATGTGTGCAAGTCATGTGCTCTTGTTGTTTTACCTCTCTCCTTGCTTGTTTGTTTACACCTATCTTATCAAGATGAAGCATGGGGAACCTCCTCAAGATCTTTTTTCAAGTAAGAGCATATAGAGGCTATGATACAACTATAAGTAAAGATATATAGTCATCTATGTCCAAAAGCATTGGCTTTCATAGGAAATCAAGTCTTTGTTAAAGTTCATTTATGTCAAGTATTTGACTTTATTGGAAAACTCACATCGGTACCCAATCAAGTTAGGTAGCTTATAAAACAAAATGGATCATTAGAACATACTCACATTCTTGGATCAACAGTTCACGACAAGCATGAGCAAACCCCTAGATAAGAGGCAATAAATGCAAGTATATTAATAATCAATCTTTTGTGAGGTTTATGTAGAAACTATATGCATAGCATTCGTTCAATTCAAGTCACAAAATGTGGTGCTAGAAAAAAAATTGGATATTCAAGCATTGATGTTAAGGGTGACCTATATCACAGTGTGCGGGACCTCCTTACATACACAAGTGGCAACTCTTTTGTTGAGTAAAAGTATAGTCACACTGGTGTACACTGTCCAAATTCCAGATTTCGTGATGGCAAGGCTAAGCACCAAATTATAGGCAAAGGGAGTCTAGACTCTATGATAGCATCTTCCATCGTTGGGATCATGAGCTAGACAAGGATTAAGGGTGCTGGTAATTATAGATTGAGGTTTGGTTTGGGCTACATAGACACAATCCAGAAGCATTGCAACCTTTTTAATATATCTTGGAGGCACCATCTTATGAACTTAGCCACCATGAGTAGAACCAAGTAAATAGGAAAGATCTAATCAAATTGGAACCACCTATGACTTCGCAAAAACCAGCACAACCCTTTGGTTCAAAGAGGGCCATCTACAAGTACCACATACTTGCTTTGACACTAGCTCCATGTCATAGACAACTAGAAATACCTAAGAGAGTGACATACTCTAGTGAACACCCTATGCTAGTTTTTCCTTGATAAGATATGGTTAGCGGATGTTACATGTTCCACCACCTAGCATATGAGGAGATTATTGATAGTTACAATAGCATCTTCATTGATAAGACTACTTTTTCACACTTGATGAGAGTGACAAACTAGTGCAAACTTGCACTCTACCTACTTGAATTCACAAACGTAGAAATTCCTGGCTACTATGATAGCATTTGACCCAACACAAGGGGCCCACACAAAGAGTCCTCACAAACTTCTTTTGTCTAGTGGGACTTCCATTTGATACTAATCATGCTATTAGTGGGCTTGGTCAACTCTTGTTGTGATTCTTCTAATCGATAAGGAACATTAAGAGCTCTACCCTAGTCCAATGTTTTTAAGAGCTCCACCCTAGTCCAATGTTTTTGGTCATTCTTTCCTTTCCGTCTACTTTTGGGCCTCCTCCATCATTTTGGCCCAAGTCGTTGATTCATAGGATTTGATCACCATCCCAAAGGAGTCTAGGTCTCTCTTGCCTATTTATAGGCTCACATGCTCGCTTTAGTAACTATTTCCAACCTCACATGGTCTACTCTCACATGGTATCATCAGCATTATGCCTTTGCGAGCATATTGCACCCTCTCAACACAACCTTTTCCTTTCGCCATAGCTACATTCTCATGTGTAGTCCCCCTTCTACCCCCTCTTCCAGCGCTTCGCCCTCCTATACCAACCTATTTACACTTGTCTTCGGCACCGCTTTCTTTTCCCCAGCCTTGCATTTTCAGTCTTTTATGTTTTATTGTTCGTGAGTGCTGGGCGCCAACTGTTTCGGCTATCTATCGCTATACAAATCTGTTTAGACGTGTATTTTGTTGCCCAACTGCATGGTGGACGTCCCTCAAAGGGTGGAAGATCTATGTTTTGCCGCTGGATTGCCAGGCGGATGTCTCATGAAGGCTAGCAAAACCTATGTTTTCAACCCGGACAAGCTGCTGGATGCTACATTTTCATCAAAGGAGTGCCGCTTAGGCTACTACTCATATAAAGGATCACTGTGAGTAGAAGCATCCTGACATGTATCCTTCTATGGAAAACTAAGGCACCCAACACGGCTGCAAAGGACTCTGCCTTTATGACACTAGCTCCAGTATCTATGTCCGTAGCTCTTTGTGATGTACAGGGGGAGATAGCTTCGGCAGCATCTAAGCCGAAGCCTTGGTTGGTGGATAATGGAACCACTAGCCATATGCGCCGTTATTGAGAGCGGCTATACTGAATGTCCGGGACAGAAGGGGAGCATGGGCACCATATCTCTGTTGCCAAACCGATAGGGCATGCATTTGTTTCTAAGGTCCTTTATGTCCATAGTTCTTGCTTAACCTCCTCTTTGTCAATGCTACAGCATAGCTAGCTAACATGATGAGGGGATACCAGATTTGCAGCGTGCCTTCCAACACCTTATCTCAGCTGCACATGAGATGAGCGAGATAGAGAACCTTTCCTACATAAGGCGTGTCATCAAGCCACCACTCCTCTTGAACTTGTCCACATGGTTTTGTGTGGCTCCATGTGCACATCGTTGGGCAAGGCTATTTACCTCGTATTAATTGTAAATGACTTCCTTACATATGTAAGTCCTTTATTTTTGCAACCTAATTTTGTGGCTTTCAAGCACTTTTATGACTTTGCGAAGCTTGGTAGAGAGACGATCCACTCGTAGAGTTCAAACTATGAGAGCAAATCAAAGTGGGGATACTTTCTCCCGTGAGTACCATTGGTATTGTTCTTATGGCATTCAAGTGGAGCATGCCAATGTTGACACACCATCAAAGAATGGTGCAATAAAGCAACAAAACAAGACAATGCTAGAGATGGCCCACTCCACACTTGAGCATTACAAGTTGCCTCATTTCCTTTAGGTTGTGGTTATGGCCATTGTAGTTCACAACTAGAACTGTTCTAAATTACACCTATCACTCGTATGACTCTTGATGAGGCTTTTCTAGAGAAAGGGCCATCAATTTCTTGTTTTTGTGTTTTTGGTTGTGATACTTATTTGCATTTTTCGAAGGAGATTTAGGGGAAGTTGAACTCCAAGTCCAACCTTCATTGGCTATAGTAAAAATACCCAAGTTATCACCTCTATGATTGTTCTTAGATAGCCTCCATGATCCTTTCAATAAGAGTGTTAGTGTTGGCCAAGATGATGTCTTCATTGAGGACTGCACAATGCTCTATCAAGTGGTCCTTCTAGTTCCACTTGCATGAAGGCACATTCTGTCACTATTTAGAAGCAGTCACTTCAGCCTCAACTTTTGCCTTTGCTTCCTACTTCATAGCATCCCAATACCCACACACGATTTCACCTTACGTTACTACACATACTTTCCCCCAATCTACATCTCCTATGAGGCCTAAGCCTTAGCTATAAGGTACAAATATGTCAATGTCAAAAGGGGATAGTGAGCCAAAGTTTGTGAAGCCTAAGCCTCAACTACAAGGTACAAATATGTCGATGTCAAAAGGGGATAGTGAGCCAAAGTTACAGGACTCTTAAGTGCCCTAAGAGAAGCCACAGACTTTACGACTGTCATATTTTCAAGAGTCTAGAGTTCATTTATTTCCAGATATGATTCATGGTAGCCTTGAGAGATCACAACTTTAGTGTTTGCAAGGATAGTAGTAGCATGTTGGTTAACTTAGTGTGAACTATGCTCTTATGCAAATGGTTATGTAGGCCATAAAGCCCATTTCAATGGACAAGGCTTTGACATAGGATACTTGGTGTCACGCTATTAGGATTATGTAGGGCAAAGAGCTCATTTCAATGGACAAGGCTTTAACATAGGATACCTAGTGTCGCACTATTAGGATGAGCTTGATTTCATTGAGCAAAAGCGCACTTGGATTTGGTTTCACATTCACTATGAAGGTGGGGTCAAATGGGTCTGCATGACCAAGTATTAAGCACATGGGAAGCGCAATGCCAAGCTTGCCACCAAGCGTTTTGCCCAAAAACTCAACTTGGACTATATAAAAACCTTCACCCCAATCGCTTCTATAGCAACCATCAAGATGCTCTTAGCATTGGTTGCCATTACAAATGGCCAATTTACTAAATGGATGTAAAATCAATCTTCTTGAACGGTGATCTTCATAAGTAGATTTATATTGAGCAACCACCAACCTTACACGTTGCAAAATCAAAGGATCAAATTTACCACTTGCAAAAGGCTCTCTATGGCTTGAAGCAAGCATAGTGAACTTAGCATCAACAAATTGACCACCTCTTTCTTGATCATGGCTTTTGGTGGTTAGGTTATGATCCCAAGCTCTACTATTTGTAGATCATCAACTAGGTTGGTTTTTTGTTTTTATTTATGTAGATGACTTGATCATTATTGGGGATCGTAGATAGCACATTGGTGCACTAGAGATATGTTGGGCACAAAGTTTAAAATGACTACAAAAGGAGTGGTTTCTTACTTTTCCTAGTATCTCTATACAATCTCTTCAAGGCTTTCTTCCTCTGTGTGGTCGGTAGCTTGGGGGGAATGGTGTGTTTTATTATGTTTTGCAACAATTGAGCTCTAGATGTTTGTATCATGATTGAGTAGGCCTTCTTTAGCTCTTGAATCTTCCTCTTCTTCGATACAATGCTCTTCTAACTCCCATGTATCGAATTCTAGTAGCTCATGCATGTCCATAGGGGGTGTCATGACAATGGGTGGATCTAGAGCGAGGAGAGAGGTTGGCATGGGTGTGTCTAGCTATATAAGTCCTACAAGGGCATTGAGGTACTTGTGGGAATCCTAACATACAAGATCTTGTATGGAGAGAGGGCCTTTTTGATAGGTTGGACATATAGAAATTGGCTAAGTGACAAACTCTTGAAGATCTACTATACGCTTTTGCTTTGCTTTAGATTCAATTGTCATTTCTTAAAGCAACAAGCAACAATCTATTGTTACTCTATTTTCCATCAATGTAGAGTACAAAGCCACTTGAGCATCACTCATGGTTTCATTTGGTTGAGACATATGTTGGCTACGATTGAATTTTCACATTCGCAACTATAGTTGTTCAGGGTCACAATTAGAGCTTCTTGACTACAGCTAGGAATCCAATATTTCATGATCATGCTCGCAAGAAGCACATTGATATCCAATATTATTATGTTAAGCACACCGAAGATAGAAAGCTCGGCTAGTTTGCTTTCCCATAGTGGACAATGCATCAAACATCTTTGAGAAGACTCTTCCATTGCCTTTGATTTGTCCTCATTTGCGTTCCTTTCAATTTTGAGTACAACACCCTTTGTCCCTATTTTTGGGCCCCATCCATCTTTTGGCCCAAGACATCTTAAAACATTTGATCGTCATCCTAAAGAGCATTGAGTCAATATTTGGCTATTTATAAGCTCCCATAGTGGACAATGCATCAAACATCTTTGAGAAGACTCTTCCATTGCCTTTGATTTTTCCTCATTTGCATTCCTTTCGATTTTGAGTACAACACCCTTTGTCCCTATTTTTGGGCCCCGTCAATCTTTTGGCCCAAGACATCTTAAAACATTTGATCGTCATCCAAAAGAACGTTGAGTCAATATTTGGCTATTTATAAGCTCCCATGTTAGTTGGTCTAGTCACTTCAATCATTCACTTCTGTCTCCCACCTCTCTCCCAACACCCTGACTTTAGCTACATCAAATACCACGTGTAAGAGTTGAACCTTATATCAACTTTCTTTTATTATCCAATAGTTCATCATCTTGCCTTCACATTTTCCTTATCTTAGTCATGTGTATCCTTTTCCCCTAGCACTTCACACCAAGGGGGTGGTCATGCATGAGACCCCAACGAGGCAAAGTGACTGCACATAGGACCCGAGAGTACGTGTCAAGGAATCCTATTCGCGACACTTTCAAAACTTGTAGTGAGTCTAGAAAGAAGCCAGGCACGGCACCAATCCTGAATATCAGGCGAGATGCCCGAGTCCATTTAATTAAAACTAGCCTCCCAATTTGCTTGGTTACAATTCTGAGTTCAAGTGATCTACTATTGGCAACTCACATTCAGGAACAAGTTGCAGATATAATGTGGGGGTGGGAGTGGCTTATCTTGATAAGTGGGTCGTCACAACAAACAGAAAATGAAGAAGTGCCGAAGGAGAAACCGTTGCCATCCTGATGCATTCTCATCAGAATGCAAATAATTGTGCTTCCAAGCCAGCAAGCACTGCTTGATGGAGATGTCCTGCTAGGTGACACCTTCGGGGCCTGAAGATGCTCCCAGTATTACAATGAGCACAAAAAGAAACATATCCCAATGAATAGGAGGATCCACAAAGCAGCAACTGTTATCAACACCAGCATCTTTGTCCTGGTAGACTTCACAAAGTAGCATTCCCACTTCTGAGCCATGGTGAGCAGTGCAATATCAAAGTTGTAGGAAAAGATGGCAGTGTGATGAGAGGGACAATGTCCAAATCTTAGGAAAACCCTCCCCATAGTCTGTCCTCAAAAGAATGCTGGTTAGCAAAGGAGCATTTAACCAAAGTCCCTCCTTCAAAAATGATAAATTCGGCTCAGTATTTCATGGGGAATTTGACCCCAAGTCAGATGAAATCTGGAAAAACAATAAGCCCTGCCTGGAGCAGCAATGAGCTAGGCGTTCTTTCACATCTTACCATGCTGAAACTACCTCTGTACATTTCAGCTGGACCAGTTGCACCATCCAAGTCCTTATAATCATTCTTAAACAGACAACAGTTACATAAGGCTTTTAAAAATAATGTTATCGCCATACTTGAATTCACTTAATGTAAAAAGAATGATCCAGTCAAACAACCACATTGATTAGCAACGCGGCTTTAGTGCTCGAGATTGCAGGAACTTGATTCGCGTGAGTTCCTTCCTTCTCCTCCTGGCTTCAGCTGCTGCTGCTGCTGCTGCAGATGACCTCCTTCCCCTAAACAGATGACTCTCAAGTGGTCCTTCCAGATAAACTCCTATTCTACTTCCGGCTACAGAGATTTCATGTCCACCAAACTGCGGTGCTAACATTCCCATACAACTTGCCAAACTATGAGGTGCCATTGCAGCACCAGAAGGATCAACCACAATTGCAGAGCTTATACTCTCTGGCCAAGGATGTACGGCTGTGATAGACTCATACTGTGAGCCCTTAGGATAACCAGAGCGCTGGCCTGCTGCATTCACATGTGTAACTGCAGGACTCACATCATCAGAACACCACTGACCATCTGTAGCAGCTAAGTTGAGTTGGCAAGCTGACTCAGGCTGTTGATCACTGGGTACATCAGGCCCCTCTAGACAAGTTCCTGCAGTTGCACTTGACTCATTAGGCACTGAGCAAGTCTGCTCCTGAACTGAAGGCTCCACCGTGAAACTAGGCATTGCACTTTGTTCTGTAGTAACAGGAACAGAGGTGTGACTGCTTTTAGGTATGCCTGGTGATGCACCATTTGCGGCAGAATTGTCATTTGTAGAACTCCTAGACATGAAATCAACACCTGAGCCTTGTCCCTGGCTTGGCATTCCAGATGTCATGTACGTAGCTGCAGCTTGGGAAATGGCTACGGCCCAGACCAACGACTGTGCAGGAACTGGATAATGGAGGCCTGATAATTGCAAAGCTGATAAATTAACTGGCCATAGAGGAGGAAGGTTTGATGATTGTTGCAAAGATTCATTTCCCGTGTCACCAGAAGAGGATTCAATTCCCAACTGCATAAGGGATATGTTACTCTCTCTCTCTCTCTCTCTCTCTCTCTCTCTCTCTCTCTCTCTCTCTCTCTCTCTCTCTCTCTCTCTCATGAAGGGTAATTGTATTACTTACCAAAATACAAATTCAGAAGTAGAACAAGGCTACAAGAACAAATGGTCTATATGACCAACAAGGGAACCAAAGAAAGAGCAGTGTGCCAAGAAAGGAGATCAGGTCAAGGAAGAATATCTGCTGACTCAATGATGTCAAACTGCCAATAAAGACTCTTCTCTCTCTCTCTCTCTCTCTCTCTCTCTCTCTCTCTCTCTCTCTCTCTCTCTCTCTCACACACACACATTCCACATACACTTGTATTAAACCAGAGTTTGTACAGTCTGGCCACGTGAATGAACTTTTAAGCCCCAGGTTGATACCTACAGAGAACCTCAGATTGAGCTCATATAACCATTCTAGTATCTCCAACTAGCCTAATCCATGTCACTACCTTGTATTTATCAGTCACCCTTGTGTCCCTGAAGTGAACACCCAACTGAAGGCTTACCAGTGCCTCAAGCCCGATACATGCTAAATTGACAATCAATGCCTTTAAGTGAATCCCACAATGCAATTTGCAAGCCTTCTTGCTCAACAAGTCACCAGCCACAAATGCCATGAAGTTATGTAGTATACATAATCTTTAACTAAGTTGCTTGTCCAAGTAAGGACAAACAATTTCATCATAATACATACCCATGTCCAATGCCACATAAGCAAGGTCAAGTGAGGACAAGCAATCTCATCATACTCATTATCTACATTGCTTGCCCAAGTAAGGACAAGCAATCTCATCATATCCATGTTATATGCCACATAAGGCCCCTCCGCAAATTTACATGATGCCATGTACATCGTATTTATATATTCAAAGAGCCCATGACATATCTAATCATACGCATCCTCGAACATGTGAGTACCAAGTATAGCCTTTGTAGTCACAACCCCCTGATAGTCATAGGAAAAAAGCAAAACGACTGCCACGGATAACAACAAACATGTCTCTCTTGTAAAATCTTGATGAGCCCGCCTTGCCAAAAGGCACAAAACTTGTCTCATCCGATCTTCATGTCTTTGTACAGATAACATTGCATTCTTTTTAACTCATTTCTAGTCTCTAGAAAATGCTCCATATCATAGTCATATGCTGGTTTGTATTGAGGTAGAAGGATGATCAGAACAGAAGCAACATTGTGCTCTCTATAAAAGCTCATGAACACCACCATCTCAAAGTACTCTCTCATCATCGCTAAAACTAGCTGAAGTTTGTCCTCACTGTGAATCATGTACATGCTAGGGTTAAGTTTGCTAACACACCTAAAATTGCCTTTCAAATTATCATATGTTTGGCTCTTGAAATGGCCCCAAAGAGCAACTTCGTGTTTCAGGCACCACAAAGACTTTTTAGTAGGTCAATTGGCTCAGAATGTTCCATAAAAGGGGACTCAGTGTGCACTCCCACTTTGTCCCATCCATGCCACAACTCTCCATCATCATCATCAACTTCATCATCTTCTCCTTCCACTGGCTGCTGCCCTCTACTCAGCCAACTGCCTCCCACTCAGCCGGTGTTGCTGCCTGCCCCTGGATGACATCACGAGTCTCCTGGAGGTTATGCCCTACTGCTAGAATGCACCTAGACAGATTTTACACAGCAAACTGCAACCCATCTGCTGCCATCTGTCCTACTGCTCCATCTCTGGCATAGTTTGACAACCGCATTTTCAGTCAGCATGCTCCTCATTACTACATTTTGACTCATCTCCTCCCAAAGGTTGTCACCACGCTATACACTGCTGCACTTCATCATTCTCAGCCTGAGACATTGCATTTCGAACATCCAAACTGCTGCCCTGCTGTCTATAGCCCTCTACATCAGATCTCTTCACTCAGTATTGTCATTTGCTGCACTCGTGATCCATTCTCAAAGGAAAACACTCTCTGAAACTCTTCCTCAGCCTGCTCCCACAAGAAACAGTGGCTGTTGGACAGCCTGGATAAATCCATTAGTAAGCAGGCTGCTCAAAGTGTATAAGTGAACAAAGTAAAAACTTTTTTTTTTGGCCTTGGGGAGCGGGGTGGGTGCATTTGGTGGGGGGGGGGGGGGGGGGGGGGGGGGGGGGGGGGTGTTTTGTGGTTTGAGACTCCTTGCCGTGTCCAAATACACTTTCTCTACCCTACACCGGTTCTATTTCAAGCTTTGTTGTTCTCAAGTATTAGGAAGCATAATTAACTAGATTGACCAAAGAGGCTTGAATTTCCTTCCAAGCTTTTATTTGTGATGGTTATAAGTTATAATGGAGAATCAAAGCTGAAGACTGAACACTCAAAAGAGGCCAGCTTAGGGAATTGAGGTATGCAGTGACAAAACACAATTGCATTTTTAGGCTGTTCACTGCCAGCCAGTTTGTTGATTTGCGTGCCTTCGTTTCCTAAGCGTTTCTGTGCAAGTTCTCACCCAAATCCCCATACACTCCAATAGTCCCAAGCAAATGTTTAATTGTGCAGCACCACCCCAAGTTTAGCCAAAGTGTTAAAGACTATGCATTGTCCACTCCAATGTGTCAAATGTGCATCGTTTGCAGTGTTCAAGTCCTCTCTCTCAACATTCCACAATTTAAACATTCATTATGTTTTCCTGCATGTTCTAGAGCCATGCAGTTAAGTAGGTTTAATGGGCCCTATAAGCCTCCACATGGAACATTTTCCCTAAAATGCTGATCCACAAAAATCAAAGGTATAATACAAAAGGTCCTATATCCACAATAATAGCACTTTGCACGCTAACAGCAAGTCTTGAGTACTAGCAAGCTTTTAGAACCAAAATGTGTCATGTAATCATTGATTGTACTACTTGCTCCTAGTTTGGAGGATTCTGTTGAGCAGTTCACATGTAGGATTCAGAAAGTTGGTGCACATGCATCCAAATGTGCATTTAATTCGGCTCCATCATCTTGGACCATGTTAGCATCAGCATTCATCTATTTGACCAAGTGTTGACTATGTTTGACCTTTCGCTTCATTAGGTAATCACATGTTGCATCGGCATTGCACTAGCTAAATTATGAATAAGAATTGCCGGTTGGGATAGAAATTTGTTGTCTAGTGTGTATTGGCACCAGATTGACCACTAAGGTCGGTGTTGCTGGTCAGCCAGCACCTTTGAGAGTTTTCAGCCCATGAATACTTATCATTTCTCAAGTTAGGTTTCCATCATAATCATTAGAGCAGTTTCAGGCACTTGTAAACTCACAACATCCTATTGGCAGGTATCCACAAGACATGTGCCTGAATGCAGCTGTGCAAGAACACAAGAAACATTGGGGGCATGTGCTCCACACAGCAAGGTGAGGCCATGTGTTGAGAAATGGAACAATATGCTTTGATACCATGTTGAGAGTTGACAGCAAACATTGTCACAAAGAACTCAAAAACACAAAAGAATGTTGAATCATGCTGATACAATGAAATGAGAGACAGTGAGCCAACCTCAGGCTAGCCATGTCTCTAAGACCAATATTGAGGTGAGTGAAGCTCGAGGATGGCTGCACTGCCCTAATGAATCAGCGGCAGCACCTGTGAAGGAATGCTATGTGGAGAGTGAAATGCAGTCCTCTCGTCAATGGGATGCTGGAGTAACACCCATAATGAAGGATAGCCATAAAGGGAGTGGAACGCAGTCCTCAAGAGCTACTGAAGATCAAGAACATGCTAAGATCTCTCCGAATTGATGGTTGTTGTTAGGCTGTTGAGCTAAAAAAGTCATTCCATACTAATTAGCTCTTTAACAGCCCCAAAACATGTAAGTTACCATTCATTGATGAAGAAAACACCTGTAACCCAAGAAATGTGTACAACAAGCATTGGGACAAAGAACTCAAAAACATTAAAGATGAATGAAGGTGAATGATGAACATTGAATCATGCTGAATGAATCATGTTGTTATAAGGGAATGAGACAGAGTGAGACAACCTCAAGCTGGCCATGTTTCTAGGATTGGCACTGAGGCAGGTGAAGCTCGAGGATGACTGCACTACCTTGGCTAACCAAGTGGCAGCACCTTGAAGGAATGCTCGACGGAGATTCAAATGCAATCCTCCAAACAGTGGGATTGGAGCAAACACCAAGAGTGAAGGACAACAATAGGGGGAGTGGAACACGATCCTCCAGAACTATCAAAGATGAAGCCATGCTGAAATCTCTCCGAAATGATGGCTGCTGTCAAGGAAACTACTATGCAGCCAACTAGAGGAGAAAATACAAAGATGCCTTGATGCTGAAGAATGAAAATACAAAGATGTCTGATGATGGAGATCTGCAATAGCTGGACAATGACAGTTGAATGATGCCAGCTGCAAAGTATAGTATGTAGGCCTGAAACATTGAGAAGGCTATAGATAGAATGAACTCAGCACCTCAAACAATGATCAGCAAGCAGTGGATGACTAGGGCGGCCTGTCTACTACAGTCAAAATGTTGAGGCCAGCTGGGAGAAGCAAAATGCAGCCTGTTCATTGCTCTAGATGACAATGGAAATAGATCACAACCAAAACACTGCATGAAAGACCATGGCCAGGTTGAATCACCAAAACTGATCACAATCAGCAGCAGAGAAGTTTCCAGCTGGGCCAGCACATGGGAACCTCCGTGAACTGAGATGTCTTCTGACTAGTGGTGTGGGGAGCACTAGAGGATGCTGAGTGGAGGAACTAATGAAGAATGAATGAGATGGGCTGAGTGCGTTGAGACAATAATGTCCATGCTCTTTTTGTAGACACATGAGACCACCACCTAATGGCACTTGGGCTATATCTCGGGTAGCAGCCAAACACTTTCGGTAGTTTTCTTATCATGCATAAAAGATGCCAAATAATATAAATAAAGCCTTTTTGGGGCCCTATATGGAGACCAAAATTAGGAAGTACTATCACAAGTAGATGCAGCAATGGAAGCATAAACAAGTGCTGAAATAACTGTTGAACACAAGATAAAAGAGAAAGAAAGAAAGAACACTGCAAAGAAAACAGGTCAAAAGAATGCTAAGAAAATGGAATCCGTATACCAAACACGAGACTATCATGTACAATAATGAGTCGTCGTCTACATGGGCACTGGCACTGGCTCCTCTCTCCACCAAGGTATGCACTAGATCTACAAGTGATGAATGACTAAATGATAAATAGGCAAAAAGAATTCAAATAATGCATCAATTCGGCCAATAATAAATGCCCAAATATGCATCATACAAACCAGAATAAAATGCCTAAAATAGCTAGTAATACTAGGCATGGCCTAGACTCATTCATGAGTTGACAATAATATTAACACCCTCTCTCAATTCATGGGTGATCCAATCCAATACAATGATACAATGATACTAACTCATCATAGTCCATACAACATAGGACCACAAAGTAGAACCATGAATACCCGAGAAGTGGATGATCAAGCCACCAACAAGATGCCTCAAAGAGAACATGATGTTGATGTCGATCGTAACAACTCCCAAAAGTATAGAAGAACCATTGCATGTCTCTATGTCCATCATCAATGTCTCGCAGTAGCACACAAGACCATCTTGTCAAAAATGCATCTGAACATACAGGACCATGGATTACCTGCCTTTGGCCAAACTGCCAAAGTGTCCCCTCATGTGAGCTTAAACTATGAGCCAATCCCACTCTCTGTCAAATAACCAGCTTATCATGAACCTGGATGTCAATCCCAGCACCAAGGTTTGAACCTGCCAGACTTTGGTCAATGTGTCAAAGACGTCCCACTCTAGAACCTGTGCACCTAGATACCTATATAGACGAGGCTCGGCTAACCCATCTCACCACCCTCTTACACTCCCTCTATGGTAATGAAGAGTCCTAAGGGATAACCACATCACCTATGCTAGAAAGAGTAGAGGAAGGAGCTACCAAGCTCTTCCCTCAACCAAAAGAAGTATATCCCTTCCGCACCTTGGACTCTTCCTTGGCTGTGGGATTAGAGTCGGAGTTGAAGAAAGAGGATGACTCAGTAGAGGAGTCCGCATTCCGCTTCTTCTCCTCCTCCTCCTTCCATGAGGCTGCTAACTCCTTGTTGCAATCCTTCCACAAGTGTCCCTTCTTACCATAGTGGTAGCACTAGGCCTTCAACTTCTTCTTGTCACCCCTCTCTAAAGCTACAAGAGCCTCACCAAAACCTCCATAGTGAGACAGAAGCCTCCCCTGTAAACACAAAGATACCTCATACTCAAGCAATATCAAGGACACATATGTGAAGCTCACACACGTAGATGATGTCTATGCCCTCAAAGCATTGGCCACTCCATCAAACTCTAAGGGAGCTTGTAGAGTATGGTTCCTACAAGAGGTGCCTTAGGAAGGGCAAATTGCATGTGTCGAAGTTAGTCATGTACATATGTAACACGGAGCAAAAATGACTAAATGGTATCCTTATGCTCAAACTTCATCTGTTGAACCTGGCCATAAAGGGTTGATCCACACATGGTGGAGGGTGCCTCGTACAACAATTGAAGCTTCGACCATACTTCTAGAGATGTCCTGCAAGAGGTAATTGCTAGTATAACTTCTTTAGAAATACATCGAAGAATATCAAAATAGGCAAGCACATCATCCCTATCCAATGTAAGCACAACTTCCTCATGGTTATTCTCATCGAAATCTTCAAGAATTGGAAAAGGACACTTAGGACATGGAATAGCTCTACAAACAATATACCATAACTGCTCTACACAAACCACGCTTTCATGACAACACTCCATATTAGATAGTTAGATCCATGTAACTTATCATCAGTAGAAGTGCACAAAAGAGCCATATAGAGAGGATAAGAAAAGAAGATAGAGTGAAGGTATGCAAAGAGTGAGTACAGCCAAACAAACAACAAAGACTGCACAATAACAGAGTTCACACCCCGTGTTCACAAGCTAATCACACAGAATCAACGGCAAAGAAGAGAAAACAGCCAACAAACACTATCAAAAGATGACTGATGCTATCATCCAGCCTGCAAAGGCATTAGGCGCAATAAACACAGCAGCTGGACATCAAAACACAGCCTAAAGAAGACTGGAAATAGGGCAATGGACAGCAAACAGCAATCACCAAGCTGCAGACATTGTGCAACAAGTAGGAAAAGGCAACGATCGACAGGGGCAGACCTGTAATCAACAAAAAAACAATAGCAAGAACCTAGATCATGCAATATGATACCATGTCAGAAGTGGATGCAGCAATGGAAGTGTAAACAAGTGCTGAAATAAACTATTAAACACAAGGCGGAAGAGAAAGAAAGAAAGAACACTACAAAGAAGATAACTCAAAAAAATGCTCGGAAAATGGAATCCATATACCAAACACGAGACAACACATACAACAGTGGGTCACTGGCTACGAAGGCCCTGGCACCAACTCCTCTCTCCACCAAGATATGCACTGGATCTGCAAGTGATGAATGACTAAATGTGAAGGAGGAGCCCAAATAAACATGCCAAAAAGAATGCAAATAATGCATCCAGTAGGCCAACAATAAATACCCAAATATGCATCATACAGGCCACAATAAAATGCCTAAAATAGCTAGGAATACCAAACATGGCCCAAACTCACTCATGAGCTAGCAATACTACTAACAACTACTACAATAGTAAGAACAAGCATTTGTTAATGCACTTAATGACTTTGGTTGCTAGACACCCCCTATCACATCCAAATGGTGCCCTAAGAGTAAGAGAGACATTCTCCGCCCATATATGGCTATTAAATGTACAGCAAGTAAAAGCACAGTAGGGTTCCCAATTGAGGGAACTAAAGGGAATGGTACTTGCTGATGAAGGAAACACCTATAACCCAAGAAACATGTACAGCAAGCACTGGGACAAAGAACTCAAAAACATTAATGATGAATGAAGGTGAATGATGAGCATTGAAGCATGCTGAATGAATCATGCTGATATAATGCAATGAGAGAGAGTGAGTCGGCCTCAGGCTGGCCATGTCTCTAGGACCAGCACTGAGGTAGGTGAAGCTTAGGGGTGACTATACTGCCTTGGCTGATCAAGCAGCAGTACCCTTCAAGGAATGCTCTATGGAGAGTCAAATGCAATTCTCCAAACTGTGGATTGGAGTAGACAACAAGAGTGAAGGACAGCAGCAAAGGGGAACACGGTCCTCAAGAACTGTCAAAGATGAAGAACATGCTGAAATCTCTGCGAGATGTTTGCTGCTAGGTGACTGCTGGGCAACCAATTGGAGGAGAAAAGGCAAAGATGTCTAAAAATGGAGCTGCAATAGCTGATTGATGACTGCTGAATGATGAGAGCAGTAAAGTATAGACTCTGCAGGCTGGAAATGAAGAGAAGGTTGTGAGTAGAATGACCTCAGCACCTCAAACAGTGATCGATGTCTAAAAAAAAGGAAGGGGGATTTTGGGGTTGGGGTTGGAGTGGGTGGGGGGAAGGGGAGGGATTGCATGCACACTAGGGGGCTCATTGTGACACTCGCAATGTCCAGGTCATCCTAATGACATCATGCAATGAGCAAAGCTTCCCCATATGTCTTAGGTACACTCCGTTTCAAGAGGAAGAGGTTCTCCAAAGAGGTTTTTTTTCTTTTAGGGCAGTTTGGGTTTTGGGTTTTTTTTTTGGTGGGGGACGGGGGGTGGTGGCCACTCACATTTGAGAGCTCATTTACATTTCCAGCGGCCGCTCACATTAGAGAGCTCATTGGCACTGGCAATGTCAAGGTCATGTTAATGACATCATGAAATGAGCAAAGATTCAACTGACATTGTTAGTACAGCCAGTTTCAGATGGAGGGGGTTCTCCAAAGTGGAATGCCAACAGGTGCAGGTCACATGAGGTGCATTGTTCTCTCTCTCTCTGTGCATGTCATCCTTGCGTAGGGGCCATGCTAATCTTCTATGTATCGTTAAAATCTTATCAAATGTCTCCAAAGAGACATTACTCTCTCTCTCTCTCTCTCTCTCTCTCTCTCTCTCTCTCTCTCTTTGTGTCTCTAGTATTAAGTTCAAGTGCTTCATTTTAATCATCAAGTCTCGAATTGAGGGCCTGTGAGCCCTTCAGTGATCTTGAGATCCCCTACAGTGTTTCTTCTGCCCTCCTAATGTTGTATTTGATGTTAGTATGCTACAATGGTTCTGCATTTTGTCAGCTCAAGATAAAGGCCCTTCACAAATAACAGCAAATGCTTACAAACGCATGTGGTATATAAACGTGCATGCAAAATGATACATGTATGCTACAATCAACTAACTATGTCAAAAGTAGGAACTTTGAACACAATTGAAAAATAATCAAGTCGAAGTTCATGTTCTCATGGAGTTCACTGTCAAAGCATGTTAGAATGTTTTCCCATAAAGCAACCATGTTAAAATGTACAATATTTGAAGATATAGTCTAAAAAGTAAAGGTTGTCTGAGTTCGTGACATAAAGCACACAAACTTAGAAAAGACAATACCTAAAAGCCTCATAAAGGTGCTGTTACAGAACACATGTGGAATGAAACAATTAACCATGTGTATGCGCATTTGTTGAATCATTGGGATCATACGACTAATTACAAAAGTAATGTTTTACAAAAAAACTCAATCGTCTTGAAACAAGTCTATCACCTGGATAAGAAAAGTTGTGTTTCCATAAATGTACTGTAGTCCATAACTATGCAACAAGGCATACATACATACAAAAATTTGCGAGTGGTACTCCGCTTTGTATGCTATGAACATTCCCAAGAATCAAATCTTGTACATGCCAATCCTAATTTAAAAGCGTGAGTCCTGGATATAAGCCTTATGGCCCACACTTAAACATAAATACATGTCCTAAGTGATCAATAACTCAAATGAAAGAAAAATTTAGCCCAAGGATCAATGAGATAAAGTTCACTGACAAGAATCACATTCATTACCATGTAGACATAAAGAACAGAGTAAAACTTAGAGAAGCTACATTACAGCATGCCACAGAATGCACATGATGAGCACTTCAAAGTGAAGACCAATCACACAAGCAGAATGTGAGAGAAGTTAGACATATTGTTATTTGTGACAAACTGTAACTCAAGGAGTCGAAGTTGCTAAATATCCTAGCTCAAGTAATGGGACCTCAATGAACTTCCTTTGCAAATGGATAATAACAAGGCAATATAAATATCACCACTATTTTGGACAATGTGCTGCAATGTCACAACAGCACTGTCAACTATGTGACAAACGATTATTATTTTGCTTTTAGGTGAAACACAAAAAGCCTTCAGCAGGCCGCAAATAATGGATTGTTTTCCAACAGGCAAGCAGGCAAGGCTCAAACTAGGCAAAATGAAACAGTGATCACCTGCTTTTTCAGATGGTAGTTTTGATCCTTTAAGCTATATAACTCTTGCATCAGCATTTGCTTTTTCTGCCAAGAAAAAAAACCCAAAATTTTAGACAGAACAGATCAATGAAACCCAAAAAATTACAAAGCACAATGTCCTGCCATTAATTAAAAGACACTTGCAATTCCTCCCTAATACAATAAACCTAAAGGCCTTCCTAGAAATCATGATATATCTAGCCAATAGTAAGTCTTTATGACGTGTGTGTCTTTATGATATATCCTAAAAATTAGATGCTCTAGTCAATCAACCAAATTATCTATTTTGCTCTTCCGAAAGATAGCCATGGGCTTCAAGAAAATGAAGTCATCCCCAAAACAAATACAAAGGGGGTAGCCTTGGCAGGCCAAAAAGGCAAACTTGAATATTGCCAACCTGCTTCATGCCTGCATTTTCCAGAGCAAGGCTGGCTGCTTTTTTGGTCAGCTCCTCGCATAAAATCTGCAATACGGCAAACCATCTTAGGAGCTACATTAGCAGTCTCAAATACTGCAGGTGCTACATAAAGGCATCAAAAGAAAAGCACCTGCTTTCTGCGGATTGTTTGTCTTGCAGATTCCCTGTTTGCCTGCACTCTACGCAACCTGCGAGCTTCTTTTTCTACCTGTAACCATTGACAAGCTTTCATCTTAACGATTGACTTCAGGCCCATATGCCAGACCCAAATGGAAGTCTCAACAATATTGTACCGACCAGTTATATGTCACCCACCTCACTCAATGGAGTTTTTGGCTTGTTTACCATGCGATAACCAACTTGTCTACTCTTTCCGTGGAAAAACTTCAGTCTAGAGTTTGGTTCTACCATGCCATCACACCCTCTGGCTTTTAATGCCATCGTGTCCACAACCTGTCCATCTCTGTCTTCCACCTTGACTTCATTGGCTACGACTGCAGGCCTAGCTTTCTGCTTCCTTTTCACAGAAACTTTCCCTGGCGACACACTGGGAATATCCACTTGCATTTCTTCAACCTGCAAACATAAGCAATTGGAAAATGGAACCGTACTATAAAATATTGATATCGGAAAAGCAGCATGCAAAAAATCCTGACATAGAGAACTCTTGCATATGCCTGTAAGATGTACCTCAGCAATATGTCAAATACCTTAACATTGATCAAAGTAGTCTGGCTGGGTGTTGATGGCACTACTGTCTGAAATGCAGACTTCGAAACTGCCTGCCCAACCAAAATACTCCTGCAGTCCAAAGGCACTGGTGGCAAATGAGAACTGGGACTCTCTGCTGTAGAATCAGCTGGGATAGACTCTCCGCTAGATTCATCCATTGCCCTGCTCTCCAATTCATTGCACTCTGCTGCAGAGACATCTTTGCTTTCACAGTTCAAGTCACATACTAGATCAGCATCCTTTGCCATGTCTCCAGAGTTAGACCCATTAACGGACCTTGGGGACCGTTTGCGCTTGCCAAGCCACCGTGGTAGACAGGTAGGGTAGATGTTGCTCGTAATCTTCTCTTTTTTGGGAAGATAGGCCATCTTCTCCTCCTTGGGAAAGTAGGCCATACAAGAAAACTCTGCCAATGCCTCAGCCGCATCCCACTCTATTTTCAGAAGCTTGACCGCATCATCTTCCAGACAGTTCTTCCTGCGCCTTCTGTTCGAAATCTCATCAATAGTGGAGCTAAGCTTTGGGCCAGAAGCTTGTACTTTGCTTGCTTTCCTCCCTTTATGCGGCAAGGCGCTCCTACTCGGCTTCCGGTCCTCCAAGGCGGAGGGCTGCCAACTGGGGCAGTCCTTTCTGACTGGCATTCTGCAAGCGACAGAGCGGTATCAAGAGGGAGGCAGGCTGGCTCTCTCTCTCTCTCTCTCTCTCTCTGAGGCGCTCTGAATATTACATGCACAGTTCACTAAACACATACAACACATGAAAGAGGAGGGGCACGGACGGATACCTGAGTGCATTCAGGCTGACGAGATTGTAATCCTGCTTTCTTCAGAGTGAATTGGTCAAGGGATCTTCTTCAAGGGGAAGCCTGCAGGAAAGCAAGAGAAGGAAGGAGAGAACGAGGAGAGGGAAAAACAGAGAGAGTGGAAAGGCACACGGGATCAAAACAGAGGAGGCACAGCTAAGCAAGGACCTAAACCAATCCGACCAGAGAGAGAGAGAAGGAGAGGAAAGCGTTAGGGCAATCTAATATGAGAGAGAGAGAGAGCGGGAGAGAGAGAAGGGGGAAGGCTGCGGGGCGATGGGCTTGGCAAAGACGTCGGAGAGAGAAACCCTCTCTTCTGACAGGCGAAACTCGGACTCCCCCTTCCCTGCCGTCCGATCAGTCAGCCGACGGCCCCGATCGTCCTCGTGCTCATTGGCTGCTTGTGGTCCGGAGGGGGAGTCGATATCAAATCTTGCCACGTGGCGCTTGCTTATGCACCCTCGGCCACTTGGCTCGACACGTCGGATGGAAAAAGCTTTGACTGGATCCATGTCATTCGACCTTTTTCCTTCCCTTCCCGGCCTTTTATTAGTGAGCTTTACTTTACACAGCGCCAACCCCCCCCCCCCCCGCCGGGAACCCCCCTTTCTCTCTCGGTGTCCACTGTCCAGCTATTCCCAGATATCTATCTACAAATTTATTGATTACTTAAGGAATTATGATCACAAACCGTTAGCTCACATGCAACAGTGAAAGCACCAATATTCAATTTTTAAAAAGAGCTATGGATCCACTTGCCTAGTCACTCAGATGGATATTCTAACTAGAATGTCATGTAGAGTTGGTAGTCCAAGCTCCAGCCACCCCATGGCTATAATCCTTAACATTCAATTAATACGAAATCCTATTGCATCTAAGAGTACGAGCTTTAAACTTATTGTAAGTACAACTCACTAAAAAAATGTTATGAGAACTACCTAACAATCCCCGGGCCACAAGTTTAGATGTGAGCCTTGATGTTCAATTATCACAAAATCCTTTCGCATCTAAGATTACTAACTCCCCTAGTCATATTTAAACTGGTTGTGTATTCCATTATCAAAACCCTTTTTGCATCTAAGTTTACTAACTTCCCTAGTCCGCTGATTTAAACTACTCATGAGTGTAACTCACTCAAAGAATGTTATGAGAAATAGCTACCGCTACTTCTTGTAGGTGCATAGTTAAGATTTGAAGCAAACATTGCATATTGCATTAGATGTGGGTAGGGATATAAAGATTTCATAACTTGAAGGCAAAAAACCATGATAGTATGTGAAAGAGAAAATCCCAAATGCCCATATATAAGAAAATAACAAAGTTGTACAACACTTAGATAGTCATTGCATCCTAAAAATTAGATCAACATGGTATCAAATAGACTAACTATTGCCTTCCTATGTGTTTCTTATCGTCTTGTTTTGTAGGTGATGGTGTTGTGGTGGATTTTACATGAGTTGGGCTCAATTTTATCTTCTTCATGTTACATCTATACATGGAGATGTGGATCACATTAATATTGCCTATATTGAACCATTGTCAATTGCACAAGATCATATATTATTGGTCACCAATAATATATGATCACATTAATATTGCATGTATTGAACCATTGTCAATTGCACAAGATCATATATTATTGGTCACCAATGTATTATATTCTTTTCTATTCTATTTTTACTGGATTCAAATGTTTTTTTTCCCAACATCCATCATTAACTTGAGCTCCTTCATTACCAACCCATAGATAGGTGGAAGCGTATAACCAATAAATTGATGCCATGATGAGATATAGTATGTTGTGATGCTCATTCTAATTGGCACTTTTTAAGGTGATAAAAAAAATGAGCTTTCTTTTTCATGGAGCAATGTTCATAGTATGAGCATGTGAAGGCATCCCCACATGCAATAGGGATGCTTTTCCTCGCAAAGGAAACAAACTAGTCATGGAGTAATGATAAACTACTAGGAATTGATGCATTAATGATAATATAAATTGACAATACATGCAATAATAGAAGTATACATTGGCAATATATGTAGTAGCGGTAGTACACATTTAGAATACATGCAATAATGGTGCCCATTTAATCTAATTAACATACCCTACCTTGCAATCTTGTTGTCCACCTTCATGGCTAAACAATCACTACTTTGTAAGACCTAATTCCCTTAGGAAAGCCTGGATACTTGAAGATCTATTATGGGCCATATTGCTTGAAACCACACTCAAGGCAATCCTCTTCTTTGTCAAATAAGAAGAATTTAGTTTTCCTCCTCCTAATTTCATGACTCGAAACAAAACAAAACATGTTGTAGACCTCCATGAGCGAGTCAATGTTTGATTTAGAAGCTTCTAACACATTTAAGTTATCAAATCATTGGACTTTTGGGTGTGGAATGAAGTTCAATTAGGTAGGGGGCAACCCCTTGAGAATCTCTTATTGTACCTTAAAGTCTATCATCCTAAGAAGAGGGTCTATAATGATGGCAAACAAAAGTGGAGCTAGAGGATAATCTTGTCTAACTAATGTCCGCAAGTGGAAATCATAAGATTTTAGTCCATTAACATACATTGTAGTAGTAGCATTGGTGAAAAGACCATGTATCATGCTATAAAAATAAGCTCCAAAGCTCATGCAAGCCATGAAAACTCCACCTAACCATGTCATAAGCTTTACCCATGTCCATATTTATGATGAACAAATTTCCCATCCCTCTCCAAAGCCAAATTAAAAGCACTAATACAAGTTTAGATCTAGCCTCTAAGGATGCGTGATTGCTCCTAAAACATCATACCATGGGCACTTCTACATAAACCAAGCTTTCATCATAGCACTCTAGGTGAGATACTCCAAATCTTTAAGCTTATCATCATTAGAACAACAATAAGGAGGTTCCATGGTAGAGGAGGAGAGAAGATGAAGTAATAAAGAGGTGTAGATAGAGTATTGCCAAAACTCAGTTGTTTAGGTAAGCTATATACATAAAATGATGGCTACAAGCTGTGTAGGAGTAGAAAATGGGTAGCAAATGCAAGGGAGATTTTCACCTATGTTGAAGGTCAATCACATCAATGCAATGGAGGGCAAATTGGCCTTAGAAGAAGGTAGACACAAATATGCAATAATAGAAAACAACACTACAAAACCTAACATGGAGGTCTAATACCATGTCAGAAGTGGGGTAGTGTGAGAAATTGTTATAAAAGCAGCAATACAGTGTGTAGCTCTAGGCAGCTACATCTTGTAAGAGTGCACAATGAAAGAGAAATATGAACATGGAGAGTAAATATGAGAGAGACAATAAGAAAAGAAGAGAATGAAGAGATAGTTTGCACTAAATTTGAATGGAAGGCTAAGTAGAGTGGCACACAGTACTTGCATGCAGCCCAAGCATCAGTGAGGACACCAAATCAAGTTGAAGATGGAAGGTAGCATCAAAAGATAAAGGAGTATCCCTGAATGTCAGAATGTGATGCAATGTACAAAGTCAAAATGATGGCAACCACTAGAGGCAAGCTAATAAAGCCAAAAATATTAGAAGCTGGTCAACCTAGTCACATTGGGCCTAAAAATGCTAGCCAGCATGATCATCAGTTACAAAATAATTAAGAAATGTTGGTCACCACAATTGAAAAGGTTGATCACACCATTTGCTAGTAAATGCAATCTCCAATATCACAAAAAAAATACAATGGTTGGAAAATAACCAAGCTATACTAACTAAAAAAGAAATGTATTGTAATACATGTTGAGAAATAACTCATAGGTTAAGTCATATCCTATGCTTGAATGAAATGAAAAAGAGGCTATGTCTAAAGCATTCTACAGTCAAAGTATCTATTCACTTTGGAGATACTCCTATGTGAGATGAAAAGAATGAAGAAGAAGAAGAAGAAGATGGATTGAGCATCCATATCTTGTGCCATATCCCTTCCATTGTGCATCTAAATCGATTTCTTTTAGTTGATATTAGAGCGGGAGTGTGAGAGTGAAAATTTGGTATAAGTCATAGGTTAAGTCATATCCTACGCTTAAATGAAATGTGAAAGAGGCTAAGTGTAAAGCATTCTACAATCAAAGTATCTATCCAGTTTGGAGATACTCTTGTGTGAGATGAGAAGAATGAAGATGAAGAAGAAGATGATGGATTGAGCCTCCATATCTTGTGCCATCTCCCTTCCATTACGCATCTAAATCGATTTCTATTAGTTGATATTAGAGTGGGAGTGTGAGAGTGAAAATTTAGTATAAAGAAGAGAGAGAGAGAGAGAGAGAGAGAGAGAGAGAGAGAGAGAGAGAGAGAGAGAGAGAGAGAGAGAGAGAGAGAGACGAAGAGAGGAGGAAGAGGAGAGAGAAATACTAGGAGAGGAGAGAGAATTGCAAGAAAGGGGAGAAACAAAGGGAGAAGGAAGCCATGGAAGCTAAAGGAGAAAGTGAAGAGTCAATTGCACTATGGGGTCAAAACAGGTAGAACTATCTAGTCCACAGCCTATTGGGCCTCTCTTAAGTAGGGAAACTCTTCCAAGATAGTGGTTAGGCACCAAGAGGCTTCTTTCAGGGTTAGGGCTTGCCATTTGATGAGGTATGGATTGAGATCTCAAGTGTTTATCTCACTACCCAACGATTGCCTTAGGGATATATTGAATGTTGCATTCTTCATCTACGAGAGGTAGCTCTCTCACATAGTCCATTGAGGTGACAATGAAGGGCTTCAACTAGTTGACATGAAACATGTTGTGAATCTTGGTAGTGGAGGGGAGCTCTAACTAGTAGTCCAATTCACCAATTCTCTTTAGGATCTGATGGGGCCATAGAAACAATGGGATCCAATAGGGACCATAGAAACGATGGGCCATCTTATTACTGTTGCCATCCTTAAGAATAGAGTAATGGGACTTAGGCACATTCAATAGGACCAACTCCCCCTCTTGGAATTTCATATGCCTTCTTCTCTCATTAGCATAAAGCTTCACATGATCTTGTGCCTTTTGAAGATTCACTTTGCATTGCTAAAGCAAGGCATGCATGCATTCCTCTTTGCTCTAGGGGTTGATATTATCATTGAATAAGACCATAGGGAGGGGAACCTTATATTCGTACAGTGTCTCAAAAGGAGAAACCTCAATTTTCAACTAAGTGGAGCCACATATTAACCCTCTTGATTT
Source organism: Lygodium microphyllum (assembly GCF_053477565.2). Lineage (NCBI taxonomy): Eukaryota > Viridiplantae > Streptophyta > Polypodiopsida > Schizaeales > Lygodiaceae > Lygodium > Lygodium microphyllum. Next base: position 129,543,513 of record NC_141151.1, read on the forward strand.
GACCATCAGTCTGTGGATAGTATGCAGTGGATGGAGTAAGGTTGGTACCCATAGATGTGAAAACAGCCTACCAAAAGTTGCTCATAAACTTAGCATTTATGTCATGCACTATGAACTATGGTACCCATGCAATTTAAATACATGCTCCATGATTTGAGTGGCCACTTGCTGCTAAGATGCGGAATATTGAGTTTTGGTGGGAATAAAGTGGAGAGCTTTAGTGAGTCTGTCAACTACCACATACATAATGTTTCATCCTTTCTTGGTGATAGGAAATCTAGTAATAAAGTTCATAGTGATATGTGCCCATTTCCCTTCAAGAATAGGTAGGGGCTACAAGAGACTAGCTGTCTAATTGTGTTGTTCTTATTCTATTGGCACGGAACACAACTAGCCACAAAATCCTTGACATCTCTCCATAGGCCCTTCAAGTGAAAGCTCTTGGAAATTCTATCATATGTTTTGAAAATACCCAAATGACTAGTAGTGGGGCAAGGATGCATCTCTTTCATGATATTCCGTGTGAAGGGAGAAGTGTGGGGGATAATAATCTTGACATGGGACCATATGAGTCCATTTTTAAGCGGATATTAGGAGTTTTCTTCCATTACCCCACACTATAATTTCTGAAATATGTGGCTAAATTCCTCATTCAGCAAATAGGCCTCCTAAAGTTTCTCAATCCAATCACTATGCAACTTTGAGATGGATGATACCTTGCATGCCCACATTCATGATAGTGAATTAGCCATTGTATTGTCTTTGCTCCTAGTGTAAGAGATGTCAAAATCATAGTTTTGCAAAGTTTCCACCCATCTCCTCTACTTAAGAGTCAAAGTAGATTGAGTCAAGAAGTATTGGAGGACTCAATGGTCACTCTTCACTCTAAACCAACAGCCATATAGGTAATGGTGCCATTTCTCAACAACATGAAGGACGGTCAATATCTCTTGGTCATAAACATTCATATGCATCTCCTTTTCATCAAGCCTACGGCTCTCTCAAGCAATCACACCATGCTCTTGCAGCAAGACAGCATCGACACCTCTACTATTAGCATCACATTGAATGGTAAACTCTTTCAAGAAGTTAGGGGATATAAGGATGGCCCCAATAAAGCGTTCCCTTCAATTGGTTAAAGTTGTGATCAGCAATAGCATCCCAAAAAATGACTCCTTCTTTAACCAATCTATCAAGGGTGCTACAATTGTGGCATAATGCTTGATGAAACATTTATAAAATGAGGAGAGATCAAGAAAACCACATAATGAAGTGGTGTGGATGGTGTGGGCCAAATCCTTTATACATTGCACCTTTTTGTGGTCAACTTGTATGCCATTTTTACTAACAATAAACTCCAAGTTCTCCATTGAGGTCAACATGAAGATGCACTTACTTTCCTTAGCAGATAACCTATGCTCTCTCAAGAGATTAAACACCCTTTTGACATGTGCCAAGTGCTCCTCTCATGATCTACTATAAAGAAGAATATCATCAAAGAAAAGTGCAAACTTGAAAAGGAAGGGATGTAAGATTTTATCATGAGGCATTAGTCAAACCAAAAGGCATCACTAGGAAATAATAAATTCCACAATCAATCTTGAAAGTTATTTTAACCTCATCACCCTCCTACACATGTATCTAATGACAGCTAGAACACAAATCAATCTTAGTGAAATATTGTGCCCCTTTCAACTCATCCAACAAGTCATCAATCCTGGGAATAGGATATCGGTTATTGACCGTGATCTTATTCAAGTCTCTATAGTCAATGCACATTCGAAAAGAACCATCTTTCTTCTTAACTGGCAAGACTGGAGATGCATCAGGTGAGGAACTTGGCTTAATAAACCCCATCTCAAGTAACTCTTTGACTTGCTTTGCAACTTCTTTGCATTCACACTTGGAGAGTCCATAAGGTGGCTTGTTTACTGGATTAGAAGATCAATCAAGTGATACACTTACCTCTAAGGGGAAGGGCTGTATGCATCTAAAATAAATATTTATACTCCTTTAATAAGGCTTTCAATGTTGAATTCTTAGTCACTTGTGAGGATTGATCTATGTTTTCCTTATTCAAGTACAAGGCAAAGAATTGTGAGCATTTCTTAAACTCTTGTTTGAGTTGCTTGTTGTAATTAACTAAAAATCAGCATTATCATGAACTTCCTCTAAATGGATGAGGTGTCAATGCATAACAAACTCCATATAGAGTTGAGACAAGTTCATAGTAATTTTACCCAAGTGTTTTAACCAATCACAACCCAAGATAACATCATGGGGGCCATGCCTAATGCAATTAGATTAATTGATGCCACATAGTTTTCAACCAAGTATAGGGAAAATTTGGAGCATACATATGTGCTAATTTCTTCTTTACCATTGAACACTTGAGCCTTCAGGGGGGGTGCTATAATTTCGTAGGAATGAATTTTAGCCAATCAATGTTTGATTCATTGACAAAATTATGTGTACTATAATTATCTAGTAGGATAAATACATGCTTTCCATTAATTTTCCCTTGAATGCATAGTGTGTTGCAGCTCCTAGAGCCTATCCATGCATCCATAGAAATGGAGCAAAGGGAAGTGGTAGCCTGAGGGGATGTAATAGGAGTGATCAAGCCAATATCATGAGGTGGGCAGCCACCTAGGTCAAAGGAGAACCTATCCTCTGGATCATAAAATTTTTCTTATTCCAAGTCCTCTATATATTCCTCATTTTCAACATGTGCAAAGTTATTTGGAGCACTCCAAGCATGTGACTTCTCCTCTTTGTTTTGGCAATTTCCATAACATAAATGTTGTGAACTTTGACGTTGGTTGTGTTGTAGGGGAATTTTGAAGAATAATTCACCACGTACTTATCTCTACACTTAAAACATAAGCCCTTTTCTTTCCTATTCTTCACAATATCTGGGGGGATGAATTTTTTGTGATTATGGCCACTTGAGGATAATGCATTTCGGGGCTTGTTTTCAACATACTTATCCTCACCATTAGAGGTAAGTGCTATCCCAAAAGCGCCATGTTTTCTTTCAACATGAAAGGGGGGATAAGTAGGGATTTTGGGGCTACTACTAGGCATGGGATTGCCTCTAAAAACACCACCATATTACCCTCGGACTCATTGGGGTATGTTAGGATAAAAGTCTAGATAAGATAAGGATAGGCAAACATGTGGACAAAAGGATCCCATAGTTATCTTCTTTGTAAATGTCTCAAATATTTTAGATTAGAAGCTCACCTACCTCATTTAATGTATCATGTATATATATAACTACTAGCAATGAAATCAATAACTGCAATTTACTCTATCTGACAATGTCCTCTCATCTACTAATCCTCTAATTCCTATTTTCACTACATGTTATCGTAGCCCCAAGGCCTAGTTCTCTAGCTTAGCATATCTTCCTCAAAATCACAAATCATTAATCCTCCTTTACTCTTATTCTTCCAATGGCTCTCCTTAATGCCACTACCTATAGCCAACACATCAAGATTGACAAACTCAGTGGTAGTAACTATCAAGTTTGGAAGCTAAGGATGGAACTCTACCTATCTCAAGTCAACCTCTCGAATATTATCAATGGCAAGGAAAATTTCCTTGAACAAGAAGGAGCAGACAAGGAAGATTGGATACAAAGAGATGTAGCTGCAAGAATGGAGATACTTGTCCATTGTGGAGATCGACAAGTACAACTAGTAATAATAATACCCATTGCAAAAGGTATTTGGGATTTCTTTAACAATACCTATGAACACAGAGATATTGTTTATCAAATGGCCATGTTCAAAAAACTATCTATTGTGACTATGCATGAAGATAAGTCTACCACTAAGTTCTTAGAAATGTGGCAATCCCTGCTAGGATGAAACCATAATATTTGATTTAGTCATCTTTGAAGAACTATAATCTATGTTTCTCCTCTCCTATTTGGCTCTATCCTAGAGAGCTTTTATTACCACTCAAATCTCTACTAATGATAAACTCAAGATTTGGTCCTCTACTCAATACAATCAAGCAAGAGTAAGTCATGAGAGATACTCTTTCCACTTCTTCTACTCAAGATTCCAAAGTCCTAGCTATAACTGCCTACAACCCAAAACATCTTCACAAAAGAGCTCACTCCCTTCACCAAAACCCAAATTTTCTCATCAATCTAACTTTAAAGGAATCCTTGGTAACTCTCATTGTGAACCCAATTCTCATCAGTCATTTCAATCCTTATCCATCTTAAGAAATCCTCACTATCATCTTAGATGTAATGTTTACAAATGACAAGGTCATATAGAAAAGGATTGTCAACAAAAAATAGATTCAACAAACATCACTCAAAGGGGCAAGCTCATTTTGTTAGCGTTGGCAATTATGATACATGAGATCAAGCAAAAAATATCATCAACCTAGCCATAAGTGTTTGGGTACCTGATTCAAACTCCAAAGAAGAATATACCTAGTTCCTAGACTCTAGAGCTACTCACCATATGATTTTTTATAAAGAATGGTTGATCAATTTCAAAGAGATGTCCACTCCACTTAGTGTTGCCATTGGGGACAATAGGATCCAACAAGCTTAAGGCTATAGCACCATTCAAGTGGAGCTTTCTTCCAATCACATAATCAAGGTACATAAAGTCTACTATGTTCCCAATCTCAAGAAAAATATTTTAAGTGTCAGTGAGCTCACTTTTCAATCCTCTCTCATTACTCACTTCTACAAAGACCATTGCATCTTGCAGCTACTTTTACCTTCTCTCACACTCACTTGCCCAAAACTAGGTCAGCTTTACATACTTGGCTATTCACTTCTCCAACCCTTTGCAAATACTTATGCTAACTCCACCTCACTCACATGCCACAACATACTCTTCTATGGCACTCTGAACTTGGTCATGACTCTCAACATGTTCTCCAACAACTTATCCATAAGAAGCTTGTCCTTTGCATTCCACTTTCTCTCTCTCAACTTCCATTTTGTCAAGCTTGTGCTCTCAGCAAAGCCACAAATCTTCCTTACTCCAAATCCTACTCCATTACAAATCAACTCCTTCAATTCGGACACTTCGATATTTGTGGTCCTATCTATCATGTTTCTCTCACTAGAGAAAAATACTTCACGATACTCATTGATGATTACTCTAGATATATTGTTGTATATTTTCTCACAAGGAAGTCACAAGTCCTTTCCAAGTTCCAAGAATACAAGGAAGCAGTTGAAAATAAGCACGAGTTATGACTCAAAGCTCTTTGGATAGACAATGGAGGAGAGTACACATCAAATGAGTTTGAAGACTATTGCAAAGCTTTTGGCATTCAAAACTAGCTTACTATATTATATCATCCACAACAAAACGGAGAGGTAGACATAAAAATCATACTCTACTAAATGTTGTAAGAGTTATGCTATCACTAGCACATCTTGGAAAAAAAATATTGGGAGGAAGCAATTGCTATAGCAACATATCTTCGAAACAAGTTGTGCTCTATCTCTCTACACAATAACACTTCCTACGTTTGGCCACTCTCATGACCTATCACATTTGAAGGTATTTGGATGCACTGCTTTTCTTGTCAACATAGATCACAAGTCCAAATTCTCTCCCCTAGCCAGATAACTTATCTTTATGGGATGTGGTGAGCCTTATGGTCAAAATCTTATTGGTTTTATGACCCATACAACAAGGACTTCCTTCATGCTAGGAGTGCCATATTTAGGGAACTCAATCTCTTCCCAGAATGTTCCACCATCACACAAACTCAATCCCTAACCCTTTATGCAATTGCCCCATTTGCCACCACATCTTCGCATTTATCATCTGAAAAATCTCATGATGGGCTCACTATATCCACCGCCACATAATCATCTCTTCCTATTGCTTCGCTTGGACGTTCCTGAGTATGCAACTATCACTTATCTAGTCAAAAAGCTTCCTCACCACTTGCCACATGTGGACAAGCCCTAAATCCAAACAAAATTAATTATTCCACCTTAACTAAATCCTTAAAGCTCCCCTCCACCTCACGCCTGACTCAACCCAATGGCATTTGGTGCTATTCATAGTGCAATATTCAGCTCCAATCATGCCTACTCCGCCCAGTAACTCACCTACAATAATAGCTTGGCCTTCCATGCTGTCCTTTAAGCATACACCAGATTTCAACGAGCATAGTATGGTGCCCAATCTGCCTCATCAGCTGTCCACATGGGCAACCAGTGCCATATCTCCTTCTCCAGCTCTTGTTACAACAACTACTAAAGCTCCTCATCCATTTGAATCACACAATCCAAGCTCTCCAATTGCATCCTCATAGCTATATCCATCTCAACTACCCCATGCTACCATCATTGCACTTGTAAAAGCCCAAACTACTACAACAAATCTAGAATACTTTAATTGACTCACAATTGCCTCATCTCCTTAGCAATATTCTCTCTTATCCCTTGATCAACTTCCCATAGTAAATCCCACAAGAAAAGCACACTGAAATTCACTTCCCACTCTTCAAAGGTTTGCTTGAATAGTTGCAATGTCTTCCACTTTTGGAAACTCCCCTCCTACTGCTCTCATTGTAACTACCCTTTAACCTCCATCTCCAATTTCCCCTTCCATGCCCATTACTCTCTTTAGCTCTTCTGACTCAGACAATGATGAAGTCATCTCACTACCAAATCCATGTTACAAGAGCATGAATGGCCTTCGTATCCAAGCCAACATTGCCATTGGACAAGCTCGATATCCACATCCAAATAGCATTCCCAAGCCACCCAATTGCCCTTCATCAGTCAAGCATTCTCGAGTCATGAAGCCTCTCAATGGTGGCAAGCTGCAAGGCTCAAAGAATACAAGGCTCTTCTTCAAAATGATACCTGGACATTGTCCCACTTCCTCTTGGAGAATTGACAATCAGTTGCAAATGGGTGCTTTGTAAAAAGCTCAAATTGGATGGCACTATTGACAAGTACAAAACTCAACTTGTAGCTTGTGGTTTCAAAAAAATTGAGGGCCTCCACTACAGAAGTACATTCTCTCCCATACTATCTATGGCTTCCTTATGAGTATTAGTTTCCTTGGGTACTCATTTCAAATTTATTCTACATCATGTCATGTCAAAACTGCCTTTTTGCATGGTCACTTAGATTAGCAAATCTATATGTCCCAACCTCCAAACTTTGTCGATCCTAAAATTCCTACCTATGTTTATCTATCGCATAATGCCTTCTATGGCTTGAAAGAAGCACCAAGGCAATGGCACATTCACATTCATTCTCACTTAATACACCATGTCTTTAGAACCTCAATATTGATCATAATATCTATATTCTTCTTCAAGGCATCACAATCATTATCCTAGATCTCTACATTGATGACATCCTAGTCCTCACTAACTCTCATCATCCCATGTCCAAGGTCAAATCCATTATATCCTCCCAATTTGTTGTAATAGATTATGGTCCTATGCATTACTGTATTGGCATTGTAATTGAACAGACACCCACATCCATAAAAATGCATCAACATACCTACATTATGTCTATTCTCTCATGTTATTCCATGCTCCAATGTAACCCCATGGTCACTCCTCTTGCCCAGAATCTCCAACTCAATCCGTCTTCATCTCACTCTCTTTCAGATGACCAGGCATGTGAAATGGAAACTATTCCCTATATGGAAGCACTTGGATATCTTAGGTATCTAATGACTTGTACCCATCCACACTTGTCTTCTGCATGACATATTCTTTCCAAGGTTGTGCATCAACTCACGTACAAACATTGGAAGCAACTAAAGCATGTCTTGAGATACCTTAAGGTCATGTCTCATGTGGGGCTATGTTTTTCTAAAGACACCAATGACTTTCTTTTAAAGGCATATTTGGATGCAGATTGGGGTGGCGACCTTGCTATTGGAAGATCTCCCATAGATTTTATTGTTACTCTAGCAAATGGTAATATCTCACGGAACACCAAGCAACATCACTTATTACTGGCACTTTCTACTACGAAAGCCGAATATGTGGCATGCAACATGGTCACCAAAGAAGTTATTTATCTTAAGAAACTCTTGGAGGATATTAGCCTCAGCAAATTCCCATCTTCACCAACAACAAAGCATGTATCTCTATGGTTCAAGGCCCTAAATTAAGTCTCGAACTCTACCATATTGATATAAGATATCATTTTGTACATGAAATAGTAGAAATTTCCAATACCACCCTTGAATATGTACCATCCTAGGATAATGATGATGATTTCCTCACCAAATCAATTCCCCACTTGAAACACAAAATTGCAATGCAAATCCTTTGCATGCTCTAAAATGGGGAGGGGAAAATATTCTAGATGATGGATATAAATCATGATCTTTAGTGGTACTCTCTCTCTCTCTCTTTTGCAATTGTATTTAGTTGAATTTCCTATGGAATCCTTTTGAGGGGGATGTTAGGATAAAAGTTTGGATAAGATAAAGATATGCAAACATGTGGACAAAATGATCCCATAGTTTTTCCCTTTGTAAATATCTTAGATATTTAGAGTAGAAGGTCACCTACCTCATTTAATGTACCATGTATACATATAGCTACTAGCAATGAAATCAGTAACTGTTGTTCACTCTATTTTCCACATTGTCTCTATCTCTTTCTCTTATTGTGCATAGTATCCTCTCATCTACTAATCCTCTAATTTCTATTTTCACTACAAGGTACATGGTTGCCCAAAACCTTGTTGAAAACCCTCATTTTTATGGTACTTCCTTGCATATCTTTTAGCTAATTCAATCGCTTTAAATAAGCTAGAAAGCTTTTGAGCCGTTACATCAGCTGATAAGCTAGGCTCTAACCCTTAGATGTACTCGTGCAATTTTGCACCATCAATAATGCTCTCAACATACATGGTTGAGTTCATAAACTAGTTTGTGTACTCCCTTACTGATTGTGTCGGTCGAGTTGGTGCTATCGTCTTGCCAACTGCTCCTTTTTAATGGGGGATACAAAGACAAACCATATACATCTTAAAGTCTTCCCAATCAATCAACTAAAAATTCTTGTGGGATATAGCACCACCATGTGTGGGCAAACCATTTCAAATGAAGAGAGGTTAATATCATTTTTTGATCATTAGTGCATGGGTAAATATTAAAATATGAATCCAATTTAGAAGTCCATTCCTTCAAGTCTGATGGGGATGGTGATTGCCCATTGTACTTGGTAATAATGATCTTGTCACACAGACCATTTGGGCCTTGCTACTGATATATACCATGCTCCCCGTACATACCATGTTGTCCATACATGCCATCTGGCCATTAATACCATGCTATCCATTATTGTGTTGAGCCATATAAGTGCCATTGGGGCTCACAAGGAGAGTGGGGGAGTTTATACCAATGGTGGGCAGAGGTCTCACAGGAGGGTTGGCTTCTTGGATGATGGGAGAGCTCAAAAGAGGCTCGTCATTAACATGAGAGGGCTTGCCAGCCTCATATGTGGTAGTAGGGGGAATACCCTTAGATCTAATAATATCTTATGGGCCATGAAGCGACCCCAATGGTGGAGGCTATCGTGATTTGTACTTAGACTCATTTTCCTTTTCTTATGCCAAAGTAGTGGCTAACTAGGCTACGAGTGGTGAGATACTCTAAGGTCTATTGACTCTGAGAGTTGGAGAGGGCCATTTTCTCAGTTGCAATATCAATTTTAGATAGCATCTGATTATGATTAGCAACCATGCCATTGTGCCTTTCTATGTGATGGAGCTCATGTTGACAAAGAGTGTGACTGAGCATGTTGTAAGGGTCCATATCGAGCACATCCTCTTGCATGTTACCATTATAATCTTGTGCCAAGCTATGTTCATCATTCATTGAGGCCTTGGAGTCTCTAGTCTCTCTATGGATCTCATCATGGGCCTGTATTTGCCTTTTTGCACTATCATTTGAATGCTATTCCACAAGACCCAATGTCAATAAAATGTGTGTGACTTCTAGTAGGGAACTCCGATTGGAGAGATTTTTTATTCAAATTAAAGGGGATGAATCCCTCTTTAAGATGAGCCATCAAAATTTGTGATAGAAATTTATTAGAGAATTATATAATTGAATCTCTATGACTATCTAGTAGTGGTCTATACCCTATCCACAGTGACCTCAGTATGCAAAAATGGCCATATCTCTTAGATTATTCTAACTCTAATTGGGGAGATTTTTTTTGAAATTGAAGGGAATGATACTCTCTTTAGGGTGAGCTATAGGATTTCCTCCTACATTTAGTATAGACTTTATTGCAGCAAGCTTTCTGTGACTGTTCCTGAATTTCTACAACTAAAACACTACATGTTTGGGCCCAACTTCATATTGTATGAGTAGCTCAAGAGGATTGAGAAGCCTAAGAATCATGGTAACTAGCACATATAACATACCAAGCATAATTTGAAGCATCATTTTACTTTGTCAACATTGCATATGAAGGCCTAAGTGTCATACATCTCGCATTGACTACATACATGTTAGGTGCCATACACGGGTGTCTTGATCGATGAATGTACCGCATGTCACGGTGCATACCATTCAAAATGGAGTGTACCTATACCTATATACAAGTATTAGGCTCCGAATCATTCGTAGGTGGGCAAAGTTTCCCTTGGACCAAGTCGTAAGGGAGGGTCACCTCTCTTTTGGCTTACCACCTCACCTAGCCTTGGTCTTTTTCCTTGGCCAAAGTATACATGGCAAACATTTTTAATTACTCAAATAGCATGAGGTGCATGTAAAAATTTAATATTGGATATTTCCATGAAATGTAAGAATTGGAAATAGCTTGGGTGAGGGCTTACCTTGGGAGTCTAGTGACTCATTGGCAGCCACTTACCCTTTTACAATGGCTTATTGCTCTCTCTAGGATCAAATTAGTACACACACTACAAGGGAGGTGTTAAGGTAAGCATCAAGCAAATGAGAAAAGCTTCCATGACTAACTGTATTTCTTATGTAGTGGGGAAGGTAAGCAAACTACTCATTTTCAAGCATTAAAAGCTCTAGGTGGAGCTTTCATGGCTATCCATGAGAAACCTTTGCATGTTGAGCTCCATGTCTTCAATCCCAATCAACTTAGCCAAGAATGGTTGAAGAAGCTCTCGGGGTTGAGATTTTAGAGGTTATGGAGGGTACGAGAGCTTATATTGAGTGGCTATGGCTCCCCTTTTTGCTATCCATAGCAGAATCCTTCAAGCATGAGAAGAAATGCCGAAGGTGGGGAGTAGAGAGGTTAGAGCAGGTCTAGGACATGCCATTTGAGCTTAGGAAGCAAGGTTGGTGCTTCAGTAAATGGTGGAGGAGCATCAAGGAGTAGAAAGGGACCAACAAAAAATACACCACAAATTGTAGGCTTCTTGGGAGAGCTCTTGGTTTGTAGCACTTGACAATTGTGCTTTTCTTGGTCCTAGGGATGGGAGGGAGGCTCCTATGAACTCATGAGTGGTGTTGAGGGCAGATCTTGAGAGAAAATGGGGTTTTCTTTGCTGAGTAGTCATGGTAACTTGCATAAGGGGGGGGGAGAGAGAGAGAGAGAGAGAGAGAGAGAGAGAGAGAGAGAGAGAGAGAGAGAGAGAGAGAGAGAGAGAGCTTGAAGCAAAAAGTAATTGGAGTTTCTCCTCCTCTAACTCCAGAGGCTCAAAATTTGTCATGTAATCCCTAAAATTTGCATAGGAAAGGGTGATGGCATGCTAATTTAACCATTTTACCTCCAAATATATCAATAACTCTAACCATAGCTCTTGCTTGCCTTTAAGAAAGCTGGAACTAAATATAGTTGTTGTACCTACACATGCTGCCTGAGTAACTCGGGTATCTTGATTTGAAAAGGAAGCGTCAAATATATTATAAGTTGAATGTTAGAGCTCGTAATGTCCCCATTTCACTCAAACTAAGGCTCACATGTTAGAGACGATTGTGTAAGACACACATGATTGCTGTTGAAATCCTAAGGAGAATCAAGGTGTCATCAAGCTCATGGCTAAGAATGATTTGAGAAGAAAATATAGCAAAGCATTTCACCTACTAAGAATGTTGAATTTGCCATAAAAGTTGATGGCATAGCCAATGGATTTAAGAATCAAGTATAAGATTTAAGCTGGTTTCATTAAAGGTATCTTGTTATCAAATGGCTAGACATTTTCATTCACTAATGATAATTCCAAATGTTGTAACAACTAAAATCTCATCCATTTTGAGCTTCTAAGAACCTATAATGATTTTTCTAAAGCCTTTGAATCTTTAATCATCAAAGAGAAGACTAAGGTTCTCTTGTTGAAGTGGAATGAATGTACCCTGCCCTATTGAGCTATACCACTTTAAAATCATTTGCAATGAGTAATTGTAGGAGGACTACATCATGATTGGTAGCTTTAGCCCACTTTCCTATTAATAGGACATTAAGCACATTATCAATTCTTTCCCTTATAATGACACCAAATTAGCATGGGATAATATTCCTTTCTAGAATGGGAGTTAATCTTTTAGGTAGGGCTTTGGTGAGTATTTTGTACGCCACTCCAAGCAAGGCTACTTTGTAAACTTTATCACTAGCTTATTGAATCATGGTATGACAAGAATATTACAAAGAGGAAATTTAGGCCAACACTAATGTGTAAACTTTATCTATTAGGCATTTTATAAATGGGCATCATGCCATTGATCATTAGAGATGGGATGTTGATAGCATTACGAAGATTGCTATGTAGGTAGGGTTTGATATGTGAAGAGATTGATAAGGACATGCAAAGCTATATGATGATCTTCAATGATGCACTAGAGGCTACCATCGAGAGGTTGGCTACCTTAACACTACCACACCATCCATGAGAGAAAATCTCAAGAGACTTCCCCATAGCTACAAGATAAGCCCCTTTTTTTAAACGTAACATTGAAATTGGGTTTTAGAGTATGTCACACGTACTTTTCTTGATTATTATCTATGATAGGATCTTATTTCCATCAATTTAGGACATGCAGGGTGGTTTAATCATGTCACTCAAGCTAAGGAACTGAGGTATGTGTAGTGGGAGCTCATGCTCAACCGCCAAGACCCACGGACCGCTTATTGCTTCAAGCGTTTCAAGCTGAATGCTAATGGCTACCTCTCACATAGCCTATGCGCTCTCATGCCTACCGGGTGTAGCGAGCTTACCTTCATGCCAATTGAGTTGCCTCCTCTCCCACGCACTCCGGTAGCTCCACAGTCCAAGTGCAAGCTTCAAGCAAGCTCAATCCTCCCGCTCCAAGATCCAAGCTCCATCGCTGCCGCGAGCAAGATAAGAGAAGAGAAGAGAAGAGAAGAAGAGAGGAGAAGATGGAGAGCTTCTCCACCCCACGGTCCCTCACCCTCACACACTCACTCCCTCACACTCTCACAGTCCCTTTCTCAAGCACAAGCTCAATCAAGCAAGAAGAAGAAGAAGAGGAGAGCTACTTTTGGCCACACACAAGAATGAGCTTCTCATTCCACTTTTTGGCTTTTATACATGCCCTACTCCTCCTTGGGCAGTCATCCCCTTTTTACATGACCGACCATTGGCATAGGTCCTCTTTTCCTATTTCCTTCCTATCCTTCTTGCTTCTTCTCCACTGCTCGTCTATCTTTACAATTTGCACAGGAGAGGGCCTGGCACTCTTTTACAAAATTTCAGGGTGCGCCTTTGTATTTTAAAATGCACCTTTCCCCTTTTGCATTTGCCTTGGACTTTTAAAGTTGCTCTTGTGCTTTTGGCATTTTCTCCTCTTCTTTCTTCAATCGGGCTTCCTTTTTTCCGCCTTTGCCCTACGTCTTTTTTATTTCCTTTTGCTTTCTTCTTGTTGGGGTTAACATTACCCCCCTCCTAGACGAGTGCAAGTCCCATGGCACTCTTCGTCGAAGGTAGCATGCGGAGCTTGCACCGAAGACGTGGGTTGAAGGGACTGTTGTGGTTTGCCTTGGAGGAGTTTTGATGTTGGTGTGGATGAAGGTCATTGATGACACTTTGCTATTCTGTTTGGCTGGTGATATGATTGTTGTAGGTGGCGATATGGCTACTCTTTGTTGGGAATGGTCATTCATAGCTGGCACGGGTGTTGGTGTTCTTGGGATGCTCATGGTGGATTCTGCTCGTGATGATTCTCTGGTGGTCTTGCATGATGAAGTAATGGACAAGAGTTCAGAGTTGAGTGTTGATGTAGAGCTGACGATGCTTTCGTTGGAGTCTTTAATACCTGCAATTGGAAAACCTCTCATGTGGTCTCTCCCTAAGGGGTATGCTAGTCTTCTTATCGTGTACAAGACATATTTTGATTAGTTTGGGAGACAGGTCGAACTCTAAGCAAGCCTAGAGTATTGTCCTACACTTGAGGACCCAAACCGTGTATAGGTTATAGTGTGAATATTAAGTAAGTACACGTGCGTATTTAGGTATTACTTAGTTAGAAGACTGTCGGCCTGGTTCCTTGTATAGAAATGGGTCAGTGAAGCAAGGGGCTAAGTTGATGGAAAAATTTGTCGATGAAGACGGGGAGTACACTTGAAGATTGCTTGAGACATCATTATGGTCTTGTCAAGGCAATGTAGCATAATTGAGCTCCTTGATGTCTTAGCTTTTGGTAGCTAGTGGCTACTTGTAGTGCTTGAAAAGTATGGTGTAATTTTCCATTGTCTTTCATGCCTTGCTTACCACAATTGATTGTAATGGTATTGAGATGAAGTGCAAAAGAATTGTGCAAGTGGTTCAGGGTGACAGGTCTAACCATAGGCGAGGTGAGCTCCCTAGGTATGCCTACCCTTGATGTGCCCTGAACAATTGTGGGGGATGTACAAAGGGCTAGGGGATTAGGGAGGAAGCCAGCCGACCAAGGTCACTAGACGTACCTAATTTGAGGACCCCTAGGTGCAGTGCTGTGATCGTGTGTGTTTTTTTTTCTTTTTTTTCATTTTCTTTTTTTTGTGGTGGAAAAAATGAATACAATCAATGCCATACATTGAGGCTGTTAGCCTTTCATTTGGATTGAGAAATGTTGGGATCCAAAGGCTATGGAGAATGGATATTACAGAGATGATTGTGTCACCAGCCTTGATGCTAGAGGAATTGTTGTTGAGATGAAGAGATACACTTGAGATTTTGCAAACCTCTTTGTAACATGTGAGACATCGAACAATTGAGGTAGCACTTGGAGTGAGCTGTGCATGGACAAGGGTAGAGCATCTTGCGAATTGAATCCTGGATGATGAAGAGACGTTCACCCTTGTTGAGAGCGTGGCTCCTGCCCGAACATAGAGTTTGGCCAAGAAGGAGGAGGTAATCGATGATTATGCTTTGGCCATGCTCAGTTGCAATATGTGCTTTCTGCAGAGGTGTCCTTGGGTTATCATCCAGTGGCACTTCCATCATAGCTTTTGTTTCTTGGTATTCCTGTCACTTCCTCCATAATAGTTCTTTGTGGGGTTGGTGGTCTTGTGGTGACTTGGATATTAAACGCTTCTAGGCATTGACCTGTGTCATTCTGCATTCACTTGGAAAGGCATGAGAGTACATGCAAGTCACATGCTTCAACCATAATGAAAATGTCCAGTTAAACAAGACATCGCCACCTTGAATCCCTTAGTTTTGACTTGATGCTTATCACTTGCACTTGGTCATCATTGCTCATGGGGTGTGTTGGCCTTTGCTTCTTTTGGTATTATTTACACAATCACCAAACACGTTGTTTATTTATGTACATGTTCATGAAACCATGTCACTCCGTGAGGATAAAAACCAATTGTAGAACTCAGGATTGTACTCGAGTGTGGCACACATATCTAGCTTCTGTGGTAGCCTACTTAGCAATAATAAATATTTAGCAACATCAAGTAGCATGGTGCCTTGTCCAAGTCTACTGGAAACATGTAACTCCTCCTCAGTGAGAACTTTATCAATCAAAGGGCTCTCTAGGCTAGTTCCAGCTAGGTCCATACCTCGAACTGTAGCTAGAACTCGAAATGAAGTTGGTGCCACATAGGTCGGGTCTCTTTGGGACTCGAAATGAAGTTGGTGCCACATAGGTCGGGTCTCTTTGGGACCCGATGCCATTTGGCTAGTCGCTCCTCTAAGACTGTCATGATTTGGGCTCCAAGTTCGGCCATTGTAGCGCGGTTTTCAAACCAACATTTTTCAAATTGGCTTCTACCCTTTGATTGTCGCTTTAGTTGCTCTATCTCTAAGAGATTTGGCTAGCAGAGCATGTCATTAAATGTCACGGTTAAGCGTAGTTCGTTAGCCTCCTCATCAGAGATGAGTCGCATGCGTTCATGTAAGAGCTTGTCATAATGTCCGTCAAGTTATTCTTGCTCTTCCCATGATAGCGGATAAGGCAAATATTTCTCAAGCTGCTCCCTAGGGAATGTGCCCATGTCTGCATGAACATAGACACGTGCGAATAATTTCAGTTTAGTGTCCCACTCGGTCAAGCATTTTGCCACATCTCTATGTTCTATGAGGGCTTGCTCGTTTGCTATCTCATGCAAAGTTTTGAGGGTTTCCTTAGGCTTTAGCATAGTTGGGGGCTCAGGCCTAGATGAGCAAGATTGATCAATGCCAGGATTGCTTATGCCTTCGAGGTTTTCATGTTTCTCCTGAGGCTTTATGGCAGTTGTGTCATGGTTCTCCTCAGATGTGACCGGCATGGTCTTAGCATCCTGTTGTGACAGTGTTGTATCCACTCTTGATTGATCAATGCGAGTTTCTCTATCGCTGGATTGAGCATCGCAAGCAATAGTTGACGGTAATTGTTGCTTTGATTTATCAGAACACATGGATGTGTTTGAGATTTCACTGCTGTTAGGAGAGATGGCAATGGGTCCAGAAGCTTTCTTCATCATCTCTTCAGTACTCTTGGTCCCAATCTTCTTGTCGTTTGCAGTAGCTTGCAACTGTCGTTGTTTTTGTTGTTTTCTTCTCTTTCTCTTGGGCACTAGAGGTGTATCCTTTAAGGACTCAGGATCCTGAGCTAGGTCAGTAGTTGATATGCTTGGTTGGGCCTTAGCATTCTCTTTCTGTGGCATGTCGTCATGGGATTTTTCTACGGCCTCACTAGGTTGAACAGCCTTGCTAGGTTGCGAGGGTTCAACTACCTCTATTTTTGGAGAGTCTAGCTATCCAGCTAATTCTCCTTTGTTCAGCCCCGCATTCGATTGCATTGATAGTTGCTCCTGGTTAGGTATTTGCTCTAGATTTTTGTTCTTATCTATTAGAACTTGTCTCCATTGCTTCTTGTCAAGGTGAGTGTTGTTTTTAGAGCTATTGTTCTCTTGCTCTTGAGGTTTGGGTGACTCTAGTGTAGAACCATGAGACGATTTAGAGTTTTTGTCATGTAGGCTTGGAAGAAACCAATTGAAGAAGTCAGGGTTGTATTGATGGGAAGCATAGAGATCTAGGATTGTAGGGTCTTGAGTGAGGCAGAAGACATATGCGCTGACATCAAGTACCATGCTCCCTACTCCTAGCCTGCTAGCCACATGTAGATCTTCTTCTAGAAGCACTTTATCATACAAGGGATGTTTTTGGACAGTGGTAGAAAGCTGGACATCATGGGCAGTTGCCAACACTCTCAATGAGGTTGGGGCAACGTACGTGGAATCATGTATTGATGTCCAAAGGGCTTTCCTTTGCTTAGCAAGTGTCATTAGTCAATGGCCAATTTTGGCTGCCAAACTTTGGTTGGAGTACCAATTTTGTGCAAAGGTACCTTGTCCTTTCCCTTTTCATTTGATTGCTTCGGGATTTTCCTTGTTTGTCTCACATAGAGCTATATAAAATGAGGGTATCAAGCGCAATTCTCTAGCTGTGGCTTTTGGGATGTCCTTCATGACTTCTTCAACAATAGCTGCATAGCAGAAACAAACATGTTGCTGCTCATACCAAGTCAGTGGGGTTCAGCTATGAGCTTTCTGTGCTCTGGTGTTGGCCTTCCGATGTCCGTGTCCATTTAGGTGAAGAGGATGTAGGAGATTTGGGCCTCCTACGTGGGCTTGGCACTGACTGAAGAATTTGCTCGTGATTGTTAAACAATTCTGTCATTAGCTTTGTTGAGCAATCAGCCTTATCATGAGCAATGTTGTGCCTGTGGTGCTCATTATCCTCTTGGGAAGTCAAAGGCTCCTTGGGCACTAGTGGACCTTGTGCACGCTCAACAGTTACCTCTGATATCTGTTTGCTAAGCACGCTAGGCTGGGGATCTAGTTTTTGATAGGTCATGTTTGGTTTCTTGATTTCAATCGTGAGGGGCTCAATCACTCCAATATTTTTGGTTTGAGACTTGGATTTTCGTTTAGGTTTCCTCCTACGCCTCTTTGCTTTTGACATAATTTGGGCTTATGACAGAGGTGGTTTAGCAAGGGGTTTTGGTATCCAAATCCATCAGTTGCCTGCATAATACCCTTGAGCACGAAGCAATGCCTTGGATATCCATCATGGCGTTGTGCTAGCTCTCCATTGATGCCTTCGTCTATAAGGCTTGGGCTTCTTTCGTGGTCTTCTATGATATTTGTAAGTCCAAACCCTATCCTTGTCCTTATCTCCTAACCTTTTTGTTTCAAGTATGACCTCACTCACTGGTTCTCTCTGTTCAACCTGCACTTGTATCAACTCTTCCCACAACTACTTGCTCTCATTACTAGGCTTGCTTGGTATGTCAGAATGCTCCTTGCCCTTCCCTCGAGGTTTGGTGAGGTCACCCTTGCTAAAAGTCATGATTATCCTCACACTTGGTAGTGTTAGGTGTATCCTCTGTGCTATATAGTCGGCTTCACACTTTTTGAAGGGCCTTCCTAGGAGGATTTCCTTTCCACAATTCTTGCTATTTGGAGGATGTGGGAGCTTTCGCTCAGCCGCCAAGACCCACGGATCGCTTATTGCTTCAAGCGTTTCAAGCGAGCTCTAATGGCTATCTCTCACCTAGCCGATGCGCCGTCAATCCTACGAGTGTAGTGAGCTTACCTTGATGCCAATGTGAGTAGCCTCCTCTCTTGCACACCTCGGTAGCTCCATGATTCTCGATGCTAGCGCAAGCATCCTCAAGCCTCCTCCATCTCCAAGCTCCATCCTCCATAGCCGTGCGCGCAAGAGAAGAGAAGAGAAGAGAAGAGAAGAAGAGAAGAGGTGATGGTGAAGAGCTTTACCCTCTTGATCCCTCACTCCCACACACTCACTCCCTCACACTCTCACACTCCCTCTCTCAAGAGCACACACAAGCAAGAAGGAGAGAAGAAGAGAGGAATAAGAAGACTCCTTTTGCCACACACCAAAGAATGAGCTTCTCATTCACTTTTCAACTTTATATACAAAACCCTAAATCCCTTTTGGGCGGTCATCCCCTTTTTCCCTTTTTTACATGGCCGGTCGTAGCCTAGGCCCTTTTTCCCATTTCCCACCATTCTAATTTATCCTATTCCCAACTAATGCATACAATTTGTACAGGAGCGAGCGTGGCACTCTTTTACAAGGATTCGGGAGTGCTTCCACATTTAATGGTGTGCCTTTTACTCTTTTGTTGTCTCGGGGCGACACTGGGACTTTCTGAGGGTCGTGCCCAAACATTTAAAATTTTCAGGGTTTGGTTACTGATCAAGGTGCCTTTTTCTGCTTTTATCCTGCGCCTTTTTGCTATTTCCTTTTTTCCATTTTCCCGCTCCTCTATGTTGCGGTATTTTTTGCTATTTTCTTTTTTCCATTTTTCCGCTCCTTTGTGCTGCGGTAAACACGGTAAACATTACCCCCTCCTAGCCAAGTGCCAGTCCCATGGCACTGCGGTGGGAAGTAGTGGCTAGTTAGGTCTGCTGCTAGGCGGAACTGGTAGGTAGATGACACTGATTCAAAGGCAATTGCGTGACTGAGAGGTGATGGAGTTTAATGACGATGACCAGGAGAGATTCTGGCGTGCTTTAGGCTTCATGAAGATGCTCGACATTTCTCACACAGTTGTGGCCTTTCTGCGGCTGATTGGGGTTCCAATTGGCTGGTGGAAAATATGTAGCCGGTCGTCCCTTGAGCATCAGAAACGCTTGACCAATAAGCAATCCCTTAGGAGGATGGTATTGGAGGGATTTATCCTGGAGAAGCCCCCCCCGAACTCTGCCTTGACAAAGATATGCTTTGTCTTCACATTGACAATCTGTGTCTTTGGTTTGAAGATCTTTGTCTTTGAGTTGAAGGTCTTCAGTGCTGCGTTGAAGATCTTCAACCTAGCATTGAAAATCTTCAGGCTTGTGGAATCAATAAGCAATTCGTAGATCTTGAGGCATTAGGCATGCATCTTTGGAAGATGAGGTTCCAAGATCGATGCCAATGGCAGATCTATTATTGAGTACTTCTTTTGCTTGATTTGGTTCAATCATGGTAGCCATCAGGCAGATGGTTGGTGACATGAAGCACGTTGGTCCGTCCACTCCAATGCAGAAAGGCTTCTGAAACAGCAGCAACAGTGTCATGTCCGGCACATGGAAAGAATTTTGGTCATTAAAGGATGTCGTGGGTGATCTTCTTCTGCTGAGTAGCCAGTTTTGGAAACTTGAACATAACCTGCAAGAAAAGTTGTGCACTCCCTAAGGGGTGTGTCTGCCTCTCCGGGTAGTGCGCGGTGCCCATCGCAATGGAACTGGGAGATGGGTCTAACCTTGGGCAAGCCCTTGGTAATGTCCCACACTTGAGGACCCAGTTCGTGTGTCGTTGGAGGTGCGGTGCAAGTTTTAGGGTGACAGGTCTGAAAGTCCTGCCCTTGATGTGCCCTAAGTGTGAAGTGGGGAAGGGGCTAGGGAGAACCCTAGGTGCGATGACTGTGGTGCACAACAAGGCGAAGGGAAATTGCAAGCGGATCATGTGAAGTTCTCTCTCTCTTATCTTTGCTTAGTAGTAGATTCATCCCTCGACTTTGCTATTCTTTGCTATTGTCTCTTCTTTCCAGTTCACCCTTTTTATTATTATAAAATAATAAATTGTGGAATGACAGCCAGACCTAATTTTCTTCATCTGAATGAGGGGGGGAAGGGGGTTAGATGGATTTGCTAAAAAACTGGCAACTTTGCATGTAATCTTTCAGATTCATGCGGACATGAAGAGAAATTGTGGAGAGGAAAGGGTGATTGCACCTAGTGAATTGCCTGTCATTCATATCTTCTAGGAGGGCTAGACAAAAAAGAGGGAAGGAGACTAGCCCTCATCATAAGACGAGACATGGTGGAGCTGTCAATAGCGTTAGGGTCAAAGAAGAGGGGAGGTAGGCCACGCTCTTGTGGAGTCGGGTCCTGCTTAAGGAGTAGCTTAAGTAACCTAAGATAATTACAGGTTGTTACAAAGTCGAGGTCAGGGAATGAGGAGAAATCCGCAAGAAAGCGTGTCATAGAATCATCTAGGCTTTCGGAGGTAAAGATAAGGGCATGCTCGAAGGATACTACATTAGAGTTATAAATAATAGGGAAGTTGTACTGCCCATGGAGGGTGGCATCAAAATCCACCCCTACCCTTCGAGGGTATGCCATGTAGGTAGGGTTGTTCCGCTCCAATGGTAGGGTGTTACAAAACACCATCCAGGCGAGCATACTAATGTCGCATACTCACCTCCTCCACAGGGGTTGGCTTTTGTAGCCTTGTACAGTGTGTGGGACTTCAAAAACTTTGTTCTACCAGTAATCAGCCGCTTCTGTGCCCCAAGAGGTCGGGGTTTTTTCTCGCTCTTCTAGCCATCTTTGCCCCAACCGGCCATCGACCGCGATCACCTCATCCATCACCTTGAGCGGCAAGACCCTCCGCAGACTGTTGGGTAGGAGAAAACTAAAGGTGAATGGATCATTTCCTTGTTCTTGTATCTCCCACAGCACCAGTTTTGTGTGGAATCCTGCGGGGAGATCATCAGGGCATGGTGGGAGGGGTGCAGACGGCAGCATGGTTGGTTTGGCTCTCAGCTGTTTCCTGGCTTCCTCTACTAGCTTTCTGCGTCTTTCCCTAGATGTGGCTTTTCTTTCCGCAGATGGGTTCTCTTGTGGTGGCTCTTGAGACTGCGGCAAGGGGGGTTGTGGGACTACATCCTCCTTGAATCGGTTCATGTTGATTTCAAGTTCAGCTTCCTCCCCCTACCATTCTCCCTGTGGTGCTTCTTCTTCGAATCTGAGGGCGTCGATTTCCTTGGGGGTTAGGCCGGCCAGCAATAGGTATTTTCATTGCTCGTCCAAGCTCAGCCTAACCTCCGCAGGTAGGGGTGGCATCTATAATCCAGCGTGTAAGGCTCTACGTGCTACGCCGAGCTTTCTTTGCGTGACCTCCAACGACTCTCCTTGTGCTGAGTGGGTGGTGTCCAGTATGGTGTTGAGGAAGGCCTTCTGTTGAGTGCCGAAGGCCACTTGGGCAGCTTCTGCCTTGCTCTCTGCAATGATTTTCTCTTTCTCTACCAGAGCAAGGTGCTGCGCCAGTGTCTTCACCCTCTTTTCATTGTGCACAGCCCACTCCTCTGCTCTTTTGTTCATTTCTTCCAAGCTCTCTCCTTACTTTAGGGTTAGTATCATGAGTTTTTGCTCGTGGTCTTCCAACTCCCTGACCAGCCTCTCTTGCTCTTTTTTTTCAGAGTTTAGTTGATCTGTCAGACTCCCGATCTCCTCTTGCTGCTCCTTTATTCCTTGTTTTTTCTCCTTGTCCCTGGCATTTAGCTCAGCCACAAGCGCATCAACCTGAGCAGATTTCGTAGTGAGCTCCCGTTATTACACTATTAGGAGCTTGTGCTCTCTTTGCATTTTCACTAGCTCCTGTGTCTCGTTTTCTAGCTGCTGTCTCCAGTGCTCCTCCCTATCATCCTTAGCCTTCATTTCTTGTTTGAGATCTACGATCTCCCTCTGCTGCATGGCTATCATCCTCGTTTTATCTAGCTGGAAGGCAACCACTGATTCCTTCTCGGCTGCCAACTCAGCCACGGCTATCTTGCGTTCCTCCTTAGCTTTCTCCAATTGGGAAAGCAGCTCGGCAACGTACTCGTCGTAATTAGCTGATGGCGTCATCGTTGTGTGGATGGGTGAAGTTGAGGCTTCTACCTTCTGCCTTTTAGGCTCTTGCTTGGATTCTGCATCAGTAGCTAGCCTCTTTTGTCTTGTGGCCGTGGTTTCTATGCTCTGTCCCTGGCCCATCTCTTTGTTGATGAAGTATTGCATCCATGCTATGAAGTTTGACACGTCAGCACTGGTTGGAATGCTAGGGGTGATGGTGGTGGGTTCAGTGGAAGGCACCAGGAGGGTAGGAATTGGATGAATCGGGGCCTTGCCCTTGCCCTCAGGGACTGGAGGTGGTACAAACTCCAGCACCTGTGTGCTAGACCCTGGCCCTTCTTCTCTATGCGGGTTCAGGTTCCCCAATTCATCTGCTTGGCTTTGTTGCTCGATGGACCGGCGTGTGGCTTCTGCCAGGTCCTCTTCCTCCTTCCTTCGTAGCTCTTCCTCTTCCTCATCCGCCTTTCTTTCCCTTTTCTCCTCCGCTTTTCTCTGCTCTTCCTTCTTTTTCCCTTTTTCTTCTTTTTCCTTTCTTTTCTTCTCCTCTGCTTCCTATTTCGATGCCTTCTTTGCTTTCTGTAATTCTTCTTTTTCCTTGTCCTCCTCCTGTCTCTTCGTCCTCTCTCTCTCCTTGGCCTCTTTTAGGGACTCTTTCTTTGCCCTTTCCAAGTCTTCTCTCTCCTTCTTTTTGCCTTCGTCATCCTTCTTCTTTCTCTGCGTTGTCTTCTTCTTGGGTTTCTTGGTTGTCTTTTTGCTTATCTGTCCCTCCCCTTCTTCTTCTGTCTCAGTTCTATCGGTGGACCTATCCTTGTCCTGGTGAGGAGGTGACCTTTCTGGTGTTTCTCCTTCTCCTTCTTCCGCATCCTGTGCTTCCTTCACTGCCTCCAGGATGAGCGCAGTCAAGACACCTTCATAGCCGATGAAGGAGGCTTTGGAGGAGGCTTTCTTTCTTTCTGTAACTTTAGAGGCCGGAGATTCTCCTCCTACTGGTACACTTCCTAGGGCCAATGCTTTGGCTGCCCGATCGATCGTTTTTCGCACGTACCCGTTCTAATCTACTTCGTCTAGGGTATGGGCTGCTACATTCTCCAGCACCGGTTCACTAATTCGATGCGTCAATGAATTGTAGCGCTGGCTGGAGAAAAGCACATGTATCAGCTTGGCTTGCATCCTGGCTTCTGCGTCAGGGATATCCTGGATGCTTATGCCGTCATTTGTGAGCACATCTTCCTTCTTCATTTTAAGCATGGCATAAACATCCCTTTTTTGTTTCCTCTCCGTCTTTAGTACCAACCCCAAAGCCTTCTCCACCAAGGCTGGGTCTAAGCGGACCTGTACCTGCTTTGCATCTTCTCCTCTGCCCACCATCACAGTACCACATTCTTGATCTGGGTTGTACGTTCTGAGGAACTCCATGCATTTCAGGTGGTCCGGCTCCTGTGAGAACTTTTCAAGATACCTCGTGAGGTTGCATTGTTCAACCACCCTCCTGGCTACTTCCTCCTTGGCCACCACAACTTCTATGTTGTGGATGGTTCGAAATTTGAGCTGGCTGAAGGCGCGGTTCTCTAGATGGATGCGGTATTGCTCCCTTTCCTTGTCTGTGAATGGGAGTCAATGGGCGCGGTCTTGCTGCGACATTTTATGCTCCTGTCATAAACGTAACTTCCATTAGTACTTTCCACATATTAATTTGCTGATTGCTGGAAAAGAAAGTCTCTATGCTTTTTGAATGAATTCATTAAGAAGCCATGTAGATCTTCCTTCTTAGACTTGGGCTTGTTGCCCTTTACTTCAAGGTTTTTATGCCCATTTTCCTACCCCATCCGTTTTTCATAATACATGCTTATGCTTTTCACTTATTTATGCTTTTCACAGATTTTACTTTGATTTATCCCCTTTGATTCATTTCTCATCTGATTCATTTCACCTTACCACCTTACCACCTTACCCCCTCCCCTTCCATCTTGAGAAGAATCCTTCCTAGGATTGAGGGTCAAAAGGTCAAGGGCTTTCGGCATGTTGGGATAGGAGTCACTTGTGAAGGAGCTAAGTATAGAAATTTGGATTGTATTCCAATTGAGATGTGCGGTCCAAATCAAAGGGTCAAATTCCCACGTGCATGATGTATGTGAGAACATTTGTGAGGAAGTCACTAGAGTCGACACGGCTAGCAATGAGTAGCTCTTCCTCGATCAACAAGCGATCAAGGTAGGGGTGTCCTTTGAGGTGTTCTTCCATGGGTCGGCCTCGAAGAGTGGTTCACACTCTAAACGAGGTGGGCGCGATGTAAGTGGGATCATACTCTACTCTTTTGATGGTGCGGCGTTGCTCAGCATTGGTCATTATGCGACATCCTTCAACTTCCCATTGCAACCTAAGAGCGTACCACTGCCTTAAGAAGGGTGATCCAGTATCAGCGAGGTGTGATAACTTCACGATTTCTTGGTCAATGATAGCAGAAGTGGTTCGTAGATCATATGACATGATAAGGCGCTGTTTGACAGCTTGCTCCTTGGAGATTTTGCTGTTAATCAATTCAGCAGCGGAGCGAGAAGCTTGTGCGAATGCGAATTCAAAGGTTTCCCAAGAGCAAGGCATATTTTCTACTTCTGTTGCAAAGGGTTCTTCTAATAGACCTAGGTCCAAGCGGTCATAGCTTAGCGTGAGTGACACAAAAGTGTCATCTAGTCGTTTAATACAATCCACCACGTCATCCTTGGTGTCCTCAGCGAGGTCAGTGGCCAGCGCTAGAAAGGATTTTCGTTCATAGGAGGGCGTAAGGCCGACAGGTGGTCGAGGTTTGACAGAACAAGAGCTTTTGACAACGAAGATGGGCGGTGGGGGGGTTTGGGAGTTTGTGGTTGGGCCGTGTGGATGTTAAGTGGATTAGGAGCAGTCATGACGGACGAGCTGCTGCATCCAGGTTGGAGTTGGGGAGGCGGATTGACTTCAGCAGGTGGTGACTCTTGTGACGGAGCTTGTGGTTTGGGCTGGTAGACTTGTGGGACTCTCTTGGGTCTAGGTGTGGATGAGGCGGATGGTTGAGGTTCAGGAGAGCACCGCGGCTTGCGGTTTTGAGGGCTAATGGAAGGCAGTTTGATCAAGCTTGAGGGTGGTGTATGAGTGGTGCCTCTGGCCGTGGGGGCCTTAGGGATCCACATCCAGGTATTTCCCTCGTAGTAGCCTTGCGCACGTAAGAGGGCTTTAGAGACCCATCTTTGCTTGATCACGCGACGCTTCCTGTGATTGCATCTTGGCCTTCTAGGTTTAGAGTTCTGGGTCTTATGAGAATAGGAGTGTCGACTCCTAGGAAGTGGTTGCAGCTGTTTAGGCACCCATTGAAGGTGAGGCTGTTGGGCCTTAGCTTTGGCTGCTGTGGGTTGCGATTTATGGAAGTCGGGGAGTGGCGGCCACGTACTACCCCCTCCTTAGTCTTGCCTACGGATGTTTCTACCGGTGGCTTTGCGGACGGTGATGGTGTCACGCAGCCCTTGCTGAAAGCTGTGACAATGCGCACGTTGCCTATTGCTAGGTGGATGCGCTGCGACTCATAATCAACATTATAGTGAGTCTGCTTTTTGAAGGTTCGCCCCAGCAGTGACTTCGTGCCTGTGTCTGTAGCACTTGGCAATACGTAAAAAAGCATTGGAACAGTCTCAAACTCGATAGAAACGGCGACTCTGCACTTGCCGAGAAGTGCATATGAGTGGGCCCCATATGGGTTTAATTTGGCAGTTGTGGGTTGAAGTAGTGGTTTGCTAAGTTGGATCCAATGACTGTGGGTTAAGACATTGAAGTCTG
Source organism: Lygodium microphyllum (assembly GCF_053477565.2). NCBI lineage: Eukaryota > Viridiplantae > Streptophyta > Polypodiopsida > Schizaeales > Lygodiaceae > Lygodium > Lygodium microphyllum. Next base: position 129,570,342 of record NC_141151.1, read on the forward strand.
CTCCCTTGTCGATCAAGGCGTTGAAAGCGCATGTTTGCTTGGCAGTGACCATGATATAGAGGTAAGCGGGTTCTATGGCTTCCTCATCCTCTTCGTTGATTTCAGTGATTGTAGCTACTCGTACTTCGACCAGCAGTTCTAACAATGGTGGCTCATGCACAGGATGCGTGGGAGGGTAGTACTTCTTGACACAACTGCCATTGAAGAAGCCTATTCCCTCACTGTCTAGTGTCTCAAGCTCGACATTGCCGGTTCGATTGATTGCACGAACCTTGAAGGGTCCGAGACCCCTGAATTTCATTTTTTGCTTATGCCCCTTAACTGAGTAAAGGAGCACTAAGTCACCCTGTTCAAACTCGCGCTGCTTGACATGCTTGTCGAACCAGCTCTTGCGTCGGGCTTTCTCACAAATAAGCACGTGGGTGGCTAGAAGACGAGTCTCTGATAGGCATTCAAGCTCGACCAGGCATTGCGTCCATGCCTCCTTCCCTTCCCATCATTCTTGAAGTGCTATTCTCAGGCTGGGAACGAAGAATTCTAATGGTAGAATTGCCTAAGCTCCATAGGTCAGCCTAAAGGGGGTTTGGCCGACAGCTGTTTTATAAGCTGTGCGGTAGGCCCACAAAGCTGCCACCATCAGCTTGTTGTCCCAGTTGCTGCGTGAGGCTGAGACTACTTTAATCAAGACATTGACAAGAATCTTATTAGTTGATTCTGCCTGGCCATTCGCCTAAGGGTAGTATGGTGAGGATTTGCAATGGATAATGAGAAAGGTGGACAGGAGATGCGCTATCACTTCATTGATGAGGTGCGTGCCTTGGTCACTAACCAGTTCGATGGGGCAACTGAATCGTGAGATCACTTGCTCCCATAAGAACTTGGCAGTCGTCCTAGCGTCGTTTTTACGTGTGGCTCTTGCCTCTACCCATTTCGTGAGGTAATCCGTGGCCACAATGATGTACTTGGCCTGTGAGTACTGCGTCGCAAGACTGATGGGTCCTATGAAGTCGATTCCCCATTTTTCGAAGGGTTGTCGAGCAATAATTGGGGTCAACTCCATTTGATCCTTGCGAATCGGGACTTTTGTCCGTTGGCACTCGTCACAATGCTTGACGAATCGCGTGGTATCACGGAAAAGCATGGGCCACCATAGTTGAGACTGCAGCACCTTCCATGCTGTCGTATCTCCGCTAAAGTGTCCTCCCGCAATGCGATTGTGTGCCTCCGAGAGCACATTGTGCATCTCATGCTCACATACACATCTACGTAGCAGTCCGTCTTGCCCCAGCCTATAGAGTTGGCCTGCAATCAGTTGATAGGGTTGGACCTTAAGGATTAAGCACCTAAGTCAGGCTTTTTCTATTGGTTACTCAGGCAGTCCGTGCTCAAGCACTTGGACTACCTCATCTGCCCAATATGGCGTTAGATCAGCCTTGAATAACTCTCTCTCACTAGATAGGTTAAATAGATGGGCATCGGGTAATTCATCAACGATACCTTGTCCAGCTGCTTCTCCCGTGGGGATGCATGACATGTGATCCGCCATGTAATGCTGTTTTCCCTTTCGTACTACCACGAAGAAATCGAACTCTAGAAGCAAGAAGGAGCCATCGAGCTATGCGTCGTGTAGTGTAAGGTTTGTTTACGAGATAGAGCAAGGCTTGATGGTCCACGAAGAAGGTAAAGGGTGTGGCCAAAAGATAATGCCGGAATTTCTTCACAGCAAACACCATGGCTAATCCCTCTCTTTCTGTTGTCGAGTAGTTCATTTCCATCTCAGTGAGTTGTCTGCTGGCAAAGCTCACTGGATAATCTAAGTTATGTTCGCCAGGTTGGCACAACACTGCCCCCACGGTAAACTTAGAAGTGTCGATGTGCACGTGGAAGGTAATGATCCCAATCTGGGGCTCGTAGAATTGGTGATGTTGTTAGAGCATTTTTCAATTCTTTGTACGCTTGTTGGCATGCCTCGGTCCATTCGAAGACGATCAGTAGCTTGTATAATGGTCTGGCGATCAACGCATAGTTCATTACAAACCGGCGATAGTACCCCGTGTGGCCTAAGAAGCATTGAACTACCTTGTAGTTAATTGGGGGTAGAAGGTCAACAATAACCCTGACCTTCGAGAAGTCAGTGGCAATGCCGTTCTTCGACACCACGTGTCCTAAGATGCATTCGTGCTTTACCCAAAATTGGCACTTCAAGGGGTTCAAGGAGAGGCGATAGAAGCGACACCGCTCAAAGACTGCACGGAGTTTGTCTAAGTGTTCAATCCAGGTCGAGTGGACACAGAGATCGTCAACAAAGACTTCTAATTCCTTGTGAAGCATGTCCTTAAAGATGGTGCACATGAGGCGTTGGAAAGTGGCAGGGGCGTTAGTCAACCCGAAGGGCATGACTATGTAAGCAAAGACGCCCCACTCTATGGCGAAGGCGGTCTTGTGCCTGTTGTCCGCAGGATGCACTTGCACCTGGTTGTACCCTGAGAAGCCGTCCAAAAAACTGTAGGCTTCCTTACCTGCCACCCTCTCAAGCATGTGCTCGGTGTACGGCAATGGATAGTTGTCCCTCTTCATAGCAGCGTTCACCTTCTTGTAATTGACACACACTCGGATTTTTCCATTCTTTTTCATCACGATGACTATGGGTGACACCCAGTCTGTGTGCTCAATTTCGTAAATGAATCTAGCTCTCATTTCCTCTTTGACAGCATGAGCGTGTTTTGGATTCATAGGGTATGGTCGCTGCTTGACCTGCGTTGCGTTTGGCATCATAGGTATGTTGTGAGTCATGACACTTGGATCTACCCCCTTAAGCTCCTCTAAGGACCAGGCAAACACATCTATATACTCTCACAAGAGAGAGACAAGACTCGTTTCTTCTTCATCAGTTAAGTCGTCGACAATGAATACTGGTCGGGGTGTTTCTCCTTCCTAGGCTAAGTCTACCTCCTTGACTTTGGCTGGTCCCTCGATTGGTTCGCTCGTCTGCCCTTGACGTTTGGCACCCAACAGAACTACTGCCTTATCACCTTTTTTGAATTTTGTGAAGCGTTTAGGGAGGTCCTGCGGCTTTCACTGTTCTTCTGTTCGTGTATCCTTGGGTTGCTTTGCCTTGTCCTGCCTTAACCGTCTGCGCCTCAAGTGGACGGGTAGGTCCCCCTTGGTACGTCTGGTCGTGGGTGGCCTAGGGATCTCTGGATCACTATCCGAACTAACCTCCGATTCAGAGTCAAACCCTCCATCTTCGCTAGAAGAGGTGGTCTCCCCTGGTGGCCGCAGTTCAAATGGTGATTCAGTCCTAAGTACTGATGTCGTTCCTGGTTGGGCTAGGCCTGCTTGCTCAAGGTCCATGGCTCCTACATGTTCCAACCAAGCGCGATCACATTCCATGCACATGACTCCTCGCTCTACTCTAAAGGTATGCCTTTTCTGCGGCTTGGAGTCTGCTCGTATCTGCTCAATTTTTTGTCCTTCAGTGCCATATTCTACGGTATCTACTTCACCCTCGCTCTCATCACTGAAGGATTGGCAGTCTTCGTATTCGTCGCTAGAATCTTTGTCATCCGACTGCTTGTCGTCTCCTAGGGTTTGGTATGTCTCCTGTCGTTGGTCAGGAACTAGGGCCTAGTTATACATGAGGTTTAAATCATGCACCCTGGTCCATTTCCACTTGGATTCCTCTAAGAGATCCTGGAGTGGTTTGAAGTTTGCAACTGGATTGCCAGCTAGCTTGTCCATTAGGTATTCCAGTATCCCCTGGAATTCCCTTTTGTTGGATGGTACTTGGAAGGTGACATGCTTAGGCTTTCCACGGAGGCTTCCTGCCATCATGCAGACTGGTGTAGAGAGTGTTTCGTTAGACTTGCCGATCGTTTTGATGGCTTGCTCATATGCCTCATGATCTGAGAATGGCAGGTTGATTGTAGCGAGAACGTGCATCCAATCCCGCTCATCCTCTGGGCATGGGATATACTTGGTCAAAGGCCCATAGGACTTCTTGACCTGAGTGTTCCCCTTGAGCGTAGCAGAGATGGCATCTAGGTTGACTGGTGAGGTCTTCCAAGTGTCCATCTCTATTCTTACGGCATCCATTCTATTGCCAAGGAAGATCAAGCCGTTACCCCAATCTTCCATAACTCTAGCGTTGCGCATCCAGGGTCGGCCTAATAGGATATCGTAGTCCACTCCCTTCATGACTATAAAGTCAACAGAGAACTGGACACCTGCGATCTTCAGTGGCCAATTCTTAAGTACCCCGAATGGCTTCACTCCCATACTGTTTGCTAACGTGACATTAAACCTAGCAGTTTCGACAGGCGGGTTTTCCCAAGTCTGAAGCACTGTGTGGCTAAGCACACTACGATTCCCTTTCTTGTTGTGTCACCTAGGGCTAAAAGCGGCAAGACCGCATGCATCTTGGAACCTTCCCAGAAGGCATTGACGTACAAGGATTTAGGCACAGAGTGTAGCGTCAAACTTGGTATTTGTGTTTTTGCATCATGGTCTTGAGGGTCTGTCGTGACCTGCTCTCGTGATCCTTCGATCCATTGCTTAAGATCTTGCCATAGGTTAGGATGTTGCCTAAGCAGATCTCCTAGGCTAAGTGTTACAGGGGTAGTCACTAGCGTGGTCAGGAGATCGTTTGATACTCGCCTCTCCCTTAACCTGGATTGTCCTGGCCAATGGTTGTGATTGATCTGCGGCTCTGTAGCATCAAGCCTTGGTCTTAGTGGCACTGCTTGTGGCGCGGTTGCTTCTGTCGACTGAGGTTGAGGCGGTGATATTGGCGTGGTTACGCTGGAGAGATCATCGATCTCGTCCTCTATGATGGGCTCCGCGTCCTTGAGATACTCTTGAGCTTCCTTCACCCATTTCTTCACCTTTTCTATGGCCTCTAATTGTCGCTTCGGATGCGAGTGTTCCCCTACCTTAGTGCTTCCCTTTTTGGCCGTCTTAGGGGCTGAAGTCTCTGCCTCTGCATCAGAGACCTTCTTTCTAGCAGGCAGAGTTGTAGCACTCTCGGTTTTTAGTGCGACTTTAGCTTTCGATCTCTTCTTTTTCTGCCTATGACTTTTCTTTCCTATCGAGGCTGCGTTGAGATTGCTAGGTCCTGGCAGAGAGATGCCAGCCTGCTTCGTTTGGGCTCGGGTCATGACCCACAATGGGATAGGTGTGGCCTCCCCATCGAGGTTTTCGACACCAAACAGCCCCAATGGGACAGATGGTACGTTGGCTGAGCTAGAAGATGGCTTTCGCTTTGGGCAGTCTACAAAGAGATGGGTGATTCCGCACTCTGCTCACCTTTGGTCAGCCTTGTCTTTGTTTTGCTGCTCTCTTTCAGGGCAGCGTGATGAGACATGACCAGGGTGACCACAAGTCCAACAAGTGACTGGATCCTGGGGGGCTGCCCTCCTAGGCCTCTACCTCATCCTCATCCTAACGCCATCACCGGCACGGGTCGATAATCCATGAGGACCGCGTTGCCCTAGTCGTCGTGCGAGATGTAAGGGTATATGTAGGTCTCTTCATCATTCGGCTCCTCCACGTAGTGGACTAGAGTGTCGCTCGGTGGATGGATCACGTAAGGACCAGGCGGTCTAGGAATGCTGGTAGGATTTATGTCCATTCTAGGGATGGCTGGTTTCATATCGTTAGGCACGGGAAGAGCCAATGGGGTTCCCCTTCCGAAGAATGGCTGCGGCCTGTTTGCTAGGTAAGGCGGGCCGTAGGGTTGCGAGTACGGAAGTCTTCTTGGTAATCTACAATGTACGACATCATGGCCGAACCTACCACAGTTAGTGCAAGGTCTTGACCTAGGGTCTTGACACTCGGCCGGCAAGTGGTTTCCGCCACAGTGCACGCATTGGACGTGCGGGCGCGTTGGTCATCTCAACATGTCTTGCAACTTGGCTAATTCCATCTTGACATCAGCCAAGCCTTGGTCTGTCTCGGTGGCCTTCCCCTTATCTTGGGATGATGGGATTGATCGCTCACTAGAGGCTGATATTCTCTCTGAGCTTTGCGAGTTGGTCTCCTCTAGATTCGAGGTCCTGGAGCTCCACTCTTTTAGCTGATCATTGACTCTGATGGCTTCCTCAAACACTCTAGCTACTGCGTCTCGCTGCAAGCTTGAATTGCCTGCCAAAGCCTTATATAACTCCTCGTCTCGAATTCCGCTGATGAATACAGTTGAAACTGCTCTTTCAATCGGTCGCTCGCCTAGAGGGATTCTCTTGAAGAGACTCCTCACATGGGTCACATAGTCGCAAATGTCCTCCTTTTCTTTCTGCTTGACGTTCATCAAGCGTACTAGTAGGTTATTGGAGTATCTGGGCTCGAAGAATCTCTTGATGAAGAGGTCCTTGAGGTCATTGAAGTTGGCTCGCTCTACAGCATCTAGGCTCGTGTACCACGTCCTATCCTTGCCACCTAGGCAAAGCTCGAACGCTTGTGAGCGTTGAGTTAGGTCGTTGAGGCCGTTGCCTTCGCAGACTTGCTCAAACTACTCAACAAAGCTGTATGGGTCGTCATGGGGTTGGTACTTGTCGAGTTGCTTGGCAATGATCGGTATTTTGGATTGGCTCTTTGAGCCTTGGTTCGCCCCTAGTCCTGTGAGCAGCGACGTCACTAGTGCGGTGGCACTCTGCTCTGCTGCATTATCGAGCAGCCGCTTCATGAGAAGCTCGCTCAACGTCAAGTCTCCCTCTAGTGCTCTCTCATGGTTCGTTCGGTTTCGGCCAGCTAAGTTCAGCACTCGCTGCACCTCATGCAGCTCCATGCCTTGCCTTTGGCTCCTAGCCTGCTGCTCCCTCGGCTATGCTCTGCGGGCTAGCCTTCTCTCCTATTTTAGATCTGCGATAATTGCATCTGTTGTTCCTGCTGCGGTGCTCGTACCGGGCGTGCGTGTCGTAACTGCTCACCAACTGCTGAATAGCGTCTGGGAAGACGTTCAAATCGAGTTCCTCATTAGACCCGTGGTCTGAGCTTTCCTCTGCCATTGTCGAGTTGTCTTGCTCCACTAAGCTGTCGATTAGGTTCAGTAGACTTGTTAAATCCACGTCATTGGCGCCCCTTGCTTGGTTCTAATCTGCACTTTGATGGTTTGTCTATGTCTTGGGTCCTCTCCTATTGGTGGGTTCCTTGAGTGATTTATCTGAGTGAGTTCCTTTGGTTATCGAATACAAATCTCAATTTATGATTACTCAGTGCGTGTGTTGTTTCTCGTGCACTTGTGCTCAATTAGGCTTTCAGCTTTCTTAAGTATACTTCAAGTGCAAAAATTCAATGTGAGTGCAGTAAGCAATTCCTCAGCATCTCATGCACTCTCGCTTGTTTCGGGCCTAATAGGCTTGTAGATCCATTTTCTGGCCGTTTTGTCAGGGTTTAGGGTTTTCTCGTATGTTGCCTTGTTCATTTTCGGTCAATCAGGTTTTACAGCTTAGCGGTTCGTGTCGAAGTCCTCGGGTCTCGCAACTGCCCACTTCTAGCTACCAAGCGGCTGCGCACTACGATTTCTCCTATTACGTGTGCCAGAATCAAGTTCTGAGCGCCCGAAGGGTTTCGACAGTTTGTGCTGCTGCATATTTGCCGGGCCAGGTCACATTTTTGAAAAATTTGATAAAAAGTTGCACTCGGACCAGCTAGTCCGAATTGCAGGGTCTGAGTAGGTCACTCGGACGGGCCGAGGCACAGGGCCGAGGGCCGAATTTTAGGGTTAGACTCGGACAATTTTGATGCGGATGGGCCGAATGGATAATTCGGACAAGGTGACTCGGACGGGTCGAATGGCACTTGGGCCGAGGGCCGAATTTTAGGCTCGGACGGGTCATTCGGATAGGCCGAGGCCGAATGTGCCACGTGGCAAAAAGTTTTGACTCGGACGGCCGAATGGGTTGACTCGGATGGTTTGCCTCAAACAGTCCGAGGGCCGAGCTGAGTGGGCCGAGTGACAAGGGCCGAGGGCCGATACTGGGACTCGGCCTAGGAAAGGCCACTCGGACAGGCCAAATGCGGTGTACGTAGCCCACACGAACACGATTTTGATCGATTCACCAGATGTAGGCCAACACCATGGCCATGTACTTCAAGATCCTATCTAGGGGAGTAGAGTGAGAGATTCATATACCTGAATGGGCCGGTAAGTGCGTCGGTGATGTGATCGAATCGATACGGGCTGGAGCTCTCTTTCTCTTTCTCTCTCTCTCTCTCACTGAAATGGCACAAATGAGCTCTCCCTTGGTCTCCTGGCTCTTATACCCCTTCCCAAGTGTGGCGTTGATGCTCCCAATCACTCACTTGCCGATCTTAGGCATCACTAGCGAGCATTTTGCCCATTTTTGTACGATTTTTGCCCTGTTTTGTCCTGTTTTGAAACAATAAACCCTACCCTTCTCCGGTTCGATTTCCTAATTCTAACCTACGCTAAATGCAACAAAAATCCAAGGCAAAAAACTAAAATAGATTCTCCATGCTTTCCAATCATCAAACAACCAAAATGTCCCAAAATACTTACTTGTTTTGAAGATCAAAAACACCCAAACTTCCTACCTATCTCAAGCTCCGTTTCGGGGATGAATCCCCTACTTTGATGCGCAATATGAGGCATACAAGTGCTCAAGCTTGAATCCATGGTCCCGGCAATGGAACCAAAATGTGGGAGCTTTTGCTCAATCACCAAGACCCACGGACCGCTTATCGCTTCAAGCGTTTCAAGCGAGCTCTAATGGCTATCTCTCACCTAGCCGACTTGTCGTCGATCCTACGAGTGTAGTGAGCTTACCTTGATGCCAATGTGAGTAGCCTCCTCTATTGCACACCTCGGTAGCTCCATGATTCTCGATGCTAGCTCAAGCATGCTCAAGCCTCCTCCATCCAAGCTCCATCCTCCATAGCTGTGCGTGCAAGAGAAGAGAAGAGAAGAGAAGAGAAGAGAAGAAGAGAAGAGGTGATGGTGAAGAGCTTCACCCTCTTGATCCCTCACTCCCACACACTCACTCTCTCACACTCTCACACTCCCTCTCTCAAGAGCACACACAAGCAAGAAGGAGAGAAGAAGAGAGGAACAAGAAGACTCCTTTTGCCACATACTAAAGAATGAGCTTCTCATTCACTTTTCAACTTTATATACAAAACCCTAAATCCCTTTTGGGCGGTCATCCCCTTTTTCCCTTTTTTACATGGCCTAGGTCCTTTATCCCATTTCCCACCATTTTAATTTATCCTATTCCCAACTAATGCATACAATTTGCACAGGAGCGAGCCTGGCGTTCTTTTACAAGGATTCGGGAGCGCTTCCACATTTAATGGTGCGCCTTTTACTCTTTTGTTGTCTCAGGGCAACACTGGGACTTTCTGAGGGTCGTGCTCGAACATTTAAAATTTTCAGCGTCTAGTTACCGGTCAAGGCACCTTTTTCTGCTTTTATCCTGTGCCTTTTTGCTATTTCCTTTTTTCCATTTTCCGGCTCCTCTGTGCTGAGGTAAACACGGTAAACAGAGGAACATAGAACAGGACTGGCAAGCTTTCTGTTTCAATAGTTACAAGGATTCTGCACTTCCCTAGAAGTGCTTGTGGGTGTTCCCCGTAAGGATTAAGAGTTGCATCAGTCGGTTTGAGCTCTGGTTGACCTAGTAGAGTCCATGCTTCGTAAGTCAAGATATTGAAATCTACTCCTTCCACTATGCTCTCTTTTTGCAGTGAGTTTGACCCTAAGATAAGTAGGTGGCACTATGTCTTCATCTTCCGGGTCTTGGTTTACAGCTTCAAGCCGTCTGATACATGCCTTTGAGTCCCTAACTGCACAGTCAGACGTGGAGTCTCTACTGAGGTCTTGGGTCGTCTGTGCAGCGCTGCTCAAGGTACATCTATCGTCAGGACTGTCATGTCTAGTCATCCTCGCATTGATAGCTTGATGATGTTGCATTCTGCTTCGACTAGACACAGTTTGAACACAATGTACATGTGTTCTTGTGGTGCGGCCTTTTTGCCCTTGATGGCTAGATTGGCCCGTTGAGGTTCTAGGGTCTTTATTTATCTTTGTTTGGGTATGGGCTTCTATTTGCTGCTTTGCAAGTGAAGATCTATGCTTGTGTTGGGCCATTACTACACTAGGGCCTAGTCCGGAGGACCTGTTGCAGTGCGCGTTTTCTCTCCAGCCTATCAGGGGAGGTGCGGAGGGGGCAAATTCCCCTCTGCGGGGGTCAGGGGGGGTAGTCCCCCCTGGCTCGAAGGGCCGTTACGGTGTCATAGAGTTCACGCAAGGGCTGCAGAACACGGGGTTCAAGGTACAGCAAGAAATTAAGACTAACAAGAAGATCTCAATAACACAATATTTGATGCCAAGATCATTATATTGTTTGTCAAATGAGTTACAAGAAGTTCATGTTCAGAATAAACTGAAGTTTCTCTTAGTCAGCATTGCATCTAGGTGAAAGTATCACTTTGTTTACATTCAGATGTATGATGTCATTTACTTTGAACGGAATAATGAGCATTAACTTATAATCCAATCAAGCATGTCCTTTAGTGCAGTGAACTTTCTGTTGTTCCACACATCTGATTTCAGATGCTTTCAGAGATTTTCTATCAAATTCAGATCTCAACAGCAGCAGGTACATCAGACCAGCAGAAACTTTCAGCAATCCAACTCCTGTTTTTGAGCATCAAGGGTTCTCAATTGGGATTGTTTATGCAAAAGAATAGTCATTCTCTGTTTTCCAGCATAACCTCTTGAAGACACCCATAGCCACTGTTTGTCTCATATCAGGAGCAACAAAAATGACCAAGCAGAGGATATTCAACATTGGTACAAAACATTTTCATAAATTTTGCATTTCTGCCTCTTATCACAGACAGCATCCATTCTTCAAAAACTTCATCTCCTTCTTTCTACAGCCTGATTTGCAAGTGTGTTGAAATGTATGATGTTTCGCATCATCCAAACAGATTTGTAAAATGGGCAGAACCTATCATAGGGGTAAAGGCATTCTGTGCCAAATAATCTTCACGAAGAAGTTTGGCAACCTCCAAGATTATATTTTCTGTCTCAGTGAGGGCATCTTTACGATTTCTCATCTCCTGTATCCTATCCACAATCTCCCACAAGTGAGCATCAGAATACATCTTGGAAATTAGCATGTACCCTGAAGCATCAATTGGATCAAGTTCCATGACCTCATTATAGCAATGCTTCCCAAGTGACAAGTTCCCATAATTTCTGCAGCCAGACAACAAAGCTAACCAGCCAGTAACATCTGGGAATGTAGGCATACACTGGAGCAAATCTTGAGCTTCATTCAAGTATCCTGCGCGACAAAGGAGATCCACCAAACAGATGTAGTGCTTTACGAGCTTTGGTCCTAATTGAAACAAAATCTGGATCAAAGTTTTCTTAGAACGGCTCCAGTGCTTTAGAATACTTTGAGTAAGATATAAGCCAGTTGGGTTAGCTTCTTATCCAAACCCCAAAATACTTGTACAATACTAAGAGTAGCAGCAGTCACTGGATCAGAAAAGTCTCCACCGGGTCAATTTTTAGTCAGAATCTCAGCAAACTTCACAGTTATGTGTGAAGTGTGACAGTCAAGAACAGGAACATATCCATTTCCAAACTGGCCAGAATGTCTTGATTTTGTCTAAATGTGTTGCGCTCAATAAGTATCTTGTATAAGCATTCCTCCACCACATTCTTCACCAGCAAACAATTATCTATGCGTACTGTTTCTATACCTTTTGTATCCATTTTATCATGTGTCTCAGGTTTTGTCCAAAGTAACCCTGCATATCTTTTCTTATTGATAAGCAAATATGGAAAGTATACTTTCTCAAGCTCTAACTTGTTAGGCTTTGCACCCTTTGCAGCCTTAATGATGACATAAGGCACTCGATCACCGACAGAGGGAGCAGTAGCCACATCTCTCTTTCGCATTCGTTCTGCAAACTCCACATAAGCTGCCTTCACTTCGTAATGACAAGAAGAGAGAGATCCATGCGATTCATCAACAAGTCCGCAATAGTATTCTTAACAAACTGAACAGCACCAGGTATATTGCGCTTTATCTTCTTGTCGCAAGCATGCAGAATGCTTCAAAAAAAAACTTACGTCCTTGACTCTCTGCTGTGCTTTGGCTAGAAGAGGAGCAAGACGTAGAATACTTGTGGCTTTCCCTTGATCATGGTTTAACCTGCAGTCTCTGAAAAACTCGAATTGCTGGGGCATCTTCTGAGTGGCATTTCCTTCCTCGTCCTCAATGCTCCGTATCTCCTCCAAGCTTCGTCTTCAGCTATTGATGCTGCTTTTCGAGCTACTCCATACTATTGAGAATAGTGGTCGTCGCTTGGTGATGGAGGGCAACAAAAGATGATGGTTCAATCATGTCTTGTATCAGATGACGGAGTTTATACTGCTCCTCTGCCTTTGTCTTTACTGTCCATGCCTTCAGTGTTTCGCGGCCATGTTCTTCTTCAGATCTTCCTCTTCAGCATCTGCATTCACTCTTCTTCGAGGTAGTTTTCCATGTTAGTCCTCCATAAAAAGTCCTTCGGCCCCTATTTCTCCCCCTTCAACCTGCGTATTCCTTTTTCGATTCACAGACGGTCCTCTCCACTCTTTTCGTAATAATCTGTAGTGTCGTGATATCCTCCTTCCTGAAAGGCTCATCAGTTCCCGTAATAGATTCAGAAGTACGCCTGAAAGAGAGCTTTCCCCCCCCAGTAAAGGCAATGACATAGTCCACCAATTATAGCGGATTCCCCAAAACAGGGGCAAGACGCTATACCTCCTTTTGTCTTCATATCCCAAAATTCTGAACCAATATTTAATTGGTTTACTTGCAACACAGAAGTGAACTCCTTGAGCTCGCTCTTCTGTTGACTGTGTGTGCCTTGTGGAAAGTTCACATTTAATTTTGTCTTCAACACCATAACTGACTTTAAAAGGTGACCAGATCTTTTTGTTGAGGATTAATTCCTTTCTCAAGCCATGAACCTCATCTGTCAAATCTCTTACCAAGGCATGTGGATATTGTTCTTCTTCAAAAATGCTTTGTCCCGCATATTACGTCGGCCTTGTTCACGTGTAACCTCTATCTTCATAACTTCAATGTTGAAGCTTCCTTTGATTCCACGGTTTCCTGCACTTTTCTTGGAATTCATCATTGAATTTGACAGCATAATATTACTCTTTGGCATCAATTTTTCATATTTTTCTGACACACACACAACATGCACACAAACTGAATCACACTCAAACACAAACACATAAGTGGAGTATGTACATTGAATGCGGGTATTGAAAATGACGGAAAGATAATGCAGCAATCACACACATTGAAACACGCGCGAAAAGATAACACAGATGCACAACAAAAATGGAGGTGTTTACGGCTCGGATGCGTAGCAGCACGACAACGGTAAATACCATGCATGATTGGGAGGACCTCTGGTAGCTAATTTTTGAACTATTTGCTGTGGATTTTAGCGTAGTGAGATCTATGATGTGCCTTTGGCTCTATACGATTTCTAGAGTCTATTTTGGTGGTGGCAACTCAGTTTTTGGCCAAAATGGAATTCTGGAAAAATTGCAGTTTTTGGGCCGTCCCAAATTCGGCCGAGCGAGGGCTGTGGGTTGAGTGGGTTGAGGGCCGAATGGGTGTGGGCCAAGGGCCGAGTGGGTGTGGGCCGAGGGCCGAATGTGAATAGGCCAAGTTAGCCGGCCAGGCTGAATGAGTTTTTGGGCAGAGTCGGCCGGGCCGAGGGCCGATTGTGGGGTTTGGCCTAGAATGGCCGTCACTCGGACGGGCCGAATGCGGCACAGTTTTGGCAGATTCGATGAATAATGCTTCGGTTTTTATGATTTTGGTCTTGAGGGGTCACACAAACTTGCAGAATGCAAGAATAGACATGAATAAAGGATTCTATACCCCTGGGATAGCAAATAACCTCCAAAGTACAAATCGACAAGCAAATCAAACCCTCTTTCCCTGTTTTGATAGCAGATACCCTAATGCTTATTTTCTTTGTTTTTCTTTGTTTTCTCCTACTCTAATGCATCCAAATCACAAAGTAAATACCTACACTACTCCATCTCACAACATAAACCTCAAAAAAGTAAAAATTTTACTTGCCAAGGAGATCGAATACCATCTTCAATCCCCTCACTTCCTACCTATCTCAAGCACCGGTTCGGGGAAAACCCTACTTCAATGCTCGATGTGGAGCGGGCAAGCACTCAAGGCTTGAATCCTTTGGTCCCGGCAATAGAACCAAAATGTAGTGGGAGCTCATGCTCAACCTCCAAGACCCACGGACCGCTTATTGCTTCAAGCGTTTCAAGCCGAATGCTAATGGCTACCTCTCACATAGCCCACGCCCTCTCATGCCTACCGGGTGTAGTGAGCTTATCTTCATGCCGATCGAGTTGCCTTCTCTCCCGCTCACTCTGGTAGCTCCATGGTCCAAGTGCAAGCTTCAAGCAAGCTCCATCCTCTCGCTCCAAGCTCCAAGCTCCATTGCCGTGAGCAAGATAAGAGAAGAGAAGAGAAGAGAAGAAGAGAGGAGAAGATGGAGAGCTTCTCCACCCCACGGTCCCTCACCCTCACACACTCACTCCCTCACACTCTCACACTCCCTCTCTCAAGCACAAGCTCAAGCAAGCAAGAAGAAGAAGAGGAGAGCTACTTTTGGCCACACACAAGAATGAGCTTCTCATTCCACTTTTTGGCTTTTATACATGCCCTACTCCTCCTTGGGCGGTCATCTCCTTTTTACATGACCGGCCATTGGCATAGGTCCTCTTTTCCTATTTCCTTCCTATCCTTCTTGCTTCTTCTCCACTGCCCGTCTATCTTTACAATTTGCACAGGAGAGGGCCTGGCACTCTTTTACAAGATTTCAGGGTGTGCCTTTGTATTTTAAAATGCACCTTTCCCCTTTTGCATTTGCCTTGGAATTTTAAGGTTGCCCTTGCACTTTTGGCCTTTTTTTCCCTTCTTTCTTCAGTCAGGCTACCTTTTTTTCGCCTTTGCCCTACGTCTTTTTTATTTCCTTTTGCTTTCTTCGTGTTGGGTTAACAGTATGGATAAACCAACCCATATTAGACTTTCCCTACAAATTGAATTGTAACTGGAACTTGTAGGCACTCTTTACATTGATTCTTCTCTTGTTTATGTGTAGTGGTGGAGTATCTAGTGTGCATACAGAGGAGTGATATTTCTTAGTCTTCACTAGCATGAGTTGTTGTTGCGAAGACTCCCCAAGGAGCACAACCCTCAACCCCCTAAATATATTCTTCTAGCTTTAGAGTGTATTTTACTTTAACAATACATATATTTTGGAATTGTCTCTTATACTTTTGTGAGTGTCCAATGCATAGGAAGAGGAGTGATGCTCTTTAGTCTTGAGTAATACAAGTTGCTATGGAGACTATCCCAAGAGCAAGAGCCTCTATTCTCCTAGGTATATTCTTCTAGCTTTTGAGTGTATTGTACTTTAATTATTCATGTGTTTTGGAATTTCCTGTTACATTTCTTTACATTTTTAGATTCCTTTGTTCTACACATTACACCATGTGCACATGGACATATGGTGCCACATATGATATTGACAATGATGCCCACATCATCCCACTCAAAGGAGCTTTGATTTTTTTTTCAACAAATGCACAACTCCATTGACATGTATATGCCAGGTATTCATTTGTAATGGGTGTAAGTATAAATCCAATCTTGTTTATATAACGTGAATATAATTTTTAAGCTAACTATGTTTATATCATTGCAATGACATAAAAAGATTGGGATAGCATGTCAAAGATGTTTGTCATTGCACAATTGGAGTACGAGTTCAGAATGAGCCATATTAGCGAGTATTAGACCACATCATGCTATGCACAAATGAGGCAATGCATGGTATGTTTACATTCATTAAAGTTAGGCCTCTTGAGTTGAACTTATCAATGAAGGTCAAGGGAGAGGGGTCTTGAGAGAAAACATAGAATGTACAAACACAACTAAAACATAGTAACTTAGACAAAGATGCAATAAATGCAAAAAAGCATGACAAAAGTAGAGAAGAAAGAGAGCTCTAAAATGAATCAATGTTGTTCAATCCACTAGAAACAATAAATGATACAAATGAATGAACACCACCATTGGATCTCAATTTACTTCTTTTTATTCAGGTAAAACCCACCACTTTCAACCATTCTTCCTCATGTCTTACTCTTTGTTTTTAGTAGTTACGTATCTTCAATGAAAGCAACTAGCATTAGTAAGAAAGTTGTAGGATCTCAAAATTTGTACAAAAAATTTATGGGTATATTTGCTACCCATTGCCTTCATAGTTGGCTAGCTTTTGTAGTAGCCATTTTAGGTAGCCTTTTTTTAAATCTTTAGAGTTGATCTTAGCACACATTTGGAGCCTTTTTAGATGGTTTTAGCCAAATTTAGTTTGCACTTTGTTGCCCTACTAGCACATTATGTGCGCTTGTGAGTCTAGCATATTTTGGGACTTTGGTTACAATGCGAGCATGCTTTCTTGATTGCGCTCATTGTTCTAGAAAAATTTTAGCCCCTTATTATAGGTTGTTGTACGAGTCATATTTCGTTTTTCAATGAGAATAAAGCTTGACTTGGTACCCTCACATCCATATTAGTGGGCATAAAATATTTCTTTCCCATTGCATATCATTTTGGTATTGTTAACCTCAATTTTTGGGGTTGATTTACTATTATATAACAAGTTGTTTACTGGCATTTTTTTGATTTTGGACTCAATTTGTTTATGGATATAAGACTATGGATGTTACTTCTTCTTCTTTCGATCTAGCGATCTATGACATTGACAAGCTAGATGGCAATAATGCGATCTTTTGGAAGACTCAAATATGGAATGTATTGGAGAAAATTAAGAAGAAGAACATTGAGCCAACTCATTCATCTCATGCTCTTTCCATTAGGGTAGAATTGAGTTATCTAGAGGTAAAAACATGCATCTAATGATTGTTCTAAGTCTTGCCTTCACTCTCACAGTAAATCTAGGGGACCAATGAAAAATGTTACTTGTCGTTATTGTGGACAACAAGGCCACGTTAGATTGCAATGCAAGTATTATCATATGGAAAGGTATGAAAAGAGCAAAGACAAGGCATAGGACACTGATAGAAAGCAAGAAGACAAAAGGGACATTAATGCATCAATTAAGATAGAAGAGGTGAATGTATTGGAGTTTGATTCAGACAATAACCTTATCATATATGTGTCTTATTATTTTATATCTCATTCTATTGGCCATGTATTTTCTATTTTAGATGTGCCTCATGTATCCTTATGGCTGTTGGATATATATCTGTGAAAGGAACGAAAGAACTTTCTCGTTTGCAGTACATTTTGCCTTTAGATTATTCAAGTTTTGGTTATTGAGATCACTGATTATATGGTCAATACATACATAATTCACCTTAATAATAGCTTAAGTCCTTTTGTTAATCTTGACAACAATAGTATGCTTGTATTGATGACTTCTTCTATAACTAAAGCTTATAAAGTCATGTATAATGGAATATGATACATGTATATGTTGATGATATATTGAGTCGCCATTTGCATTGTATAGGATTACGAATTACGATAACTTAAATGATAAATAAATTTAGATGTGATCTTATATTCTACTTTATCATCATATATTTTTTGTTCAATTTTTTAAACAATAAATATGTGATTATCAAGGAGAACAAGGGACTGTTAATGTTTTTTGAGGGGATGTGGAACCATTTTTGTCAAAAGATGCATTTGCAAATGACATGGTTTGAGCAAAAGATATGCTTGATGTTTTATTTTTTTAATTTAGAGAGTTTTAAGGTTGAAAAGTTTTCTAGTCTAATGTTTATCTTTGAAATGTAGTAGGAGGTGAGACATGCCACGTTATGAGTAGCTAGGCCACACATCCCATCTAGGACCAATGTGAGCATTTAAGTACGACTTCATATGTTCTGTTTCATATGCAAGTGGTTTTTTCAAGTTAGTATTTTGTTTGTAAATAGGCAAGAAACTATGATTATTCACCCACTTCTACAAAGATAGAATATACGATATACTATGCCTATTGAGCTTTGCAAGTGACACTTCCTTTGGCATAGTCTTTTATAAGGGTCTACATATATTCATGAACCAATGCAATCTGTAAATAATACTTGATTTATATATCACATTTAAATAATCATTTATATGACCATACAGAGCAAAAACAAAATAGAGACAAAGACTCTTCAATCAAAAGCTCTATAGAGGGTCTATAGTACCATACCAAAGGTCATCAGAAAGCATTTAGCTTAACTAAATCCATTCAAAACCTTAAATAATCATTCAATAATCTTCCAAACACTCTTAAACTTCATCAATCATCATTCAACCTCTCATTAAGAAAGAAATCAAAACAAAACAGAAGCTAAACAGAACCGATCAAACCCTCAATTGAATCTCTCAGCACATCATATCTCCACTAAAAAACATCATGAGCTTCTCAAACCTATTCAACCTTATCCAAAACTCTCTAAAACACTTCCAAACCAATAAGTCATCATTTAAATCATACAAAAATCACCTAAAAACCCAACAAAAAAATCCAAAAACACAATCATATTAACCCTCAATAGTAGATAATGTAGTACAGATGCACGTGGATGCACAGATACACATGTGGATATATGGATGCAAAAGTGGATGTGCAAGCATCGATGGGTGTACAATGTAGGTGGATACACATGTGTGTGGTCAAATGTACACAGTGCGATTGAACGCACATGGATGCACTATGTGGGCTGATGGATGCACCTACTTGTGTGGATGCATACATGTGCAATCATACGCATGTGTGCACTCGAATGCACACGTGGATGCACCGATGCACACATGTGCAATTGGACGTATTGGAGGTCTAGATGGATGCACTGAGGTATGTAGATACACAAGGATACCTATAATACAATTGTGATGCACACCACGGGTGTACAAATGCACAGTGCATGCCTCTCTCCTCTCTCCTCCCTCCCTTAACCCTCCCCTCCAATGGGGCAGTACTAGGATAAGTTGAGAGGAAAGTGTACGCAGATACAACATGTATAGTGTGTACGTTGTCTTGATGTTATGAGGACACAGTGTGAAAAAGTATGGAATGCATCATCATTCGACTTCTCTATTGATCTAGAGAGTCAATGTGATATGAGCCATTAGTACTAGTGTGAGTTGTATGGATTATCCAAAAATACTAGATTTTGGGATAATTTTAGTCTATTTTTGATATTATTTATTGTAAAAATCCGAAAAAGTTAGAAAAAGCTTCTAGATTAGGATGGCATGCAAAAAACTAGTTGCTTTTTCAGCCAATTAGGAGATTTTTCATAAAAAGACAGATTGATGAAATCGCGCACGTCGCGATTGGTGTAAACAGGTTGAAAATTACATATTGAACTAAAAGAAGAAGAAGGAGTGGTCTGGGAGATCTGTGAGCAGGTGTCTCAGGGTTTTACCCCCCTTTCGGAGCCAATGGAGCCATCAGATTTGGGTTCCGAGCAGCAAAGAAGGAGCTGTAATTTTTATGCATGTTTTGTTCTACGAAGGAGCTGCAGGAGATCTAATGCCTGGAGATTGCTTCTGAGTAGTGCGAAGATTCCAGGTTCTTTCAATACATATTGATTCAATTCATTGTGATTTGTTTTTGTAGTGTTTACCACTTGGGTATTCTCTATCTTCTCTTCCATCTCCTATCTCTGCTTCCTTCTACTTCTGATCCCCGGTGGATTCGGCCTTTCTTCTACTTTCTTCTATTTCTGATCCCCGGTGGATTCAACCTTTCGACAAAAACCCCTTCGACATTGGTGAACCCGACGTGAAAGGTCATCACAGAAGAAGGAAAGATAATATGGGAGAACCTTTGAATACAATCTCCAATGATGTTTTGCATCAGTTGGTGCAAAATATGAATATGCTTATGTAGGTACAACAACAACAACAGGTGATGCAAGCTTCAGCTTAAACAGAAAGTGTTGTGATGAATGCTTTGCAAGCAGTTGAGCGTGAGGTGAAGTTATTCAATGGCAGGAATGTATCTGCATATGTACATACCAATGCTCAAAAGATGGAATTCTTTGGAGTGGCTCAATCTGCATGGAGCCGGTATTTTGTACGTGTTACTATTCATGAACTGAAAGCACGGATTACTGAATTATACTTGCAGGATGCAGACTGGGTAGCCTTCAAGAAGACACTCAAGGAAGAATTTTACATTGAGGATACCAGTTTGATTACGCACAAGTCTTTTCAGGAGTGGGTTATACAACCCAATAAGGGTCTTGTGGCTACAGAATTGTTAAGAGAATTTGAAAGTAGATTTGAGTAGTTGGATCTCGCAGAACAGCAAGCTCTTGCAAGTCAGAAAATTGAATTGTTTCTACAAGCAACTGATCTTGAGCTTCAAGAGAAGCTTGATGATTTGCTGGAGGATCAGACTACAGAGACATGTTTGAAAACAGAGTGGAGACATGTCAAGGAAGCTGTTACTACACTTGTGAAGAAGCACAGAAGAAGAGAAAGATTGCATGTCTCTAGCTTGCCCACTGTTACGGGTAAGATAGTTGATGTATCCAGTAAGCCACCTACTTCTGTGGCTAATCCTATGGCTGTACCTGCTATTGTTTCCTCTATTAGGGAAGATGTCTTAGATGAATTGGTTAAAGGGATGTGAGATCTTCAATTGAAGGTTGCCAAATTGGATGAAAAAGGACAAGAGGAAAGGGGACAGGCAGCAGCCCCTAAGCTTGGAAAAAGATGTATGTGGTGTGACAATTTGCAGCACGAGAGAAAGGATTGTGCTGCCTATCAGGAGGCCTTGGGACGATAGCTTATGTTTTGGAAAGATGGCAAGATCCATGCACAAGAAACGGGGTTGCCTTTTGCTTTGAATTTTGGAAAGGGAGGTATGCAGAAGTTGTTGGAAGACTTGGCTATTCGAAATGCTTAAGCAACAGTACATGCTTCTACTTTTGGTCTACAGTTGGATAAAATGCATGGCCAAGTGATGGTTGGTCCAAAGGCTGAAATATGGACACATGCTTTACATGTAGTTGAAAAGAGAAAGGTCACTGATAGTGAAATGTCTCATGCAGGGCAAGACATTCATGGCATAATTGGTTGGGAATCACCGGTAGATGCATATTGAATGTATGCATATTTAGCAAAGGTAAAAAACATGGATGTACTTGTGGAAGAAAAATGAAAAAGGGATGAAGATATTGCAGGGACATCTAAAAGAATGACAAGAAGAAGTGTGGATCAGCCTATAGCTGCAAATCAACCACCTCCTGAGCATGTTATGGAAGAGGTCAATCAGGAGCAAAAACAGGATAACAAACAAGAGGACAACAAGAAAGGCAAGTAGCCAGGATATAAGTTGCAATCTGACATTGAGACAACCACAGATCTTAAGAAGGTTCTTGAAGAACGGATCTTAAACAATCGGGTAGAATTTACCTTGGGAGAGGTGCTTGGTATTGCCAAGCGAGAATTTCATGATGAGATCATTGATATGATTAAAAGGAAGTGTCAGTTTCTTGGTGATACCACTAGTGCATTGCTGCAATTTGAAGAGGAAACTAGTTTGTTGGGAGTTCAGGTTGAATATGAGCATGAAGTAAGTACTGGATTATCTATGCAGGATGCTACTAATCAGTGGACAACATGTGGAAAAGAGAAGAAAGTGGCTGAAAACGCATTGTCTTGTAGCAATATGCATGGTGGAGTAAGGAAAATGTAACAATATGGAAAAGAGACTCTAGAATTTATTCCTCGAAATCACTACACAAGAAATCATTGGGCTAGAGCTACCACTGAAATGGTAGTGAAAATAGGGGAGCGTGAAACTCCTTGTGTTGCTTTACTTGACCATGGTTCTGAGATAAATGTCATTGAGCAGGGATTGTATGAAAATGGTGCATGGCTTGTGGACACTGATCATGGTTGGCATATGAGGGCTGCAAATAATTCTTCAGGGGAGCTCTAAGCTGCATGTCCTAATGTAAAAGTGACGATTGGTGATGTACAGGAAGAGCAACACTTCTTTGTGTAAGATAATTCCTCATATACAGTGATTTTGGGACAGTCCTATATTACAGGAGTGCGTATGGAAACAAAGGTACTTGATGATGGTTCTGCTTATGCAAGAGTCAGAAGCAAAGATGGGAGGAAAGTAGTCCAATTTCTTACTGTTTGTGTTAATCATCCTAGAAATCATGATCCACTTCGAGAGTCTCCTTTGGTTCCAAATGCAAGGGAATTCAAAGACCTGGATTTTCATTAAGCACTACTATAATGCGGGGCTACAATAGTGTTGTTCAGAGGGTGTACTCGCCTCTTGATGAAATGAAGCATGTCTTTACTATTGGTAATTCTTAGTTTACAGCAAGCAGTTCATGTTGGTTTAAGCCTATGGAAGCTATGTGTAGGGCTAAACACATATCTATGAAACAGACTATTAAGAAATTGAGATCATTGGGGCTGTTAGCTAAAAATGTTGGCATTTCAGGCATCTTTTATGGGCTGAATATTATTGACACTATGGCTGGCAGCAATGAGAGTTGCATGCCCTCCACCTGGAGGCCCAATGAGAGCTGCATGCCCTCCACCTGGAGGCAAAAACAGTCATACGACTTCTAGACACGTGGTGAGGGGAGGACCTGGGGAGCTCAGCCTGTCAAACCCAAAATTTTCTTCATGCACATTTCCATTTCTTTTTCAAGCAAAGCGCTCTATATTATTTGTTTTTCATAGTTTACATCAATGGGGTTTGGACGTTGTTTATTTCTGGACTGAAACCCTGCTAGATCATGCAACACCTTAGTTGAGGATGAAATGTTGGTAGTTGAGGCAAGATGACACACATCATATGATAATAGGATATGTGACATGGATGCTCTAAATTTGCAAGGGTCAATTACTGTGGACTGCACCTACAGTCAAGGTGGAAACTAGAGCTAGGTCAATGGACAAGGTGTAGGGCACGTGGGCACACAGGAAGCACAACACTTCTCCTTCTCCTCCTCCTCCTCCTCCTCCTCCTCCTCCTCCTCCTCTTCTTCTTCTTCTATTGCTGCTCTTCTTCTTCAGCAATTGTGGGCAAACATGGAAAAAACATCGGATGGACACGTAAAGAGAACCATTTTGGCCAACCAAACAGGCTCTGATACCATGTGAATAACCATTGAGAGAGAGATGGACAAAGGCCAATACATAAGGGTAGAAGTCATGCTCCTTGTTCAATCCATTTCCTTCCACACAGTCAAGTCAACTGTAGTACAACACACACATACAAAGATCAAGTAACCTAAATGTAACCATGGTTAAGTCAATATGACTTAACCTCATTCAACTATGGTAAACAACTGAACCAAGAACTATGAGCTTGACTCTCAACGCTTCCTCTTCCTCTTCTTCTTTTTCTTTTTCTTCTTCTTCTTCTCCTTCTCATTTTCTTTCCTTTCTCCTTCTCCTTCTCCTTCTCCTTCTCTTCTTCTTCTTCTTCTTCTCTTTCATTTTTTCTTCTTTTTCTTTCTTCTCCTACTTCTTTCTTCTTCTTTTTCTCCTTCCTTTTCTTCCCCTTCCTTTTTCTTCTTTTATCTTTTCCTTCCTTTCATCCAACTAAGCACTTGCATTTTGAAGTCGGTAGTTTTGTAGCCCTCCTATTCTGCACATGCAATGTACAAGTGACTCCGTGGTTGAAGTATCCTTTGTCCTGGCAATGGAACCAAAATGTTGTGCTACATAAGCTCAACATAGTGGGATGTTTGACACACTCTTATTCCTTTAGGAGCTTTGATATATGAGAATCAATGACTACCTCTCACATAGTCTCTCCCACATGAATGCAAGCATTCATTTATAGTGATTGGCATGGCCTTCCTCCAATCCTATGAAGGATATGTTGAGATGGCAACCTCAACATATGCAAACATTGATGATAGATCACCTGGCTCGATGGGTCTACACGTCTACACTTAGCAGGTCAATGATCATTATGATCTTCACATGGCCACTGACTTAGCACTTATTATATTTAGTTTGTTACACCTACCTACAATTGGCATAGATATAGTGCCATTCGATTAGCATAGTCGGTTATGCACTGTTTGACTTAGTATGCCACTTTCCTTTATGTTGTATCTTATCTACACTTTTTATACATTTTATAACATGTGGAAGAAGAAAAAACCAGCAAGAAAACGTTTTGGCCCCCATCTCTCTCCTTGTGTTCTTGAGTGAGCTTCCTCATGTGTGTATAGTATGTGTTTGGCACTGCAGCTCAAGGAAGGCCCCCCACCACACAATTCTTGACATGGTGTCAAAGTGGCGCCACTAAGAGAGGCTAGTTTTGAAGGCTAAAGTAAAGGAGAAGAAGCAAGGTTTGAGCAAGCAAGCTACGGGTAAGAAGCTCTCCCATTCTTCCACTCTTTCTCCTGGATAGTGCATGTGGAGGCACCGACGAAAGCAGGGCAAAGTGAAAATCTAAGATTGCTGTGAGATTTGGGATGCAAGTAGAGAAATACAAGTAAATTTGCTATTTTTTTGTACATCCGAGGCCATTTCAGGTTCCACTTTAGAGCCGCAATGTTGCAAATAGCAGTTTTAAGGTATATTGCAATTTCAGCTTTGTCGACCGAAAGTCGGTGCACAAGTTGCAGATTTTGAATCCTTAATTTTTGAAGTGTTTGCCAGGAAGCAAAACATAAGATTTATTTGCAAACAGGTTGCAAATTACATGTATTCTTGAGCAATCGGTGAAAAAGATTGCTTGGTATATTGCTGTGCGTACTTGTTGTGAAAGGTTGTAGAAGACTTGCATGCTATTTTAAATCATTTTTGTGATAATGGTAGAGAACAATGGAAATCCCATCATTGAGCAACTTGACAAGAAAAACTACCCATAATGGAAGTTCTGTGTGATGAACTTTCTCATTGGAAAGGGCATTTATGAGTTTGTTTTAGGTGAAGAAAAGGAGCCAGAGCAGTTGAGCATCCCTTCGATTGCAAATGAATTAAAGGCATGGAAAGAATGGAATGCAAAAGACAAAAAGGTAATGTATTGGCTCTCTGCAGCCATTGATAATACTATGCTTGGACATATCAAGAATGCAAAAACTTCACTTGCATCTTGGACAATTTTTTAGAGCATGTTTTCAGTAAATACAAAGGCACAAAAGATTCAAATCAAGCAAGAGTTGAATACCTTGAAGAAAGGAAAAATGTCTATATCAGAGCTTGAATGCCTGAAGCTTGAAGGCTTGGTAGTGGCCATTTGACATAAAGACATTAGATCTAAAGAAAACGTCATCAAAAGAGACTATGTCTGTAGCCCGTTTTTTTTGCAGAAGCTATATCTTGCTACAAAAATGGTTTTTGGAGAAACACCCCGTGTTTCCTGACCATTTGGATACAATTTTGCAGAAGAATTTTTTTTCAAATTCTTCACAGATTTTGAGATATTCAGCAGAGACCTGTGCAGGCTGGCTGTTTACTATAGTAAATAACAGGTGATTCCAGGCATTGGTGGCTTTCATCCGAATAATGTATATACCCTTATTATCATGAATTATGATGAATTCTAGTAGAGAAGCCCACTCAACAATCCAAAAATAGTGTTTGCACTCTATTCCCAAACCTTGGGGTGTGGTTCCAGGTCCACCAACTGTTCATGTGATGCCTCTAAATCTAGCAGGATGGTTGTTTTTGTTAACAAGATCGAGGCAAAATCGGTCATGGTTTCATCCATTTTTTCCTTGTGGTATCCCAATCCATACCTAAATAGCTACCTAGGCATGGGTTTCATTTCCTAAATTTTTTGGCCCATTAGCCAAGGTTCTAGATGCTTTTCTTTGATAGTTTGAGGTGGCACATACAACCAATGCTAGAAACTAGAGCTACACAATTCAATTTAGTGTCCTAAGAGGAAGAATGTATCCAAACACACAACCAACTAGTGACATGTTTCACTCACTATATGTGCAAGGATTTAACCAAGATATCCCTAAATCTTTGGCTTCAGAAGATCTGTCTAGTCCTAACTTGAAATGTTTCTATAAGTGCTTGTTCACATTTAAATATTTCTAGCTAAGGAGAAGTAAAAAAAGGGAAGAAATTTACTAAATCTACTAATAAACCCTATCGCCAAGAATCCAATGATTGTGATTTGTATTTGGACCTAAAGGAAGAGAATAATAGTGAGGATGAGGACCCTTAGGATGAGTGATACGACAAGCCTGTAAAGTCCAAATGGAGGGTGCTCACAAACCTACAACCAAAATCCTATGCTATAACAAATACAACAATTTGGGCCTCAATTGCAATCTTAATTAGTGATGGTGCAACATTTTCTATATGACTACTCACAATATGAAGGCTTTCCATTATAATGTCACGAGTCCAGTGAGATACACTATGGCATGGTAAGACAAGAGGAGCGCAAGCTACCAACTTGCAAGGCTCAAGAGGAGCACAACATCCCAACTAGAATGCCCCTAGTCCATCTATAGCAATGACACCAACAATGGCTTTCACTCAACAAGATTATCCATCTCTCAATATGGGTTGCAAATGATGACAAAGAAATCAAGGTGGCTAAGGAGGAAATTACAATCCCTCATATAAACAATTATTCTTTTGCATGCATGAAGGGAACTTGAGATTAGAGTTTCTATAAGCCCAACAAGATGATGCCTAGAAGTAGCAAAGTCATATCAAAATCCCTTACCGTCTATCAATATGATGGAAATCAAATAGCTACCTAAATCACAAGTCAATGTAGTTACCTAGTTGGGTTGAAAGTTCAAAGGAACCATAGAGAAGTCTATAGGAATTTTGTGGATGGAACATGAGGAAGTCTACTACTAGTGGCTGAGTGGATGGCAAAGGAACCAGTAGCGATGAGGGATCTGCACCAACCCCTTCAAATAGATTCAAGGCCAAAAAGAGCAGAAGGGATTGCGAGAGCACCAGCCATGATGAAAAATCCACAACTAGCTCCTAGTTTGTGGAAGGAAATACCCACGAGGTTAGAAAGGAACTAGCTAGTACAAGAAGCTAAGACCCAGTCTTCTTCACAGGCAATTCCAACTAGTTTAGAGACATAGATCACATGCGGACTAATCTCTGTTACTATTCCTTTGGGATATCTACTAAATCTTGTCTTAGCATTCAAATACAACTTATTCTAAATGACTCAACTAGATTAGTCTATATTACCATAACATAAATGGTAGCCCTAACTATAACTGCATTGAAGGAGAAAGTTCACAAGGTACAGTAGGAGGTGATCCCACCAAGACCATTGTCAAACCCCACTATTTTAATGATGTCTCTTTGATTCAAAGGTTGAGTAGCTAACAATGTTTTGCTCGACAATGGCTTATGATTCGACATCATCACAATGGCCATTTGCTATTATTTTGGGCTAATGAATTGGAAACCAACCCTTGTTTTGGTCCATATGTTTAATTGGTAACAAAGAGTACAACCTCTTGGTTTTATCCACTTAGTCTTAATGGAAGTAGCAAGTGTTCCATTCCCAATTTCTTTGGTAGTGTTGAATATGGAGGATGCAAGTGAAGATTAACTCCTCTTGCTCAAACATTCGTGATGTGGCAAGCCCGAGTCACTCATAACTAGGATTGTGATCTAAGAACAATCTCCTAATCTAACAAAAAAATCAAAATCTTTATAGTAAAATTTTTCCTCCATTTACAACTTGCAAACCACTAGTAGCTAAAATAGTCAATATAGTGGATGGCTTGGATGATGATAGTGAAGCTTTTCTCCTAGTAGCCAATGCGCATTTGGAACCATTTTGTTGAGTGGATGTAATACAAATTAGTTAGTAATACTTGGATTTGAATTCCCCACTTTATCCTACCCAAGGACTAGTACCAACAAAAAATCAGATTTCTTGAGATACACAAATCCTGCTTTTGGACTCTAGAATAGAAGTAGCTTATGCTACAGCTATAGCAAAATCAGATGCAGTAGAAGTACTTAGACAAGAAAGAGAGTTTGAAGCAAAGATGTAAAAGGTTACTAGGGTCATGGGAGATGTTCTTTCTATGGTGATCTTGGTCCAAAAGACACTAAGCCAGTCAAGGTTAGTACTCACTTTTGTAGCCCAAGTTTTGAGAGTAGCTCATTGCTCTCCTGATAGAGTTTAAGGATATATTTGCATGGGATTATGTAGAAAGGAAAGGATTGGATCATCTATTTTCTCAACACTACTCAAACTAGATGATGTTCTTGTCTACATGCAGAGGTATTGCATGAATTAACACATGGCCAAATTGGTGAAGGAAGAGCTCGATCAGATCCTCCAAATTCAATTCATTGCTCCATTGGATCATGTAGAATGGATTTTTTCGATCATCATTTTCCTGAATAAAAACAAGAAACTAAGGATCTATGTGATTCTCTAATCACTCCAGAATGCCCTCCCAAAAATGGTTGCTTGCACATGAATTTTCATACGATCCAATCCCAAAATCCCAATGATTGCGAAAGTTCATATTGAATTTGATCATGAGTCCACCAATTATGGTGATGTGGCCCCCTCTTAAATATCCCTCATTATTTTCTCACTTGATCTCTATCATAAGTGGCCCATGCTCACAAGGGATGATGTGGAAAACTTACATTGGCCACATTCAAACACCTCAACCTCCATGCATCAAAACCCCCTAAAAAGAAATTTTCTCATCATCTTTCTCTTTTGAATTGTGTTTATCTTATCTTCTCTACCATTGCTATTTTCTCACCATTGACAACCATGCTCACCTCCATCCTTGACCTCGACAAGGTTACCCAAGTGCTCGCAAACCACAAGGAGAATCTCAATCCTTGGGTGCACCACCTTTTCCTTGCAGCTTCCTTGCATTGCCATGGAAGAGTATCCCAATTCAATTGGAGGCTGAATCTATCCTTCAACAAGTACACCTTTGGCCTCAATTGAAAGTGAAAGGGCGTACCTACAACCTCACCTCCCAATGCATGCAGGAGCAACTATACCTCCCAATGGTTGACACATTAGAGGCCCCCTATCTACTCCTCACTTACAACATGCAAGCCATTTTCAACCTCACCATAAAGAATGAATATTGTTTTAGTGACATCGTGGGTGACCATAAGGCCAAAAACAAGATACTCAAGTTTTTCTAGAAGCATTATATTTGCAAGCTAAGGCCTTTAGCATCCCGCAAAGGGTGGCCTCCATCTTCTTCATGATGTTGGATGCTCTAGTCATAGCTTGGGTAGGATCTTCCTTGAAGGCTTGAATGTGAAGTGCAAGCAGGTGGCTACTTACCCCTTAGAAGTGAAGCCCTTGAGGATAATGTGTGGCCAACATTTCACCTTCCTCTTTACCCCTCATGGCAATGTGGATCTTACATGCTCTCTTTCCACCACTAAAGTTGACAACCCTTCCCCTTCTTTCCCATCCACTACTGCTTAGGCTCAACTAGATGGGCATCCCAACATAGTACACAAGGAGGCAGATAGGACTTGTGGTAGATGTCTGAAAAAAGATACCAGCAAGGACAAGCTTGCCAACCTTGAAGCTACTCTAGCCACCCCTTATTAGTGCACCTTTATAGTGGAACCCTCCAACTATGGAAAAAAAAAGCTTAACTTTAAGTCTCATTGTGCTCTATTGGTACAAGCCTCTCATGGCCAAAAGCGTAGCAGGGAGAAAACTTTCCAAATGACTAGTTAGTCTACTATTGTGAATATTATTGGGAAAACCATCCAAATTTTCCCAATACCCACCTAACCAGACACCATACCCTTACCATTAAAGTTATCATCTTAGTGGAATTTCACCTAGAAATCACCCAATAGGTATCTTAATTATGTGGTAGCAAGAATTGCTAGCACCAATAGGTTCAGTAGAAAGCTCCAATGTTTTGGTTATGAATGCAGCATGAGAATATGGCCCTCTCAGCCCAAGTTAGATAGAAACAAAAAAAAAATCTTAGAGCAATGATAACACCTTTTGGCCAATCATGAGGCTCATGTGGACTTCGTAGACTCCATTTGGCACAAGATATAAAGTGAGTGTAAATATATTCCATATTCTTATGTAGATGGGTGGTAACAACATTAATGGAGACAAATCCATGCGTATTGTTCCAACATTTTACAAGAGCTACAGGAGTCCTTCGAGGCAAAGGTGCACAACATCTAGGATGAAGCAATGAAATGATTCTGGGCTATCCTAATGGGCCTATGTTCATTGATCCAACCTTTGCCACCTCAAGTTGATGATCTAGATGTAGATACATAGTCCTAAGTCTCTAACATAATTGAGAACGATTGCCCCTACCTAGCCAATCAATGTTCTCAAGGAAAGTGCTCCCTCTTTCTTCTTGGCTCTTGTTGCCTCTTCTCCTACAATAGTCTTAGCAACCAACAAACTCCAATACAAGGCACAAGTTTCTCAAGATGTGCTTGAAAATATTAGCAAGGAAACATCAACACCAATCCCTAGTCTGATTCCCAGAGATATTGTAGCTCATGGTATGGTGGACCTAAAGCCTATCTCTATTCATGAAGATCTGACTCAAGAGGAGAAGGAGCATTCATTGCAAACAACCAAGACACAAGTAGGCACCACCACAATGCTAGCACTGTTAGACAAAGGGAAACAAGCCATGAGACAAAGGAGCCTATTCCCCACAATGATGACAAATCATCACAATGAAGTCTTATCCAAGACTTCTTTGAATTCTCAATTGGCACTTCCTCTAAGAACCCCAAATGGATTCTACTCCTGGAACATGACAAAGCTCTTGCAAAATAATGGAATGAGGCCTTGGAGCTAGTTGAAGTGCTTCAAAATTACCATTGCCAAATATTGGTTGACATGAATGCAAAGGTAAAGTACCTGTGGGAGTAAATCCCTCCATCTATTCAAAAAGCCTCGGATTGGATGATGTAGCTCCTATTCCAGATCCGCTATCATCAGTGACTACTAGAAAGAATGGTCTATTAAAGTTAGGTAATTACAAAACAAGGGCATGGGTTAAAGAATGTTTCAATAAATCAAAAGACCTTTGTTGATTTATCAAACCAATTATATACAATACCTTTCTTTAACAATTTTGTCAAAGGCAATGTAAGGGGCAATGCAAGCAATGAAAATTTTCTCACTAGTTTTACCATGTCACAATCCAATATATCCTCAAACTCGAGCTTGAAAATCCTTCACCAAAGGTCTAGTGCAGAAAAAGCTTGCTATAGATCAAAAAGACTAGAAGCAGCACATGACCTTGGCATCTCACTCCAACATTAACTTGCACTTCGAGGTGGAGCAACTCAAAGGCAGGTTGATGCAAGTGGAGACCCTATCTTCCAAGAACATCATGCATATTTACTCTCTCAAGGATGTTGCTAACTGCCAAACTAAATGGATTGAACATTTGGTCTAGCAATAGCTTGTAGTGGCAATAGTGGAGTTGAACAATCTTTAGTACGTGTTTGGATGGGAGCCTACTACCTAGAAATCTTGGCTACAGAACTCTTCTTCCACCATATTCCCCAACCTCCACACATTAGAACCACATGGCTCTCTACCTTCAATAGCACCATTTGAATTACAATATGCTTCGGTCCCTACCATGAAAATTTTTGTCCCTACCATCATAAACTCCCCATAGTCACCCTACCTCACCCTAACCTCCTCCTTTGGCTCTACCTCTACCTCCTAGTCTACTACTGCCAAAACTGGTCCCCAACCCCAACACAAGCACAACCAATAACACCCAAGGATGCACCACTCTAGAAGAAGCCATAGCCATTGAAGAATGAACCCCTATGGATTTGAGTCTACTAAAGTAGCAATCAATACTCATGACAATGGTGTAGTAATGAAAGGTGTTGGTCTAGCCAAAGATACTTGCAAAATGACTTTAAGATACCACACATGGCAAAGGCTATAAAAGGAGAACAAAGGAGGTGTTTAGGAGTATAGTGACAATAGATGAGAATTGTATCCTTGGCACAAGTATAATGCCAATTCACCCTCATATATAGAACTCCATACACTCACAATTAGCTTCATTGTAGTGTTGCAATCTTAGCCATGATCATCTAGCTTATGCCTTGTATTTTTAAATGGTTTACACCTTTTAATGTATTCGTTGGTTTGAATCTTTTCTATGCTTATTATCATATCCATGTGAGACCATGGTGCCTTGTATGAACTATACCTCAATAGAGTTATTTGGATATATGATTATTCTCTTTTCTCTTAAGCATTATCCATGATTGTCTATTTAGGTAGGCTCTCTTTTAATATCCTATGATTTTCTAATATACATGTGATGTTGGCATACCATTGTGTCAAGTTTGAGCATGGTAAGACATTGCAATTCCATAGAGTTGATGCAATCCCATTGCACCTAGCAACCACAACCTTGATTTGAACCCAATTACATACATACTTCCTATCCTAATGCACTTATTGTGAGCTATACCTTATCCTTGATACCAACTATAGTGCACTATTATACTCTACTCATGCACCATACACATGGATAGTGCATGTGTATAATGTTGTGAAGAAAAAAGAAGAAATACTTTTAAAGTTTTTAAAACTAAATGGTTTTGTAAATTTATTATGTTAAGTCCACCATGCAAATGTTAACAATGAGATGGCAGTTCAAAGTTATCTGACAATGGACCCAAGAAAATGGCCTATCTACTTTCCATTTTTCATACTTAGCATGAAAGTACCATATCCTATTCTATGGTTTTTGAAGCACATGAGTAGCTTTATTTTGAATGTTCAAGTCCCCAAAATATAACCAAAATTTCATGCTCTATAAGCTTGATATTATGACTATTGGAAAAGCTCGTATTGATTGAGGAGTTTCACTGCATGAAGCATATAACTAGCTTTTACTTGGTCTACTCACACCATGGATTCATACAATATGGGATAATGCACTTATCTATATTTACCTTCATTATAGTCCACATATTGGCTTGCCTTGTTCCCAATCCGAGTGCATCCGCCTTGGCCTTTGATCTCGATTTGTTATTATTCTAATGGAGAGAGGACACCCATAATTAGCCCAAGGATATGAAGAGGAGAAGATAGCTTCTTGTTCCATGTCTATCATCTTCTTGTACAGTGGACTCACATGCTCTTATTTATGAAGGCACACACCTCAATGGGATGGAGGAAAAGAAGATAACATGTAAATAGCTTTGCACTCCATGGCCCTCATGCTCTCACACTCCCTTTCCTTCATTCTTACTCTATTAAGGCATATAAATTGCAAGAAATAAAGAAAACAAAGTTTGCACATATATGAATAGTTTCTTCCACTATTTTTCATCCTAATTATACATGAAATTTTGGGTTAGGGTTGTTCTATGCCCCTTGGACTTCTTTCCCCTTTTTGTGGCGGCCTATTGACCGATCATAGCTTCTATTCCATACTTTTAGGTGTTGAGAGTGCAAAAAGACTGAATTTTTGAGACAGATTTTTGTTGTTTTTGAGGACTGAATGATTGATTTTTGATGGATTTAGAGTGATGTATGGTTGTTAAAGGAAGTATTTGAGAGTGTTTTGGATGGTATTGATTATTTTTTGGAAGTTCATGACGATTCTCAGTGGATATATGAAGCTCTGTGATGTTCTGATAGGTTCTGATATGTTCTGTATACCTTCTGTATAGCTTCTGTTTTGTTCTGATTATCTTCTATATGAAGCATGGATTGATGATTGATTAAGATTGAGATCTTTTCAAAGCTTATTGAATATTTTTTGATAGTTTGGAATGGTTTAAGTATGAGTTATGAGGTTCTAATGACCTTCTGTAAACCCTCTGTAGAGCCTCTATCTCTGTACTGTAATTGTACTGTACCTGTTTTGGTGTTATACTGTAACTGTTCTGTAGACCTTCTATAAGAGTTCTGTAGAATGTATGTGTGACTTTGGGAAATTTTTCTAACATTTGGAAAGGATGAATCTAATTTCAAAAGAGCTAAAACAAGTGGAAGAAGCAGCTGCTGAAGACTAAAGAGAAGACTAAGTGACAGTGACAGTAATGAGCTGTGAAAACACATTGTAGTGGCTCTAGTGACTCTTCATATCAAACATACCTCTTGGGAGGTGCATACACGACCTAAGAAGATTATTGAGGGTTATATTGAGAGGATTTTAATGAGGATTCGATGTACTATTGAGGGTGAGAGAGAGAGAGAGCCATAGATAGTCAATTCTATCAAAACAATGTAACTGTATGTGAGAAATTGAGAGAGAGAACTATGAAGACATTGAAGAAGGATAATATGTGATTGATTTCCATTCAAAGATGATGTATTCCTTTGTTTTATTTGTTATATTGATGGATTCTATGAATATGTTGAAGATTACGGTTGATTCTATCAGATCCGTGGGAGATATCTACTATGATGCTGCGTGAAGAATTGATGTTTTCTTTGTTTTGATGATCAGAAGAATGAAATAAAAGCTTGTTGATGTTACAAGATAGATTTTCTTGCAAGAGAATTCCCTTTTCCTTGGTGTTCCTCTTGGGGCTCCATGTTTTTGGTGTGCAGCTGGGGAAAATTGCCATCAAGAAGCACCAAAAGAGGCTGAAAATGAAGGAAATGGCATTGCCAAGAAGAGAAGAATTCAATGGATGTTTGTAAAGTTCCTTCTTCCACTAAAGAGTTGGAATTTCTCATTATTAATGCCACTTTCCACAAGAATTTCATCCCATAATGGCGGAAACATATTACCATCATGATGCATGCTCTATGTGGTGGACTGTTTCCTCTTCCTGTTGAAGCAGCAGAAACTTGCATCTTGGTGGCAAACTGTTTGGGAACAAATTGAAGAACAGAAACAGAGAGAATGACCATCCATGGAAGATTTGGCATTCATTGAGAAGTTCCCAGATATCATCAAGTGGGAGATCGTGAAGAAGCTTCAAGAGTCTTGGTCTATGGAGGTTTACGAAGACAAGAAGGAAAAGAGTTGGAATTTGTTCGTGGATGCTCAACAGCAAGATACATGGGATGCTTGGTGCACTGACAATCTTGTGTTTGTCCAATTAGCAACCCACTGGAAGTTGGTGGACAGAGTGTTTTTCACAACATACACTGTTGAAACCCTTAGAATTTGGCATTATTATAATGATGCAACAACGATCCTAAGAAGAATGAGTTTTGATACTTTCAGAACAGAATATCTTCCCCTCTGTAGTGGTTTGAAAGCTAAATTCAGAGATGTTGAAAAGAAGGAAGTAGAGGAGATGTTGGCCAAAGAATCCCTTAGAGACTGAAGCCCTCTCTGATACTATCATGTTGAGTCCAGAACAGCTGGTTGAAGCCAACCCCCTGATGAATGACGCAACAAAGAGGAAAGCGTTAGAATGAGTCCAGAGGTACATGAGAAGAGAGAGGGCAAAAATCAAAGCCGAGAACGAGCTTACAGTAGAAGCCTCCTTTGACGCCTTAAAGGCACTCTTTACAGAAGTCCCCATGGCGACTCAAGGTCCCCTTCCTAGTCAGATTCGTCCTGGAAATATTGATGATAGGCCAGCAAATGTAGTCCCATTGCCAATTTTTAAGGGAGAGTACAATGAAGACCCTGATCTTCATGTAGCAGAATTCATGGTAGCATATGTGGCTAACAATGCCAGAACTCCTGAGCATTGGTTAGCAATCTTTTCTGCCACTTTCAAGGGCGCGGTGTTTCAGTGGTATGAGAGACAAGTAGCAGGAACTTTTGGCACATGGGACGACCTGAAGTTGGCCTTCCTCACTAAATTCAGGCGTGAAGGTTTTGAAGAGTAGATGCGAGAGGAGTTCATGAACCTAAGTCAGTCCTTTGGAGAAAGAGTAGAAGCTTATGTCTCGCGAATGGAATCCATCCTGAAGAGACGGACCAACCATCATTTGGATGAAGGAATCCAAAAACGAGTGTTTCTCAGGGGCCTACAACCAAAAGTTCGCAAGTTCGTGGAATTGAGAAGACCAATCAATCTGCAAGCTGCAATGGAAGGTACAAGATTGTATGACAAAGTTGAAGCAAGGTTGTCAATGATTCCAGGAAGAGGAGTTTTACATCCTCCCATGCCTGGAAGGGTATATCCACCAAATGCAGTCCCAGGGAAAATTTCCTACCCCTATCCCCAGATGCAAACAGTGCCGCAGTATAATGCACCTAATCCACTATGGTCGCCACAGACGACAGTACCTCAAATGATGGTTCAACCACAACAACAATGGCCTTAAACAGTTTCTCCAATGGCGAATCAACAACAGTGGAACCCTACCAACTGGAATCAACAACCCCAAGTCTCAACAGGAGCTTTGAATCAGAGCCAGAATAGAGGACCCTCTAGATCGACCCAACCAGTATATGCAGTAATTACAGACGCTTCCCAAAATCCCACTACAAGTACTTTAGGAGGTGAAATTTTGAAGGACTACTTATCCAACTCAGTTGCAAGTATCAAGAAAGAGCTTCTGGATGTGATTACAAAGCAGGATAGAAGGATGCTTTATTTCAAATGCATTGATTTGTGTCTAGAGCTTGATCCGTGAGCAGCATTGGGGACACCTAGAGCAATGTTTTGACAGATGCCGAGAGTATGGAATCTCTCTCAACCCTGACAAGTGTGTCTTTGGCATCTCCTTAGGAGTTTTGTTGGGCCATATTGTCTCGGCACAAGGTATTGCAATGGACCCGGTAAAGATTGAGAAGATTTCCGCCTTAACAACACCAATAAACCTCAAGCAATTGAGAGCATTTCTTGGCCATGTGGGCTACTACAAAAGATTTATTGCACATTTTGCAACCAAGGCAGTCCCTCTGCACAAGCTTCTAAGGAAAGAATCTGATTTCCTTTGGACGGATAATTATGAAGAAGCCTTTAATACCCTAAAACAGTGCATGATCCAAGCACCTATTTTACAGCCTCCTGATTGGACAAAGGAGTTTCATGTGCACATAGATGTATCAGTTGAAGGGCTAGGTGCTATCCTATGTCAAAAGGGCCCCTCTAAATTAGATCAACCGATATATTATGCAAGCCAAAAGGTCACTGACAGGGAACGGCAAAGCCTATGGTGGAAAGCTAAAGATAACCTCTTATATCCATTACAAATTTGTTATGGTTTTTTAAAATGATTAATCAGATGAGTTAATGAATAATGGAAGTTTTCCTTTAGTACTATTTTCTATCAGATACAGGTGATAAGTTGGGGTCGTGTTTTGGAGAGATTATTGAAGATTATATGGAAAATAAAATTGAGCTCTTTAGTGAAATTATATTCTTCTTTTCCTTAGGTCGCGAGGTCGCTTCCTTTCTAAGTGTGGGGATATGTTGAGAGTGGAAAAAGACTGAATTTTTTACTGATTTTTGTTGTTTTTGAGGACTGAATGATTGATTTTTGATGGATTTAGAGTGATGTATGGTTGTTAAAGAAAGTATTTGAGAGTGTTTTGGATGATATTTATTATTTTTTGGAAGTTCATGATGATTCTCAGTGGAGATATGAAGCTCTATGATGTTCTGATAGGTTTTGATTGGTTCTGTATACCTTCTGTATAGCTTCTGTTTTGTTCTGATTGTCTTCTATATGAAGCATGGATTGATGATTGATTAAGATTGAGATCTTTTGAAATATTATTGAATAGTTTTTGGTATTTTGGAATGGTTTAAGTATGAGTTATGAGGTTCTGATGACCTTCTGTAAACCCTCTGTAGAGCCTCTATCTCTGTACTGTAACTATACCGTAGCTGTTCTGGTGCTGTACTGTAACTATTCTATAGACTTTCTGTAAAAGTTCTGTAGAATGTATGTGTGACTTTGGAAAAGTTTTCTAACCTTTGGAAATGATGAATCTAAGTTTAAAAGAGCTAAAACAAGTGGAAGAAGTAGCTGCTGAAGACTGAAGAGAAGACTAAGTGACAGTGACAGTAGTGAGCTGTGAAAAGACATTGTAGTGGCTCTGGTGACTCTTCATATCAGACATACCTCTTGGGAGGTGCATCCACAACTTAAGAAGGATTATTGAGGATTATTATGAGAGCATTGTAGTGAGGATATGATGTACTATTGAGGGTGAGAGAGAGAGAGAGCCAGAGATAGTCAATTCTATCAAAACAATGTAACTGTAAGTGAGAGATTGAGAGAGAGAACTATGAAGACATTGAAGAAGGATAATATGTGATTGATTTCCATTCAAAAATGATGTATTACTTTTTATTATTTGTTATATTGATGGATTCTATGAAGATGTTGAAGATTATGGTTGATTCTATCAAATCCGTGGGAGATATCTACTATGATACTGCGTGAAGAATTGTTGTTTTCTTTGTTTTGATGATCAGAAGAATGAAATAAAAGCTTGTTGATGTTACAAGATAGATTTTCTTGCAAGAGAATTCCCTTTTCCTTGGTGTTCCTCTTGGGGCTCCAGTAGGGATCAAAAGGATCTGATAGGATCTGTATACTCAGGTGTTTTGCCTACATTCCATCTTATTTTTCATTGGTACCAACTCCTGGCTTGTCATGCCTACTTCACGAGACCCCTTGTGTTTTTGGCCATCACATATGCAATGCTTTGTTATCTTTTTTGAACCCAACATGAAGGTTGGGGTGAAGATTCAATCATGGATGCAAATGCAATTATGCTTTTTGAGCTAGATGTGCATCAAGTCTTGGATTACAATATCTAGAAGTTGAAAAGAAAATTTTGGCTTTATGTCAAAGGTGCACTGCCATGTATAAATGCTTGGTAAAACAAGAAGGTTCTATGGATGAAAATATGATTTCTACACTAGAGGTACATCAAGTGGTGGATTTTTG
The DNA here is from genome assembly GCF_053477565.2 of Lygodium microphyllum. Taxonomy (NCBI): domain Eukaryota; kingdom Viridiplantae; phylum Streptophyta; class Polypodiopsida; order Schizaeales; family Lygodiaceae; genus Lygodium; species Lygodium microphyllum. The sequence continues at coordinate 129,609,258 of NC_141151.1, forward strand.
TGGAAAAAAAATTGTGGATATATGCATGAGGCTTAATGAAACGTATAATCAACAACAATTGGTGAAACACGAAACAAGTGCACTTTTGAAGAGTAACAATTGGTGTAACTGTATGTGAGAGATTGAGAGAGAGAACTATGAAGACATTGAAGAAGGATAATATGTGATTGATTTCCATTCAAAAATGATATATTCCTTTGTGTTCTTTGTTATATTGATGGATTCTATGAAGATGTTGAAGATTATGGTTGATTCTATCAAATCCGTGGGAGATATCTACTATGATGTTGCGTGAAGAATTGTTGTTTTCTTTGTTTTGATGATCAGAAGAATGAAATAAAAGCTTGTTGATGTTACAAGATAGATTTTCTTGCAAGAGAATTTCCTTTTCCTTGGTGTTCCTCTTGGGGCTCCATGTTTTTGGTGCACAGTTGGGGAAACTTGCCATCAACAAGCACCAAAAGAGGCTGAAAATGAAGGAAATGGCACACCAATTGTTACTTTTCAAAAGTGCAGGGATGTCAAAAGTGCACGGATCTAGAGCATGGCAGAAGCTATGGAGGATGGAAAATGAATATACAAATCATGACTAACGGTTACACAAGTGAATTAGGTTCCAAGATAGATTAGCTTAGATAGATGGATAATGACACTGATAGTGACTCAAACTGATAGTTCCATTACCTTATACTGAGTGTCAACCAAGTACATGCCTTTATATCTTTTTGGATAGTACCACTCTCCTCACTGTGCATATGGGATTCTGAACATCTCTTCCTAGAGCATACATCATTTGTCTATCTTTTAGCCTCTTCAGGGCATACAACTAGCCTCTATGGGCATGCATCATTTTCTATTCTCAACACCCCCACTCAAATGATGAGTCTCTACCCTTTTTAGCTTTTGTCCCCCCTACATGATGACATGGCCTTGGAGACTAGCTCTTTGGCAACCTAGTAAAGTTAAGGCTTGAAACTTTACATCTTTGATAAGGGCTTTTACATCGACTATGGGAAACAAGATCCACTATGGGAAAATTTCTTTGTTGTCAACAGTGGAAATTTCTTTTATCTTCTTCATGCTTCTTTGGCATCCTTTGGTCTTCATGCTTCTTTGGCATCCTTTGATCTTCATGCTTTTCATATTTGACTTGTTCTTCATTATCTTGTGCTCTAATCTTCTTTGTGAGGTCCTTTTGGTCTTCTTTCTTAGTGAGTTTGAGATGGATACAAATAGGTACATTACTGTGACTTGACATGACTTGTTGAACTATTTCATAAATCATGGGATACATAGACTTGGGGATTCCATGCAGCTTTGGAAGATAGATACATTTCTCTTTGGATAGCTTTATGGCTTGTTGGAATACATAGCTTGGTATCACACTAGCATTGGATACATAGAATTTTGGGTTTTCATATGGCTTTGACTCATTTGATTTTCTTATGAGATCATACAACATCTTGTTCTTCAATTTGCTTGCTTTGTCACTCTTTACTTTGCTTGCAGTGTCTTTGACTTTGATTTTTCTCTTCTTGTCGTCCTCAAGCAAAGGTATCATTATTTTTTAGGCAGCAAAAATTTATTCAAGGTCTTCAAATAAGATCATTGATTACTCTTCAAAACAAGTAAATTCAACCATCCCTGCATGTGAAACAACTAGTTCTTCCATGTAGTTGAAATGAGCAGTAAGAGTAATGCTACTCTTCATGAGAAAACCCTTCATGCTCCACATTCTCATTACTGAGAATCAACCTCAAATCATTGATTTCGCAGTAGAAGAGTTGAAAGATTTTGTGTCAAGAACACAAGTGCAAGGTAGTGTGAAGACACACGTTGTAGTATCAAGAGAAACTACGTTCGATCTTTAAGCTTGAATCTTCTTCATTATTGATGGTGATTATTTGATGCTTGTCTTTTCCTTCAACTTGAGTCCCCTCCTTACTGCTGGTAAAATCACTGAGTAAACACTCAAATCAAAGTGATAGCCAAATGGAGAAAAAATGAAGTGAATAAGGAGCTTGAAGTGAGGAAGCTATGGTGGATTAGGGTTTTTGAGAGACTCTACTGGTTCTTTTTATCACAATAGCCTATAGAGGCAACCAATTGATAAGTCCTTTGATGGGGAGTAAGCTCGTTAGTCCTCCTTTGATTTCCCTATGGTCACAGGGAGAATTGTAGCTTATGCATGCAGGAGCAGCAGTAGGAACAGAGTTTGAAGTAGTTCAGGCAGGGATGATGAATTTTGACAATGCCGAAGCTAGGGAGTAACAATGTTATCGATTAAGGTGCTAGAGAGGAGCGCAAGAAGTCAATGAAGATATATCTAGAAGGAATCTTGTGGAGATATGGCTTGTAGAGGAAGATCTGAGAGCTCTAATGGAGGTAGGTATAGTCTCTGGCTATGGCTACCAAGCAAGGCAGTGAGAAGGAGTAGGAGATGGGGTTCTAGACTTGTCATGGGACTGAGCTCAATGAGAGTGAAACAGAGCTGGATGAGTAGTGCCATGCCCGACTAGGCTTTGATACCATATCAAAAGTGCATTAATCTAGAGCCTGTTAGAAGCTATGGAGGATGGAAGATGAATATACAACTCATGATGACATAGACTTAAATAGACTAACTGTTACACAAGTGAATTAGGTTCCAAGATAGATTCGCTTGGACTCATATACACATTCTTGTGTAAGATGGTCAATGACAGTCAGTGACTCAAACTCATAGTTCCATTACCTTGTACTGAGTGTCAACCAAGTACATGCCTTTATAGCTTTTTAGATAGTACCACTCTCCTCATTGTGCATATGGGATTTTGAACATCTCTCCCTAGAGCATACATGGAGGCGCTTTGGCCGCAATTGAGTGTTGATGGTCGCTTGCAGCTACCTCACACTCCTTGAGTTTTGTCCACTAAAGAAGATCTCATTGTGAAGCAAATTATCAAGTCTATCCGCACTTCGATGAGTATAATTATTCTCTTAGGTACGCGTTTTCTAAAGACGACCAATTATCAGGGCTAAAATCCCATGATTGGCATAAGATATGTCAGGTTTGTACTACGAATGGATTGCAAGTGGCCTGCGTATTTTGCTATTTGGAGTGTAGTCGTTGTTCATAATGCTTCCTCGTTTGTGGCAGTTTGTACTATCAATTGCGATCACAGGATACCTTACTCCACAAATACACGGGGCGATTTACAAGTTATCAACTCTAGTGCAATGAATCTCACAGAAGGAGATTAAGATGTCCTCTATTAAATCCACAATGTGGGGAGCAATGGAGATGGTCTATCTCTTTGAGAAATAGATGCCCACCAGCATGCTCACGATACAAATCCACCTTATTGTGCATCTTGTAGATGAAGTGGAGATTCCTGGACCTGTTCATACGCGATGGATGTTCTTCTTGGAGTGCTTCATGAAAACCCTGAAATATTTTGTGTGACAATGAGCTCGGCCAAAAGGTAGCATGGCTGAAGGTTAGTTGGTGTCTGAGGCATTAGTGCATATTTCATAGTGGCTACCAACAGTGGATTCAAATAACAGTATGCTATGGTCACTGAAGGACGATGATAGACTAACCAGAGATATGGTGGTTGAAAATGGGTTAGAAAAAAGAACACTAGGGCCAAAAACGTTTCAAAAATGACACTTGTAAGAAAATGATTAAGTTACTAATTAGTTGAGGTTTTAAAATAATGAACCCTTCAAATTTGGCCATTCAGACGTGATTAATGAGAGAATTTATTATTCATTTAAGAGGTTAGCCATTAAATACCTAAGGACGTTAACTCATGTCAGAGGTCACTTTTCGGCCATTATTCTTTCTTTTTGAATATTCTACTATCACGTTTCCCACCAAAATCACGCTTCTTTTTTCGTTTGCATTCATTTGAATCATCATTCTCTCCTCTTCACTTTGTTTCTTAATTCTTAAAGCAGATTTTACTCTGTCGTAAAATTTCTCACTAAAATCACATCTGGTTCTTACCAGCAGCATGCATTGGTCTCCCTTCCTCTCCCTTCGTCTCCTTTCACAAAATCTTGAGAAGGTGATCAACAATCAAAAGAGTCTCTACATAGAGGATCAATACCACTTACTTGCCGATTGAGCTATAGAGATATGGTCCTCCATGGACCTGAGACGATATCATCTCGTTAGTTTTCAGTAGACCCAACTAGGTTGGGACATCCAAGCTGCATCTTTACTTCGACCCCTAAGATATCCATTATGTAAGATTTTGTTTCAACTAAATCCAAGCTTTTTCTTCAATCTCTTCAATTTGATTCATAAGAAAATGGGTAAAAGAGTCCCATGGTGCTGATTCAAATTGGTAGGAATAGACATACTAAGGATAATCCTTAAGCTAATAGAATAGAAAGTGAAAATTTTCACTTTGATCTTGACACTTGAAAATAGAATATCTTCATTATACAGTGTTGTAATATCAACTTTTTAGCAAGGAATAATTAATAAGACAAGGATAATATATTATAATTAGAAGAAAGGAAGTACTTTGATTTCTGGGAGATAAAAATATTTACCTAGTAATAGATTAAAAATGTTTATTATTCAATTTTGCCTCTTAAAATATAAAAAATATTAAATAAGTAATAGATAGAAGTATTAGTGATATTGTGTATCGTATCAACTTTAGGACTAAGATGATTTTATGTGTGCAGGATGCTTCGAAGAATATGAAGGATACAACTTCTTACTTGATATTAGCTCTTGGGAGTATTTTTCTCATCATACCCTCAACTATGATTAGCACTATGGGGTTTCAAGTTTCAATATCTTCAATTGTGATTCTTATTAGCACTATCAGATTTCAATACTTGAATGGTGGCTTGATGTCATGGGATGATACTACTCATGCTATCATATCCTAGCAAATCTCTTAAGATCTCTTCCCTTGATTTGTAAGAAGAAATAGAAAGGACTTGACTCTATTTCTTTCTCTCAGAACTCTGATTCTAATGCAGATTGATTTTATAATTGAAAGCATCACTACATTATTGATGCTTTATCCTTGTATATCTTTTTTCAAATGTAATATATCTCAATTTCACACAAAAAAGACCATCAAAATAATCTTTGTGATTATAGATCTCCTTTACTCTATAGCATTCATGATCTTATTTATTTTTAAAAAATATTTTAAAGAGTATTATATGATGTTATACAAAGTTCTCTACATGAAATAACATGAACTTTTGACAAGTCAATGAAGTTAGATAAATAAATAACATGAACTTCCTTGAGCAGAAGAGGATCTAGATTGATTTGTTGGTTGATCAAGTACTCTAGGGGAGATTGGAACCTTGACAATTGTCTGCTTTGTCCTTGTCATCATTGTTGGGCCTGAGAATATGACAGGAAGAGTAAAAAAAAACTATTCGCTGGTATGGTCGATACGACATGGAGAGGATAAGTTGATATGACGCGAGAGCAGCAAAGCCAAATTTTTGCAGCGTCATATTCGCGTTGTATCGTGGAGTAGCTCATACGGCGCGAGCGTGGCAAAAAGCATAATGTTTGGTACTATACTTCTCGCTCTGTATCATGGATGACTTGATATGGTGCGAGAGTGGCACAACAAAATCTCCGTAGGGGTCCTTCTCGCTCCCTATTGTGAAGGAGTAAACATGCGCGTGCAAAGTACACCCCCCCTTGTAATGACTTATTTTTTGTGAGATCTTAAACCCATCAAAAAAATTCAAAAAAAAAATACATAAGTTTATTAGGCTTTGAAACAATTTTAGAAAATTTTTAAGATTTTTTTGAGCTCGTTTGCTATTGCTATTTTAAAATTATTTTTAAGCAAAAAGGGGCCTAAAAAAGACCCAAAAAATCACAAAAAAACCACAAAAAAATAGCATATCCGATACGGCGCGAAAATGGGGTATCCGAGCTGCTCGGATACCCCAATTTTTGCACCTTGCTCGGATACCCCATTTTCACGCCGTATCGGATATGCTATTTTTGGGTGTTTTTTAATGATTTTTTGGGTCTTTTTTAGGCCATTTTTTGTTAAAAAATAGTTTTAAAATAGCAAACGAGCTCAAAAAAATCTTTTTAAATTTTTTCAAAGCCTAATAAACTTATGAAAATTTTTTTGAATTTTTTTGATGGGTTTAAGGTCTCACAAAAAATAAGTCATTACAAGGAAGGTGTACTTTACACGCGCATGTTTACTCCTTTACGATACGGAGCGACGAGGACCCCTACGGAGATTTTGTTGTGCCACGCTCGCACCGTATGAGCTGCTCCACAATATAGCACAAATATGACCCAGCGAAAATTTGGCTTTGCTGCTCTCGCGTCATATCAACTTATCCTCACATGGTTCATGACTTTATGACTTTATGAATTATCCTTACATTGTTGTTGCTCATGCTCATAAGATCACCCTAATGAATAAAGATTTTAATATGATTAGTAGAATAAGGTACCGAGGATGATGTTTGCAAGAGAAAAATTGATGTACTTGGACCTATTAATTATAAGAGAATGGGTGAGGTGTATGGGCAAATGGTTATCAATGTTTCTTGCACTTCTGAGGAAGAGGACTATCTTAGCATATCTCATGAGGACAAGTCCATGCTAGTTGTAAAAAGGATATTTAATTGTTAGATTCTGTAGTTTATTATTGTATAAGGTAAGACATTTTGACTCTCAAATTTTTTAGTATATAGAATAATTGTGCTATTGATTGCAAATAACACCCCTTTATTTTTGCTATTAGCTTTAGGACATTGATTGCATCTCTTAGCCAATAAATCTCTAAAATTATGTGTATTGTTGATCCACTATTATCAATGGAATTTTTTTCGAGATTTGGTTCAAATATAGCAATGTCTTTCAAAGCTTTTGATTCCATCACAACTACCATATTTTTTTTTATTACATTGGATACCCTCACCAGAGAAATTATCCTCATGAACTCTCTAAGTGGTATCCATGGCCAAGGAAGAATGTGGGTTGAATGGAACACTGCTTGCTTTTTGGTTAATTATTTATTTTATTTGATTGTATATTTTAGTTACATGTTTCCATTCGCAGTGCTGGCAGGCTCCTGACTACCTTCTTGGACACCACATATGAGGATATTGTTGATCCTAGAAAACCATATAACTCTCTCTAACAAGAAGTACCATTGCAAAGTCACAAAGTCATACATATACTTGTGGAAAAAGAGTGCTTTTCAAATGTCTGCAAGACAATAGATTCAAAGATACTCAAGATAGATGGAGTGAATGTAAGTCTCTTTCATATTGTTGGTTTTTTTAGGGACCCTTTTTTACCAACTTGTTATATTTTTTCTCGTAGTGCTAAGATTACCCTAACTCATATATGCGATGGATAAAGGAGCAATGTATTGAGTTGATTTTGGATAGGGTAATCACACTAGTTAATTCCGATTCCCCTCCACAAAGCCACGAAACATGCATAATAAAAGAACCCACAATCTGATCAACATAGATAATGTTTATGAATACCTTATGAATCGCATGGAAGGTTCCACTTAAGCTTTTCATAGGTTTCCATTCCGTACTTGTTGATAGAAATATATCTACAACCAAGAATTCGTTATTAGTACTTGCTTAAATGAAAAAAAAAAAGTTATCAACTCAAGTCTTACAATGTGTTTGCTGCGAAACATACTCGTTTGGAGGCAAGTGGATATCCTTCGCCATGTAAACATGTTGCAGTTTGATAAACCACCCTTCATGCATAATTTTGAAAGAAATGATACGTCCCTTCCAGTGATGTTTAATATCCTCTCGTTTTTTTCTTTTCACCTTGTGAGAGTCCTTGCAAGAGGGCAGCATGGCAACCTAATCGTTTATACTAAAGATCTTTGGCTCCCAATTTTCATCAACTCTATGGCTATAGACAGTGCAAGAGTTTACTAAACAAGAAGAGCGCCTTTTGGATGCCATACTTAAATTAAATTCGCTGAGAAAGAAGCTCATCGAGAAAGATGAATGAACTAAAAAGTAGAGAAAAAAGCTCACTGAGAAAGGTGAATGAACTAAAAAGGAATATTAAGAAGACTAATGAAAATATATTGGGAGCCAAAAAGTTTTCAACTTTCAAAAAAATCATCATTAACTTCACAGCAACTTTATTATGTCATTTGTCAGATTTTATAAGTAAATAAGGACTTCGGGACTACCAAAACATGTCAAACATTGGAGATTTTGGCTAAAAAGGAGGAGAGAATCACGAAGTGGACTCTACTATCTCCAAAAAAGAGGAGACAAGAATACCATATTCTTGGACACGTGGCAAACTCTCTTTGGCCCTTTTCTTAATCCCGTGATTAACAAAAGTGCATTTTTTGAAGCGTTTTCGGCCCTAATGATGGATGATGTAATGGAGGAGAAAGTGAATTGCTTTTATATGTTACACCATGCCTCCACCATGGAGACATGGCTCGCTAGGTACGAGCAAACTAGGAAAGATTGGGAACAAGCACGATCTGAATTTCGACATAGTACATGCCATCGACCGATTCGATATCCCGAGGGCATGAAGGAGATGCCATAGTTTATGTCAATGCGATGGTTGCATGGAGCTTTGACCACAACGTCTCGCGAAGGGGCGGAAGTCTTAACCGAGGAGTGGGAATTCTCGAGGGGATGTAATCCAAAGGTGACGACGTGTTTAGGGTTTGTCATATCTATAATTTATATGCGATAACTAATTGAGTGTTTCAAAGTACAGTACAAAATATATAGTGCAGCGTGGTCGCAGGGACGGCATTTCTACGTGGAGTGTATCGACAAAATGCGCTCCATAACAGATTGTGGTATCATGGCAAAGTTCGAGTAAGAGAGCCGACATGAGCAACCGATCCAAACACTGTTATAGATGAGATGGAGTATTTTGGAAACTTGCAAAGTATTATCACGGTGGATTATCGTAGCTTCTCCATGATCCTATTCGATGTGGAGTGGTTCAAAGTGGTACTTGAAGGAGCTGGAGCAAGGTTCGACAAGGTCCATCTAGATTTCTCGAAATAGATTCTGAAAAAAGATGGACGGATTTGTGTGATATGTTTGTGTTGCCAACCAATTGTGAATAGGTGCTCATGTTTTTTTTACTTTTATTACGATATGGTATATGTCTCAAAAGTTAAATCTCTCTTGTACATGATTTTGAACAGCTAATTTTCTATCCAAACCCCCGACAACCTCGATGGTGGTATGTTATACCTTCAGCTCATTGAAGTGCCACTGTATATGATTAAAGAGATGTTTCGACCGTAGATGAGGACAGAATGCAAATAGAGCAATCGATATTGCAAGGGGTGGAGGCCACCAAAAGCTTGGAGCATGTAGAGAAGCCAGAATCAGGTAACAATGATAGAAATACAGGAGTCCAAGAATTCTTTGAGAATGAGGTGGACTCATCCTTTTGTGATGACATGTCTATCAACCTTCCAATGTATGCGGAGTTGTGTCAGGAAATTGAAATGGGACCATAGGGTACTTCATACTTGGAACATCCACCTACTCAATTCATTGACGAATCACTTATAAGGGTACATAATATATGCATTTTAAGTAAAATTATTTTCTTAAGATTTATATTACTGTGCTTTGCTTGATTTATATTGATTATGCTAACATCAATTTTTGTCTGTGCAAGTGACCTTTATGGATATTTAGATCAGCACGATGAGTCGAGGATGAGCGATGAGGAGCTACAGGAGATCTTCACGTGTATGTCTCCAAATCAGATGGCTCATTTCAGAGATATGGCGGACCAAGAGCTGTCTCGGACACCATCAGGCCGTTCTGTTAGATCTACTTTGGTGTGCTCTAATGCTTCTGTTTCCAGTAGACGAGGTCGATGCTCCAGACTTGGACTAGACGGAGGGAGTGGTTTTGGGGGATCTGTGGAGACATGGATGTAGTGAGCCCGCGGTCTGCTTGGGATACGTGCTACTTCCTCGCTCTCGTGGTGATTTGAGAGAGCATGGTTCAGGTGGTTGTTGTGGATGTACTGACGCAGTGTCTCCGTCTCATCATTCTGCTGGAGTTGCATCACCTATGGGATTTGTCACACATGTGGGGACATCTTCTCTAGTCACTCCTCAGCCGTCCATAGGTGGCACCCCTATGGGTGCTACTCCGAGAGATACTAGCCCCGTAGGTACACCAGATGTACATGGGTCTCTTGGATATGCCCATAGCGTGGTCACAGGTGGGAGAGGACACATCTTAGGCATACCCCAAAGGGGTATAGATACCTTGTAGATGATAAGACAGGAGCCATCATCATGAATGATGAGGGGAGGAAGGTGATGGCTCATATGAGAGAGTTGTATCAACAAGTTTTTCGGCACAATGTCTTGGATCATTAGAAGAACATACCGGAGGGGAGTAAGGACTACATAGTAGCATCCTTGCATGAGGAGTTTTCGGTACCTGCCGTAGCAAATAGGTTTTCCATAGGCTGACAATGGAGTGCATGTGTGCATACATGTCACACAGACGATTGGACGCACGCAAGGCACTCAAGAGTGGGGCCTCAAAGCCCGAGTGGCTAGATGAGGACGACTGGCACCGACTCAGGGAGGAGACTACAAATTCTCCAAGATGTTGGAGACAACATCGTGAGGCGGAGAGGGCACGATTGGAGGTAGGAGTGGTCCATCATCTTGGGAGTGGCGGCCATAGGATATATCTAGAGGACTTTGTAAGTTTTTCTTTTGTTCTGCTTGCTTATTTTTTTGCAATATCCCTTGTACTGACAATTGTGTTTCTAACAATTGTATTTTGTTTTCTAACAGTTGTATTTTGCACTCCATTACAAACCGCGATCCCACCGGCCTAGAGACTTGATATGCAAAGAAACATGGTCTCACTGCATTTATCGACCGATTGTATGGATGCATAATCCTATAAGTCACTCATCTTTCTTGTCTGTAGTTACTAAATTTAATTAAAATGTATTATTGTATGGTGGACTGATGTGTAGCTGTTTCTTTTTTTGCAGAGTCCATTCGATACTCCTTTGCAGCGGGACGAGGTTTTGGATGGCGAGGATCTATAGTTTACCCTTGGATCCGTGGAGCACACATGCTCTTCTTTTTTAATCACGCGATTTGTGTAGGCATTTTCGATGCACTATGTATCTTGCCATGATTGTACCGTCGCTTTCATTACACGATCTTGCATTTATTTTATGTATCAATGTTTTGATTCAATTACACTTTGTCTTTATTTAGACAAGCATTGTATACATTACTCAAACTCTTTTGTATGGCCCAAATAAAGCACATAGTGCTATTTGTGGCAGGACAGCTTGCTGCCTACCACAAAAAAAATATAAACTATTACTGTCACTATTAGCGTCACAAATTTACTGTATGTGTTAATATTAGCGTCGCAATATGCATCACAAAGGGTCTCTATCATTGTCGCTATCTACGTCGCTATCAATGTCCCAAATGCGACATTGATAGCAAATGTTCTATGGCGTCGCTAATACCGACGTTTTTTGCGACACGGAGGCAAATTTCTTTATGAACATTTTCGTCGCTTTGAACATTGATATAAGGACTGTATCTTGTAGTGAATCGAGGCTCCATCCACTGGTCATGCAGTCATTTAATGCATCTCGGGTTTCGTAGAAACACGGTATGACTATTTTTTATGAAGAAAATCAAGTTTTTTGACATTTTATGATGGAAATGATGTTCTCATGTGATGAAAATTTGTTTGAGTGTTGTTTGCATCATGTTTAATTGATTTCTATCAGAAAAATCCGATTTTATAATGATTTGCATGCGCTATTTAAATTTCGTAAAACCCAAAATGAGGTTTTTAAGGGTAAAATGGTAGTTTTATTGTTTCGGATGGGTGAAATGTGTTCCTATGGGAAAAAATGGAGAATAAAATTGAATATTAGTCTGTTGGAATGGTTGGCATGAAAAAAATAGAAAAAAATAGTGATTATTGACAAATAAATGCTAAAACTAAGCAAAAATAAGAAAAAAATAGAAATACGCTTCCTAAAAATAAAAAAATACAATGAGTATTTGTGAATGTATGGTAGTGGTGGCAGAGCATGAGGTTTAGCCTCAGTTTGCCCTATCTCTTTGTCAAAGTTCGTGATTTATTGCTTTTCCTACATCAAAACATGGCAAAATGAACCCCTACACCTATGCAACGAAAGCACTACCTAAAAGTAGAGGGTAGGGTGTTTGCATGATGCGATTTGGGTGTTGATTATTGCTGATTTTGCTGATGCATATCATGATATAGGGTTCTTTGTATTTTAATTAAGAGACTAGTAGCACGAGAAATTGATGCTAGTCTCCATACATTGAAGCATACGTTTAGTGAAAATCATGAAAGGGCTATTTTTCCACATCACAAAATGCTGATTTATTGAATATTTTTTGTGCACTAGGATCGTATGCACTATGCATGATGCATGATATGGTATCAGTCCTGGATTGCATAGCAATTATCTTCCTAGGACATTACTTATACTTTGAGTGAAAAGGAGCCTTTGTTGTAGGGTAGTTGTATGCTTTCCTTGGGATTGTTGGGTGAGGATCTATATATTCCTGAAATACTTTCAAAATGAAAGAGTGGAGCTTGTATCATGCGTACTTTATGTTGGAGCGACACATCTTGGGGCCAATTCCCCAGGTGTAGGAGAGCTACACTGGAGCCATGGCAATCAGTCGAGAGGTGCTTATGTTTGTGCTACGAGGCACTATGCCTACATGTTATGGGAAGTAAACATTGTACTACATATCAGTTACAAATGCATAATTAAGTCTATCTAGTGTACATCGATGTATTACAAATGCTCCTAGCTCGCGAGGCCGTGTGGTGGGGTTGTTTGTTGTGTGCATGAGGTCTGGCTAGTGCCATACCCAGCGTCAGCCCATTTTAGGTCCCATCAATAAGAGATTCTTAAAGAGTAGAAAGAATATACCGACAAGTTACTTTGTTGCATCTGACCCACTCATTATAAATAGTTTTCCATTCTTCAAAGATAGGTCCTTTAGTTACAAGGGTATTATCATGAGCTTGATCAATTAGTTGAGGGAGACATTCATAATTACCAAGAATAAAATCATGCAAGTCATCACCTTCAAGAATTAGCAGCATCTTTACTTTCCACCCAAGGAATCCTTGTCCTTGAAAGTTAGGAATGGAACGTTGTCTAGAAGGAAATCAGTCTTTGACGATTATAGAATTTGACATAGTTGCTTGAGAGAATACGTACAATATGAGATTATAGAATTTGCACATGATATATGAAATGACAAGATGAAAGTGCAGCACAACAAATCATACATATAAGCTATGCTATAAGGAAAGATGTTTAGTTCAAAAATCATACTCCAAAAGAAAGAGACCCAAGACAGACGAAAAAGATGGGCAAGAATAAAGTGAACTAGAATAGACAAAATGTGTGAGAGAATAAATTGGTCCAATATAAATGAGAAATATGAACAACGCTCAAAATGTTATCACTTTACTTTTTGGCTAAGAATAGATGATGATTTGGCTAAGTGTGGTAGAAACATAGAAATGCATGAGTAAGTAATCGTGATAAAACTTGTGTCATAGAAGTCTGCACAAAAAGCTATTGTCCTGTTTGTTTTCCTGTTTCAAGTCTAGTTTACTTGAATTGACATAACTTTTGATACATTCAATTTGAGCATAGATTTCATAGGAAGAAAGCTTGTGAGTCCTAGCACATCACAAAAACTAGTTTTCTTAAGAAAGGTGTCTCCTTAAGAGTTTCCCAAATAGAAACCTTTAGGGTGTTCAAGCAAGGCATATCTACAATTCAACATATTTGTAATCTAAATGTTGATGATGATGATTGAGTGAACCTCTTCTACGCTTAAAATTGATAACATAATATGCTCATAACATACACAATACATCAAATTTAAGCATGAAAAGAACATGAATCAAGAATTGAAGGGATACTACATAGATATACTTCCTGATTGCCTTCTTCAAGGAATTGGTATAGTCGATCGTGATAACTCTCATACCATGTTGAGATGTAGAGAGAGAAGATATGTAGAGACACAAGAGAGAGAGAAGAGACACACCATGCACACTCCCAAAGATCATATCATATTGATCACAATCTACATATATATATGTGAGACCTAGTCTAGATATAGGGTGAGCTATATATAGCTCAAACATTATAGTCCTATAGGTTATGTCTCTTTTGATAGTGTAGCAAATTTTTTGTTTTCATGATACATTGTCTAATTATATTTCAAAGCCCTTTTGATGATCCATTATGTTGCAATAAGTTGATAGATGGTGAGTAGTTGTAGAAGATTGGATTCTTAGAGCACCCTTCTCTTTTTTGACATTATACTTCATACATATTTTCTCCATTGATTGTATATAGCTTACTTTTATATATAGATTTCCTTCATTATATGCCACTCACATTGAGCAATATTTATGCACACTTTTTCCTATTGTTATTTTACCCTATCACTCAATGTAGTTCTATGTTGGCCATGTTATTATTGTGTTTTTTTGGACATTCTATCAATGTATTACTTGTTTTTGGAAATATATTTATAGTCTATCAAATCGTGATGTACAACCATTTGAACTTAACTAATGATTGTAAATGCAATGTGGAAGAATATTGAGCCCATGTGGCTAGAGGGACATCGCTATTAGCATCACAAGTTATATTGCAACCATTACTATTAGTGTTGCTATTTTACTATAACTATTGCTATTAGTATTGGTATTTGTGTCTTTATTAGTGTTACTATATATCAATGCCTCATGTAAGTTACTCGTGAATATATGTGTACATCACATGGGTTCAAAATAAGGTATTTTTAAAATACTATTTTTATACATTTTTTACATACATAAGGGTTTAATATAAAGGGATTATTTATAGATTGAATAGAAAAGGGTTATGTTTTATTTAGGAAAATTTCACAAACAAGGAAATTTATAAATAGGCCTTGAATGCACATGATGTAGAGGATATAGATATAGTAACTTCCCCGAGAGCAATGCTTATAGATTTATTAATAGTGACAATAATAGTGATGGTTCTATGGTGACACTAATAGTGACATTTTTAGCAATGATATGGGTAATTTTTCCATAGACTAAAAAAATGCTATGAATGTCAATATAATCCCTATATGATATAATGGGTTCTCTTAAAAAACTTATCAAGGGCTCGAGGATGTCATTTAAGAGCACAAAATGTTGGATACACTAATAATCAATTAAAGAGTGCCAAAGTAAGGTGATGGTCATAGCTATAGGTGGATGATTTACTACAATATCTAATTGCTCATAGGAGCAACACAACTATAGATGGAGGGCTTACTACAATATTAAACTTCTCCTAAAGCATCTACTTGAGTTCCCAATAAGTGATGTAATTTTAGTTTTTTAAAAAATAACCTAGCATAGCATTAATGGTTTTACTTGGCCTCATTTTATACACTTTTATGTAGGATGATCATTTAGTAAATTGCATAAAAATATTAGAGAATACATGAATAATCACTTAGCAAGTTATATAGAAATGCTATCTTTCAAGACTAGGAAAATTTGGAGAATACACAAGTAATCAATTATAGAGTGCTAAAGCAAGGTGATGGCCACAACTATACGTGGATATTTGCTACAATGCCAAGCTTCTTTTAGAGCATCTATTGAGGCTCCAAATAAGTGATGTAAGTTTATTTTTCTTAAATTGACCTTGAATAGTATTAATTCCTTTATACTTAGTCTCATTTTGTATGATTCTATGCACAATAATTATTTAGCAAATTACAGAGATTGCAACCTTCTTTTGTTTAGAGTAAAGAGGGTTGAAAATTTGATCAATTGCATAACATATTGAAAGCTTTCAATACCACTTATCCGTGCGCCTCCATTGCCACACCCAACACTAAGAGAACTCACGAGTCTAGAATCCCAATGTGGAATTGACTAGCACAAGAAATGACACAATTGATTTCTTAGAGACTTCAAATGCAAAGAGAATGTAGAGATTGTAAATATGCCAAAATTTTGTATGCAAAGATTGTAAAGATGCTAAATTTTATAATTAAATTACAAATTTACCTCTTCCATAGAAATAAAATCCAAATTAGTTTTATATAAGTTGTTGTTCTTTGCCAACTATTTCATTTGTATTTCTATCATATAGGTTGCGGTAAGAGGAAAACTTGTTTCATGATAATGTCCCTATATAAAGTATTTCTATTGTCCGTGAATCTATGCATCCTTTGTTTTGGTAGAGGCATCATCTTTCTACAACCAAAACATGTTGTACATTATAAATTATTTTCCTCTTAATAAAGAGTGGTAAAGCTTAGCTTTTTAAGAAATGCATGTGTCATTCTATAAAAAACATCCAACCATATTCGCTCTATTGAAACCCTCGAAGTCACCACAAATATATTCCAATCATAGGGATAGATACTATGGCTATAGCTTAGTCTACCCTTAAATTTATAGGTTCTCTTTACATTGAATGCAAAATGCATGGTCTCACAATTAGTACCTTTGTATAGACCTATCATTTTTTCACATGTTATCTTCATGGCCTATAGTACAATATATTTTCCACATTGAATAGACATATATCTATAACTTTCCACATCCCTTTACATTTGGATATTAGATTGTTACCCTCAGTCATGATCATGTAAAGTTTTAAGCGTATTAACATAATTATAACATAGAACTCGAAAAAGAAGATATCTTCTTCAAACTTCATAGCTGGTTAATATTTTTCTGACCAAATCTCTAATTCTCAAGCAAGAATAGTTTTGCAATAACTCTCTTCATAACTTTACTTCACAACAACTCTCTTCACAACTTTGGGAAGTAATATTAATCTTTTACATCAAGAATAATGAAAGAAGAGACAATGAGAGGGTTCCACATCTTTCATTTCAAGCATTGAAAACTTACAGATTGTAGCAATATGCATATAGCTTTCATTAATTGCAAGATCCCAAACTCTAGTGTAATGTGCCTGATTGTGAAACCCTCAATAGCATGATTTAGTGGTTCATTGAGATGTTTTTACTAAGTGATGCTGCTTGGTACTCTTTAGAATACCATGAGGCTTATTTCTTAGGCTCTCTCAAGTCCACTTTTTAAACAACAGAAGGTTTTCAGTGTACCCATAAGGATGGACCTTAGTTTCAGGCTCCTAAAGTACTAAGGTCACCTATTAGTTCATCTAGCACTAGTCTTTGAGCATTTACTTGTGTTAGATCACCCCAACCAAAGCTTACTCATGTCCCTCTTAGTTTAGGGAGAGTAAGAAATGAGGGGGAGAATATGCATGGTTATCATTTTGCCTATAGGGCATCATCTCACTCTAGTCTCCTAAAACAACATAGAGCTAGGGTTCTATGTATTTTTTACTTGGTCAATGTTACTTCTAATGAATGAAAAAAATTGTGGAGGAGCTCTTGAATCACTGAAACTATACCCTAACTTAGGGAAGATTTATCTAGAATCGTACTTTCATTATTCCTTGATTGCTTAGCTTTAGTTAACTAATTACCTAACATGCTTATGTTTGAGCACATAAAACTAGCTTCATTAATTAACCTTTTAGATTAGAGGGTTCACTCACGTATTTTAGGTCAGGATACACAAACCAAAAAAACAATCCCCTAAAAAATAGCTTTTCATTAACTTGAAGTGTCTTACACAATTTCACCTTCTGCCCATACGAAAGAATGACTTGAAAGTATTATTTCCACCAATATTCCTCCCTTAAGTAGTAAGATGGCTCTTAAGAAGTCCATCTCGAGTCACATAGGGATTGGGTGGTTGTAATAAAGCATAAATGCCTTAGTTTAGGGTAAGTATAAAAGGTGGAGGTGTAACATGTGAAGCATCTTTTTGCCACTATACAACATTACTTGTTTGAGGTCTTAACCTCCCACCATCTAAGAGGGTGAATACTCTTGGCCACCATAGCTTGGGATGCATACCTTGCTATAGCCACTCATCATTTGATTCTCAACCAACATTGGTAATACCATTTCATGCCTAGCCACCTTGGCTATGGTTTCTTGGCATTTTATGTCTATTTCTTGTATTTAAGGCTTGTTGTGGGAATTAACTTCTTTACATTGGTATCAGAGCATGGATTTTGATCCATGGGAAGAGTCATTTTCATGGTGAATCTAGTTACAATTTAGGCACATAGTAATTGGAGGACAAGAATTAGTTACAAGATTTGATTCAGTTAAAACCATGACTAGTTAAGGTCTCTCTAGTAAACCGTGACTAAATTTGATGGTCTTGAAGAATGTTTGCAGAAACAATGGCAGAATCATGGTCATTTTAGTGGTACGTGGTCAATTTTGGGCTATTTGGAAGGATCATGGACTTAACTGAATCCTAAACAGGGTTTGGAGAGGTTAAACCGTGGTTAGTTTTTTGGAACAAGCTTCTTTCCTCTTTCTCAAGCTTTCTCTTCAAGCTTCCATGGAGGAATTTACTCATCTCTCTCTCCCATTGTTTCTATCATCTATGCAGCCTAGATAGGATCAAAGTAGGCATCCTTAGCTTCAGATTAAACACCTAATTGTTGGGATTTAATGAGGAAATTGATTCATCATGAGGTTGATGGAGCATGCTGGTAGTAGTTTGTGCCATTTTTCATGCACCTAAATCTACCATTTAATTAAACATTTGGTTGATTGGTGCCTACAAGCTCTTCCACAAGGATTATTGGAGCACAAACGTGATGTAGAAGGCATCAACTGCATTCTTCCTCCTCTTTCCTTCAAGATTGAAGCTCTCTTCAAACCCTAGCCATGGCTGAAAATGTATAGCATGAAGAATCCTCCAATTTCTTGAAGATTTGGCCTCTTCTTGACTTCTTCTAGCTTCCTAATAGCAAGGGCAAGCATCTACATCAAGCATTAGACCGACATTGAAGATTCCAAGCAAGATTGAAGCATTTTCTTCATCTCAGACTAAGGAAAACAGGGCAGCCATCAATCTTCATCAAATCTTGCTTCATTGAGGCTTCAATTCATGGGGTTTTTGTTGTCTACAACCCCGAGAAGGTTCAATTGAAGGTATTCTTCAAAGATTGGGTTTGCATTGAAGAAATTCTTCAAGTTTGAAAGCATTTTCAGTTTCTTGAACATGAAAATGTCTGAAAATTCATGAAATCTATGATTCTAATGAGAATCTACATTCATTAAAGCTCAAAGGATCTTCTTCAACAAGCTATTGTAGACTTCCATCAAATTATTGACTTCTTTTGATTGCATTGGAGCAATTTATTGGGAGGCTCAAGATTACATGCGAGCAATCATATTGGACAAAGCCTTCTTGAAGTTGGTCTTATGATCTGAAATCTTGGTCTATTGATGGTGATTTATGTTGAAGGTTGATTGGTTGGATTCATCTACTACTTTCCATCAACATTAAAGAGGTAATTCTATTGTTTTTAGCTTAATCTCTCTTTTTGTCCAATTGTTGAACCAGTCCCATTGTTCATAAGAGAGATTGAGTGTAATAGAACCTCTTAATTCCTATTGAAGGCTTGTAGAATTCAGTCCAGGACTGATTATGATTGCTTGATGAGTTCTTTTTTGCCCATTCAAATGTTGAAGCTCAATCGATTACATAAATGTTTCACTGCTTACTTGACTTTGATTTTTGTTGGATGATTGAACGTTGATGCTACAGGACTGAAATAATGATGAGAATGGTAAGTGGGAATATTTAAAAGTAGTGAGTCATAGCAAAAGGGTAACGCCCTATCCATAGCCCTTTCAATTCAGTCATTTCCCAATACCCACTTGCATTTCATTAGAGAATTCAAAGGCTTTTTCAGTCGTCGATGCATAGCATCCTTATATGATTAGCCATTAGAATTTACTTGCCATGTTGGTTTCCACGGAGGAAAAACAAATGCCAGGTGATCTGGGAAGACAAAAGAGAGGTGACCCTCCCTTCCCGATTAAGACCCTGAAGGGGTACACAACCCGGCTTGAGGTGGAAGTTTGCTCACCCCTCTTGTCTCGGAGCCCATGCAATTCTCAAATTTAGGTGCATGTACATTCCCCATTATTAGATTTTGGTACTAGTACATCATTGATCAGCCATATTCAAGGTTCCATAAGTGGTTGAAGAACCATTGGAAGAAGTGCAGGGCATCTCCTCTTTTTAGGGTACCTACAGGTGTTGGACAGAGTTTTTACAAATAAAACAGTAGGTATATACCAATCTACAGGTTTTTCTTGAATCCTACAGGTGCCCCATAACCCTCTCCTAGGTATTACAGTGGTTTACAAGGGTTTCTTCTACCCAGGGTCTTCCTACAGGGTCAAACAGGGTACTTACAGGTGGTGGACAAGATGCAGGAATTTCCTGTTCAGACATGAAGATTCAATCACAGCAAATTCTGTCTTGGTCCAAATTAGGAACTTGATATCTCCATTCGAAGAGGGGGTCCTAAGCTATGATTTGAATTAAAAATTTTGGTGATCCAACATTGGGAGCTCAAGTTATTGCTGATTTTCTGATACTAGGCAGATAGCATACAGGGGGACACTGTTTGACATTGTTTCACCCAAAATATCCAACCCAAGTCCATATCTTTTGAAATCTAGTATATCCCATATAATAATATTTCCATATATCTATTAATAATTGGGATTGGTGCTATATTATGAGAGAAACATGGGATTAAGTGAGAAATTATCTACTACTACATGACTGTTTCCTAATGGCCAGGAATAAGAAGAAAGATCCCATTACTGAGGCATTGAATGATGGTATCAGATATTTCCAAGAGGATAAAAATTATACAACTGAAGCCCATAATTTTTATCAAATAGATGAAGAATTAATCATTGGGATTATTTATAGCACACATCAAGGACATCATGACATACATGAAGAGCATGCAGGGAATGATTATCTCCTACTTTCAAAAGAGTTGGGACATATCAATGAAGGCCTTTCTAAGGATTTGAAGGCTTTGAATGAAGGCTTAACACATATGAATCAAGGTTTGTTGCAAGGGATGGGACAAGTAAACTAAGGAATCTTTGATTTGCAGCAAGGCAATAAATCTTTATTCCAAGAGCTCATCTCAGCCATAAAGGAAATTAGAAGCAAGCCACAAAGAGAACCTCAAACTATTGAAGACTCCCATGCAATTCCCTTTGTTGATAATCCTTCCCATCCAAGCAAAGAGAAGTCTCAGCCAATTATGCACACTTTTGAAAGGGGAGAACCATCTAGAGTGAGGGGCAACCATCATCCTTCACAAATTCATGGCATTCATACCCCAAGGTCTCAGTTTAGTAGCCCAAAGGATAATCATAGACATGAAGGGAAACAAGACAATACTTGATGGGATAATGATTATTATGGATGTGACCCCTTCTACAAGACTTCTTATCATCAGCCCTTGAATGCGCAAAAAGGAAATGCAGTCAACAATCAAGTTCATGAAGGTGGAAGGCATGATGAGCGAAGATCAGCTCATGACATCCCAAACCAAGAGCATGTTTCAAATGGGAAACATTCATCTCATGGTTTTGGGCCACCTACTTTTAGGCAAAACTCATGGAACAAAGATTCATGGAGATAACATTCTCATGGGCATCCATCTTACAATGACAAAGAATATAAGGAAAAGATAAATATCACTAATTTCAAAGGAGGTAATGCTTCACCTTCGGAATGGGAGGAGTGGATCAATAAGCTTGAATTGTACTACACCCTTTATCCTAGAAATGAAGAAGCCAAGATTTATTTTGTGCCCCTTCATCTTGAAGGTTACGCCTATACTTGGTGGTGTTACATGCAAAAGATTGGTGGGAAAATCTTTGACTCTTGGGAGGATTTAAAGCAAGTAATGATTGATGTCTTTGTGTCTCCTTTGGAAAATGAAAGGCTTTAAAGAAGATGGTATGCATGCGCTCAAAGAGGAATGTCCGTTAGAGACTATTCCAACACCTACTTGAATCTCTCCATGTATGTTGAAGGTATTTCAAATTTCGCTAAGCTGAATAAATACATTTTTGGTCTTGATCTTGCCCAATCATCGGAGGTAGGAGCTCAATAACCAAGAACATTACATGAAGCCATACAATTGGCTGAAAGATACTCCTTGAAGTACAAAAGAGATGCAAGAAATTTCCAGCAAAGAAGTATGGGCAATAATATTTCTAATCAACCTACAAAGTATGGGCAAGTTTTCAGCCAATCAAGAGACTCTTTTAGGCAAGAAAACAGAGGTTATAACAGTTAAAACAGTTATAACAGCAAAGTGCCAACATTTCCCATTGTTTATGCCTCTAAACAGGGTGGAAATTTGGTACAGAAACAAGGGCAAACTTTCAGAAATGTGGCTAAGCCAAGAGGTACTTTTTCAAGAGTTGAAAATGCTCCTAGACTGCCCCAAAACAGTTCTAACAGCAACTTCCTTCCTCACGACAAGCTTAGGGAAATGCATGCAAAAGGATTATGCTTCAAATGTGCAGAGAAGTGATCACAAGATCATAAGCTGAAGTGTAAAGCTAAGAACTCAAAAATCAACATGGTGATCACTCAAGAAGTAGAAGTTGAAGAAGAAGAAGATTAAGAGGGAAATTTATTGCATGTTGATGCATACACAATGGTTGAAGAGATTCATGAAGAAGAGAATGCCACCAACGAAGAATTCTATGATCCCATGGATGAATTTTCTTTTGATCAAGGTGGTATCCATGATTCTCATGCTTCCTTATGTACCATCTCACATGATGCATGGACCAGTTGCAAAGGGAAAAATACATTTAGACTCAAAGGGTTCATTAATGGCAAGGTTGCACATATTTTAGTGGATACGGGCAGCACTCATAGCTTTGTCAATACCAAATCCTTGAATGGGCTGAAGTTGCTACCCATTAATATGGAGCCTTCCTTGTGGATACAAGTTGCCAATGGTACATATGAGTTTAGTAAAGAAGTGTGTCCATGCACTTCAATTGAGTTATCACCCTCTTGCACAATAAAAGTAGACTTAATCACTTTGGATATGAGGTCTATTGACATTATTATTGGATATAATTGGTTGAAAACACTTGGAAAATGCACCTTGGACTTGGAGCAAATGTAAATGGAATTTAATTGGCAAGGACAACACATAAAGTTGAAAGGTATAGACCACAAACAAATAGAACTCATATCCATAAAGAAATTGCGAAAAGAAATCAATGCAAAGTCATGCATCTTCACTCTTTAGCTTGTGAAAGTAGATGAAGGACAATCAACAAATTAGCCATATTCTTCTTCAAAGAAAAGGGATCCAAGATTGGAAGATTTATTGGAGGAATACAAAGATTTATTTCAGCCACCATCATCTTTACCTCCAAAGCGAGAGGTTGACCATCCTATTGTAGCCTAATACAAAGCCCATCAACAAACCGCCCTATCACTTGTCCAAGTTTGAAAGGGAAGAAGTGGAGCAACAAGTCAAAGAATTGCTGCAAATGGGTTTAATTCAACAAAGTCAATCACCGTTTGCCTCTCCCATGCTCTTAGTCAAAAAGAAGGATGGCTCATTTCGCATGTGTATTGATTATCAAGATTTGAACAAGTCAATTGTTAAGAATAGGTATCATACTCCCCGAATTGATGATCTTTTGGATGAACTTAAAGATGCCAAGGTCTTCACCAAAATAGATCTTTAATCGGGTTATCATCAAATTCGAATGAAGGAAGGAGATGAGTTCCAAACAGCCTTTAGGACTGAAAGAGGGTTATAATACTTCTTGGTTATGCCATTTGGGCTTTCCAATGCATCCGCTACTTTTCAAGCCCTCATGAATAAAATATTGCATCCCTTTTTATTCAAAATAGTCCTTGTTTTCTTTGATGATATCCTAATCTATAGCAAATCCAAGGATGAGCATTTGAAGCATATGAGAGAGGTCTTTGATACATTACGAAGACACACACTCTTTGCCAAGATGACGAAGTGTTCTTTCATGGAAGATGAAGTTCAATACTTAGGTCATATTATGGGAGAACAAGGGATTAGAGTGGATTCCAATAAGGTGAAATGTGTAAAAGAATGGCCTACTCCTACAAATGCAACCTCTTTGAGAGGATTCCTTGGGTTATCACCCTTCTATAGAAGGTTCATCAAGAATTATGCTCATGTGGCAGCTCCATTGATGGATAGACTAAAAAAGGAGGCTTTCTTTTGGGACTCCATTGTCGATCAAAGTTTCAATGAGCTGAAATCTCTTCTAATTTCAGCACCCATCCTTGTATGCCCGGATTTCTCTGAGTTTATCATTTGTGCGGATGCTAGTGGAAGAGGAATTGGGGCTGTTTTATGTCAAGATCATGGAGTCATAGCTTATGAGAGCCGAAAGCTAGATGACAAGGAGCATCAATTACATGTTTATGAGCAAGAGATATTAGCAATATTGTATGCTATCAAAAAGTGGCATCATTACATCTATGGCAACCATTTCAAGGTCAAAAGCGATCATTGTGTGCTAAAATACTTTATTTCACAACCAATTTTATCTCCCAAGCAACGAAAATGGTTAGCTACTCTTCAAGGATGTGACTTTGAAATATCTTATATGGTTGGAAAAGACAATGTGGTAGCGGATGCCTTATCAAGAATGTGGGCATGTTCCATTTCAATTGTGCATAAGGATTGGATCCATGACATTCAAGAGGAGTATTTACTTGATGAGCAAGCATCAAAGATGATGAAGGAATTTCAGAAAAGCAAAGGAGAAGAGAATCCAAGTTTCAAATGGCACAACGGTCTTTTATGGTATCATGGTAGAGTATTCTTGATACTACAATCTTCTTTCAAAGACCGTATCTTGCATGAGATGCACTCGTCACCTTTAGCGGGACACCATGGGTTGTTCAAAACATTTGACAATATCCACAAGAGTTTCTATTGGAAGGGCATTTGGAGGGATGTTAAGGATTATATTATGCAATGTCTTCCGTGTCAACAAAATAAAGATTCCTCTCTTCTACCCGGTGGTTTACTTTAGTCACTTCCTATTCCTCAAGGCAAGTGGATTGATATTACAATGGATTTTATTGTGGGATTACCTACAACAAAGCATAGGTGAAGTAGCATTTATGTGGTGGTGGACCGATTGACTAAATAAGCTCATTTCATCCCTACCAAGGCTCAATTTATAGTAAAACAAGTGGTTGAACAGTTCATGGAATGTAGTTTTAAGCTTCATGGTATGCCATTGAAAATAGTATCCGATCGTGATACTAATTTCATTGAAAGTTTTTGGAGGAGTTTATTCACTTCTATGGAAACGATTTTTACTCCTAGCACGGCATATAATCCCCAAATCGATGGCCAAAAGAAGCATGTCAATAAATGGTTAGAAGTCTATCTTCATCATTTTTGCCATGATACTCAAGCTTTGTGGGATCATTGGTTACATCTTGCTGAATTTTGTTATAATAACACTCATCATATGAGCATTTTCATGTCGCCATTTGAAGTGCTTTATGGGTACAAAGTGCAAATACCTTCAACCCTTTTTCATGAAGACGTGAATCCACATGCCAAGGCTGAAGTTGAGAAAATGGAAGCTCTTTTGCATCAATGCAAGGAAAATATTAGGAAGGAAAAAGATGTTATGAAGGCTTATGCTGATTGAAAAGAGGAGACCTTTGGAGTTTGAGGAAGAAGATTGGGCATTTCTCAAAGTGCCTAAATCTAGGTATACTTCTCTCAAAGGCGGTCATAATAAGTTGGCTCATCGTTACTATGGGCCTTATCAAATCCTCAAACGAGTTGGTGAGCTTGCGTACAAGCTTGATTTGCCTTCTTCAACAAGGATTCATTCTACCTTCCATGTTTCCCAACTTAAGAAATATGTAGGTCCAGCCATAAAGGTTTTAGAGGAGTTACCTCCCATGGATGAAGATGGTCTTATCATTTATGAGACTGAAAATGTTATTGGAAAAAGAGAAAAGGTTTTAAGGAACCATTCGCTGCTGGAATACCTTATTAAATGGTGAGGTTTTCCCATGGAGGAATCTACTTGGAAACCATCATCATACCTTGATTCTTTTCCATGGCTTTTGCAGGAAAAAGAGTAATATCTGAACAGGACAGCTTGTTGTATTAAATTTTTGACATAAAATAATTGCTCTATGGTCATCCAAATTGGATTTTTATGGCATGACTAGATATTAGGGATTCTCCTCTACATTTCTATAGCTCATACATGGTGATTGGACATTTTTTCTTCAAGATATGGCTTTGATGAGCGTGTGTTTTATCATTAACGATGTGGCGCTAATATCTATTTAGACTAACTTATTTATTGAAGCATCCGATAAATATTTATTATTTTGTATGCGCATGGGTGCACGGTTTGGTTATTTCATTATTGGACATTATATTTGGGCACAACTCGACTCTTGGGCCGCCCAACCACTTTATTCTCTATTTGGACAAAAGCTAACACAAAAGCTAAAGCATGCTTATTTGTAAAATTGGGCTATTTTTGAGCTTGGAGATTAATAGATTGATAAATACATGCCTTATGGAGTGCTCACACAAGGCATGGGGGGAGATTGTACCCAATTGGTCTTCTTGCTTCATGTTGTGCAAATTCTCTCTCTTGTTTTTTGTGCAAAAGACACAATATTAGTGAGTTTGGGAATCTCCCAATGCCCATTTTTTGAATATTCAGCTTGGAGTTTCATTACAGCATGGATTCATCACTTACAAAACTATCCTTGTAATCTTTCCTTGTAATTTTTCCATATTTTAGCTTTGAGGACAAAGCTCTTTTAGGCCGGGATGTCTTGTAATAAAGCATAAATGCCTTAGTTTAGGGTAAGTATAAAAGGTGGAGGTGTAACATGTGAAGCATCTTTTTGCCATTATACAACATTACTTGTTTGAGCTCTCAACCTCCCACCATCTAAGAGGGTGAATAATCTTGGCCACCATAGCTTGGGGTGCATACCTTGCTGCAACCACTCATCATTTGATTCTCAACCAACATTGGTAATACCATTTCATGTCTAGCCACCTTGGCTATGGTTTCTTGGCATTTTATGTCTATTTCTTGTATTTTCAGTTTAAAGGCTTGCTGTGGGAATGAGCTTCTTTACGGTGGTTCTTCTTAAGAGCCTAAGGGGTTTAGTAGGCACAGTTCCTTTGATGGCATCCTCACCTCCTCCTACCTAAGGGTTCCCTACGAAGCCACCTCTCGCCATCAGGGCGGTAGGTCTGAGCTCTCTGAGATGGTAGAAGACCAAGCCCCTTGGTTTAGGGTTCCGCAACTGGCCTTGAGGATATCTAACATGATTCTTCTATCCTGTTGTAAACTAGGTTCAATTAGGATCCTAAATTATACAATCATATCTTTCCAAGTGCATCAAGTAATCTTTTACAAGCATTAGTCCAATCACAAACAAGATGGCAATTAAAAATAGGATTTAACCTAGTAGGCTATCTTCCAACTTGGTTTCTCTATTCCTTAGAAGTTTTTAGTATTTTCAAAACCTCAAGCTAATAATTTCTCCCATTGAATCTTTCTTTGGCTATAATCAACTTATCTAATTTGCTTACATCTTTGATCACAATCTCTTTCTATCAAAGTTCCTTGTTGAGGAATGGACCATGGATCTAATTTTGAGCCTTGGTTGAGAAATTGATTTTTCTATGTCCAAGAGTGAAGAAATAAATTTACCTTCTTTCAAGAATATGACATGCGTCTACTTCATATCCAGTGTAGCCTCTATCCATCTCTCTTAAAATCTAGCAGCAAATTTAGACACTTCTTTATGCTCTTCCTCAAACATTCTTTCCAAAGATTTTGATAGACTCTAAAGGGTTTGCTTCACTATTGCAAACTTGATAATAACCACAATTCTAACTTGATTCTAATTTGGTTTTATTTTCTTATTCAATAAATTCCACCATAGTCTTGTAGAACCTTCAAGTGACATGTCAATCATTCGAGTCTTATTAGCATCAATGTCTTTGGAATCAACGTACAATATCCATTCCAATTTCTTGATAAACTTATTTGCATCCTCATCTTCAATACTAGAAAAATATTCATACCCTATTGCATCCATACTTGAGTTTGTATACACGTTGGTTTCAAAAACTTACACTTCCCAAGTGATATGATCAGTGATGAGAGAGAGAGATCCTTAGCATGAGCACCAATCAATGGTAGATGAATTGGGTGATTGGCCTCTATCAACTCCCAAGACAACACCACATAACAAAAGCTAGGAATCTCTCTTAACAAAAGTTTTTGAATCAACATGGAAAAAAGCTAAAAAAGGCTCCCCATATCACTTTCTTTCCATTGAGAGCTCAATCTAGCCTATTAACAGTTCAAATATTCAAATTTATAGATCTTCTTATTTCTAGGAGCATTGACCCACTACACAAATTGCAACAAAAAGTACTGTTGCTACAGGTAGTGCAGGACTATTGTAGAGACTACAAACTATAGGTAGAAAATTACCTCTTTTAGTTCTATAAATGTATACCAACATGAAAAATGTACATTTCAATATACTTTCCTGATAGAATATTACAAGGTTCAAGACCTGTTACAAGTACTGCCACTACAAAATTGTAAGTATCATTGTGGGAAATCTAAGATAGAAAGTGGTAAACTAAGTCTTTTATTCAAAATATATATTCAAAGTGAAAATGCATACATTTCAACATACTCTTTTCAAATAAAAACTACAATGCTTTAAAAATTGTAGAACTTCAAGAGTTGAAGAAATTCAAAATATGTGAGTGTTAAATATGACCATCTGATCAAATCTTTCCATTCCCAAAGAAACCTAAAATTTTATTACTCTTACTACTATAAATACTTTGAACTTTCTACTAACTTAAATCATACATTTAGCCTTCAATAGTATTGCATACTCTATTCCACATGTCAATATTTCAATCACCAAAACTATCATTTCTCTTCTTTAACAAATGAGAAACCTCTAACATGTGACATGCACCATGACGAATACAAAGTGAGACAACCTTCTTGATGTCTCTCTCACTCTGACAACAACACCTCTAACAAAGTATTGTACTCACCATGCTTCCAATAGTAGGAGAAATAGAAAGAGAAGCTGATATTCAACTCTTGTTGTCATAGTTAAAGAATGAAGTAATTGTAGTAATAGATTTCATCCGGATTCCATTCTATGGCACATTATCATCAACTCTAAAAACCATGTAAG